>NW_006291965.1:11575-37865 GCF_000327345.1 Myotis davidii
AACCAAACCCAGCTCTCCAACACCCCCCAAGGGGTCCTGGATTGTGAGAGGGTGGTTCTCAGATGACGCACCCTGGAATCGGGCTCCCTCCTCTCTGGTTCCAGGTGCGTTACCCAAGAACCGCAGCTGCCAAGTCATTACAGCTTGGCAGCTCCTGCGTTGAGCTTCTTTCCCCCAGTGGTCAGTGCATGTCATAGCTACTGGTCGGCCGGTCAAATAGTCAGCTGTTCAACGGTCGCTTAGGCATATATATAGAGAGGGGACAGAAGCATTTTGACCATGGATAAATTCAGGGTGCCAAAAATGACACTGAAGTCAAAATTCAGCTATTTCACTTTCCAAATGCTAAAGTTGAGGTCAAAGCCAAATTGCAGATTTTGGAACACAATTTATTAGGATGCCTCCACACAGTTTTATAAGCTGCTTTTAAAAAAAAAAAAATTAACTCACAATATATCACAAAAGCTTACCAGGTCCAGGTCCTTAAGTATTTGTTCACTTGTTTTTTTTCCTAAATCATGATTTATCAATCATTTCGTATTTTTCTATTTTGTAAATAACATTATATTAAAGAGAATTTACACATATTTTATTGTTTCTTTAAAATTAATTTCTAGAAGTAGAATACCTGGATTAAGGGTTTGAACATTTCTTTTATATTTTGATATAATTTGCCAAGTGCTATTAAGCTCTGACCAACACTGTAGGATAAGGGCCATTTCTCTACAATTAAATATGTACTGTGGTTGGGATGAAAAAGTGCCCCTTTACTCATAAAAATGCTAACTCATTGCGACTTATTTTGCACTTGCTCTTTATGTTTACTGGGTTGGGGCGTACTCTTTGTGAAACTTTCTTTACCTTCACCCATGACTTAACTCATTTACCAGATTAACGTGTATCTCTGAATTTTCTTTGTAAAAATATCCTGACTGTATGACTTGCTTGTCAAGTCCAAAATCAGGGAAAAGGAATGTGCGGCATTCAGAGTTAGGATATAGATCATTTAGGGTGAGGAAGAAGGGGATAGTGTTGGGGAGGATACACAAAATGGGTTTGGGGTGCTGATATTTTTCTATTCTTTGACCAGAGTGATGGTTATTTTCTTTTGTTCATTTTATAACTATTTATTGAGATGTAAATAGTATTCCAAATATGGTATATTTGACTTTTAAAAGTTTTTTAAAAATAAAAAAAATAGTAAACAGCAAACAACAACAACAAAAAAATTAGTTCTACTGATAGTTATGTCTATGGTTCAGCTTAGGCAGTTTCCTCTGCTTACCAACAGTCAAATATCTTTGCTCCAAACCTTGGTCATTTACATAAACCTAGTACTTCAATGACATGGTTTAATTAAATGTTATTTAAATTGTAGATTTATTAGGAGAAACGGAGAGTTATTTCTATAAAAACAACTGAGTACTATGCAAATACTCAATCTCATCAAGTTGCTATGTAATGTGTGCATACAATTGTTAAAAAAATATGGGAACTATCATGAAGATTTCAAAGTAGCCTACATTCAGACTACCTCAAAGATTCCTTTAGTGTCTTCAATTTCTCTCTCCACTTTGAGGAAAGAAACACACTGTGAACACTATTTATGCAAGGTTATCTCCACCTCCTGCAGCAGACCCAGTTCCAAGAAATGGCTTTGGTCCATAAAGTTTAGCAAAATGTATTTAAACTAAAATTACTTACCTTATAGAGGTTTTAATCTACTCTTTCTTTTGATGACTAATTAGTGTCCTGATTGTGCCAAATAAGAGGGGCATTTGCCATGTCTAAATAATGAATACAAAGAGAAAACAATGATAGGATATGTGAAAAGCAGAAGAATCAGAGGTGAGAAAATATTGCTAATTGGATAAGAATGGCAGATGAACAGAAATTAGCCCACAGTCACATGTTCACATAGTCAGACGCTGCCTTTCTCCTTTGTTTGTAACACCAGCTTGCCAACCAAGCATATAATCTCTTACCACACACAAGGCCCACATTTTCCAAATTATTAAAACCTAAATAGGCATATGAACAATGTGGTGTCTGATAAAAACTCCAGTGATTAAAAGCAAAGAATTAACCAACCAGCGGACTCACACAGCCATGCTTAAGGCAACACTGAAGGCTCAGTGATATCCAGGAGGGGGGATATCACTGAGCAAAAGAAGTTTAGCTCCAACAAACTGACCCTGAATTTTGAAAATGGAACATGTGAAAAGATGCTATTTTTATTTCACCATCCAATTATGTTTGTTAACAAATCTGAGTGGTTTTTATTGCAGTTACTCATATGGGTGGGAGCAGGTTAGGCTCCATTATCCTTTCAGCGACTCAGATATGAGTGGAGTTCTGGAGAGATTCATTGTAAAATGAGACAGTAGTTTTAGCAATGCTTGAAGCCATGGTCTATACACATCTTTGTATAATGACAGTTTTCACAAAGAGCTGGAAGAAATCATATTCAAGAAAAGAATAAACTATTCTTCTACTTCCTAAGAAGGAAAGGAAGAGAAAACATCCTTTGTCTGTTACCCCCAAGTATAGTTCCAGCTCATCCTCCCCTGCATGATATTTTGTAATCAAAATACACAACCCTAGGTCTAGTCTTGGGGTGTGCCTCTTTGGCCCCTGTGCTCTCACCAAAGCCATTTTCCTTCTGTAAGAGAGGGAAGCGGTCTGATAAAGACTTTTATCCGTGCAACCATTCCCAGGAATATTATATTCTTTCAAGACGAGTTCTAGGGGCAGGACAAAGCTTACCTCAAAATTAAAGATGTCAGGCCCTGTGGTTTCTGGGCAGGAAAGATCTGCCCTTCAAGTAAGATTAAGGTTAAAGAGTTCCTGATACTCTAATCACAATGCATTCCCCACAAAAAGATTCTTGGTAAATATTTGTTGAAATTAAATGGGCAGGTGTTGTAACCTGTTCCCAAAGCTGCACCTTTTACCTGCCTTCAGTAGTGTCTGGTATAAAAGGACCTGTTCTTATGTAATTCTTCAATAAAATATGATCAAGGATGAGCATATGAGTAGTGAGATGACATGCCAAGTGTGTTATAAAGCTTTGAGCTTTCACTGCCTGGACATCAAATAAACCAGTGTTTGAATCCACAAACAACTGTTAGACTGAGAGCAGAAGAAAGCAGCAAAACACAGCTGTCTGGGCATGGCCGGAGCACCAATCCGCAAGTTATGTAACAGCTGTTGTGTAATTGTGCATTTAACTCAAAACACATTTTTAAAAGAGAAACAATTCAGTTTTCCAAAAAGGAAGGAAGAAAGAAATTGAGAGCAAGAGAGGGAGAAAGAGAGAGAAAAAATGTTGAAATGACACAGAAGGTTCTATCTGGTCTTCAAGCATGAGACACAGGAGAAAAGAACCCTGGGGACAGTTGCCTTAAGATCTAGGGGGCTGGACCATGCACCAGGTCTGGTCTGCCTCCCTTTTTTGTAAATAAAATCGTATTGAAAAACATCTACAGCCATTAATGTATCTATTGCCTATAGTCTCTTTCATGCAGACTCTAAGTTACAACAGAAACTATCTCGCCTAGGAAGCTAAATATATATCTGTCCCTTCCCAGAAAAAGTTTTCTGGCTCCTGTATTAAATGAATAAAAGGCCAAGTTTAAGTGCCTGTGAGGGTGACTCTTCCCTTTGAGAATCAAAACAGCCAATTCTCTGGGAAATGAAATTCTTGTCTTGTACTTACTACGTCTGTGATCATAGCAAACAAGTTACCCTCTGTCTGTCTGTAAAATGGAAAACCAAGTAAGGATGGAAAGAGCAAGCAAGGCCGCAGCACCTGGTTGGGAGTAACTAGTCAACGAGTCTATGTTTCCCTACCAAAATCCCGTATTTGGGGGAGCTGGCGACTTTCACTGGAGAAAACAAAACAAAACAAAAAAAACACCCCTGAATTCTTAGTAATCAGAATTGAGACCATCCAAAGTTTTCTGTCCCTTCCTACTGTAAACAATTAAGTATTGTACTTAAAATGGGGGTAGTACAGTTAAAAAATGTGTCCCTTTTTTTTAATGTTTCCAGTTTGAACTATTAATTTTAAGAACTTGAGTTATGTGAAAGTCCTATTTATGTTTACTCCTTGTACAATTGCCTGGATCAATGATTGATAAATACAGTCAACTTCCAGAATCAGAGGTTACTTTCATTTTCAGTGAGTTTTTACAGACCATATGGCTGCTGTGGTGACCTTGTATGACAGCACACTCTGAGTTCCCTAAAAATCCTGCGGATTTTTCTGTTCCCATATGTAAAATGGAGATAATTTAGAGCTTCTGAAATGACAGTAGGTCTACTTCTCCAGCAGTTAAAATACACTTGATTGGTATAATTTTTTTTAATGCTGACTTGGGATAGGGTCTACATAGAGGGCCTTTCTTCCC
Organism: Myotis davidii; assembly: GCF_000327345.1. Taxonomy (NCBI): domain Eukaryota; kingdom Metazoa; phylum Chordata; class Mammalia; order Chiroptera; family Vespertilionidae; genus Myotis; species Myotis davidii. The sequence continues at coordinate 15,988 of NW_006291965.1, forward strand.
CAAACAGCACCCTTTCTCCCTGACAACATTGACCTGAAGACACCTGGCCAGGGTCCTCTCCTCACCAGCTTGTGCCCAGAGCAAGTGCCGGTTTAGACTCTCAATCCTCAAAGCCTCTGATTCCAAGTCTGTCAGAGAACGGAAAGTTTCACAGGAGCCTAAAGAGCACGAGAAGCCAAAAAAATAATAACTGGCCTTAGTGGCCAGAACAGCTGCGCTGAGAACCCTTCCCACAGGTTTGGGCTTTGAAAATTAATTCATCTGCAAATAGTGCCCTTCTCCAGATGCGGCTGCAAGGCTGGAGCGCTGGCTTCTTAAGGATTTAACTTTGAAAAGTCAAGGGCTTCCTGCACGAGGTGTTACAAATAAGTAGTGTCATTTTCTTTTTGCTCCGGGTTTGTTCATCCAATCATATCCCAGTATGCAAATAAACCTTAGCCTGTGCAGATAAAAAGGAACAAATAAAGCCAAGTGCTCTATCAGAACTAAATCGCTGAGCCTGTCACCTGTATTTCAGGAGCTGAACCAGAAATGTCGTCCTCAGGCATGCCAGACTTACCTGTCCCACTCACCAATTTGAAGTTTCAGTATACGAAGGTCAGTACAATTTATGTTTGCTGCTTTGCCTCGGGTTTCTAGAAACCACATTTGTTTAAAGCATAAAAGGTCAATTTAAGTAACTTGTGTAAAGAGGCCCTTGGCAAATACAAAAATGAAAGGCTTGCAAAATGCAGTTCTGAGTTCAGTGTCTTGATCAAATATTGAATTCCAAATCACATCGGGCCACTTTTCATATATGTATTTCTTAAAAGTATTTTTAAGGCAAGGCATTCTCTTCTGCATGAAAGGTTCTTGTGTTGGGATACAGTGGACTTTACTAAGCAGTTCTGTGAACTTCAGCCTAGCCCAGCATGTCTAAGAGAACATATAGTTGCTAGAGAAACTGAAAGGAGACAAACAGTGGGAAATGATTTGTAAAAACAAAACAAAAAGAAGAAACGGCCTGCTGAAGTAACCTGATCTGTCTATATGGTTAGTGACTGTCAAAATCGAAGGACCTTCAATCTGAGTACTGAATAAATTTAATAAAAGCTCCTCTTTCAAAAACTTCAAATGGACTTGGATTATTCAGCATATTTGGGGAAAGAAGGCATTCTTATTTATTTCTTCAGCAAAGTTTGTTGCCATCGGAGCAGATGTGTACTTGTTAGCTGATAGATACAGAGAGAAACAAGGGCAGGAGTCTGATCCAAACTTAAAAATCCACAGCTAGGGAGAATAAGGAAATGGATCTTGTTTGAGTCAGTCAAGAAACTTAGCCTGTTTCACAGTTAGATGCCAGCTCTCCTGTCAGAGCCTAGAACTTCCAAACAAATAAAAGAAATAGAAAAACAATGCCAGTCTAAGCAAAATTATTTAGCTTTATGTTGTGATGGAGAAAGTAAGGGAAGGAAGGAAGTATTTCAACTCAAGCAGAGCCATTTTTGCTTTCTGAATCAGTCAATGAAAAAAAAAAACACACCCAAGAGCATTATAATTTAATGATAAAGTAAAAGCCTCACTATTATTTACCTGTTTTATTTCCTTACTTGTAACCATGGATGATTTTGTGGATCCTAAGGTCATTTTCATTTGTACATGTACAAAAAATGAGGAAGTGGCTCAGCTGACTGGCTCTTTTCCTTAGGAACATGTCTGCAGGGATCAGATTGTGCCTTTACCACGATTGACCAGCAGCTATAAACTGTATTAATGCATTATTTTCACAAGGTTTTATTAAAGGGAGAAACTTTTTTTTTCCATTTAATTTTATTCCAAATGGGAGCATTAAAATGTGGTGAGTCTATATACCCTCCGACAATTTACACTTGGCAAAAGTATGCCCAAAAGATGACAAGACTTGAGACTTGAGCCTTCCCACATTTCTTACTCCAACTTGGTTCATTCACAAGAAATTTCAATCCAAGGCACACTGAAAAAAAAATGGGTTTCATAAAGATCAGAATCACTGGCAGTTTTAATGTTACAAAGAGTCTATTTTTATTATGCTGATTAGGAGAGATATTTGGTAGTCTGAGTGTCTCATTTTTAAAAATTGAGGTTTGCAGAAGTTTGTAGCCTCCTTGTACATCTCAAGGAAGCTTTAATCTAAAATACTCTTCCTACTAAATGAAGCTTCGGTAAGTAGTTATTAATTAAGCACGTAAGAAACAGTGTTAGATGAACGAGATGGTCATTAAAATCTAACATACAAACACAGATCTAGTAATTCTTTAACACAGAGCAGTTTTTAAGATGGAAATCTGTTCTCTTCAAAGTCATTGCACAAGAACACCCCTTTAGGGAACATGACTGACCTAAGTGTTCAAAAGAAGGCAAGATTCAACGAGCAGGATTTGCTCTTGCATCTAAAAACTTTTCTGGGTAAAAATACCCAATGCAAGTCAGTGAATTTTGATTGCTCACACATCTTCTCAATAAATCTGTTCTGCTCAGATAGCATTTTATTGTCTGATTTATTGGTTACAGCATTTTCACACTTGGGAGGACACCAGTTATGTATGTAATTAAATCTAAATGGGTGAGCTTTTTCAAATGCCTTTGCATTTTCTTTTTACTGTGCCCCACTGAAGAATTGTATTGGATTTGCACTTGCAAGAGGAGTTGAAAAAATGAAGGTTATTAACTAAGTTTCCTGGTTACAAACCAAGTGAACAAGGATTTTATAGTGTCTGAGAAAGTACCTTCTGTGGCCAGCCCCGAACCTCTGAATTATTTTTCTCTTCCTATGTTAATGCCCTTCTTTATTATCACTAGAAGTATATTGGTCTCTGGGGCAAGGTGGAGGGAATAGACAAGCAGGGTTGGATAACAAAAAATTATTACAAATATGGTAGAGATAGAACGACATACTCTCAAGTTTGAAGCTGCTTTTCCCTAAACAAAAGAAGTCATTGTTGCATATCTTTTTTATGACTTATTCTCTAGTACAGTCTGATTAGCTTTTTGGTGGGGTGGATAAAACAGAGATCAGAGTTAAGAATAACTTTCTAAAATGATACAAAGGTTTTTTAGAATTTAAAACCTCAATAGCATCATTATAAATCCACATAAACTCGTATCCCATCTCTATCCTCATTTATCCCCTTTCCAACTCCAAATGAATTATACGTCTGCCAACTCACCCGTTTTATTGAGCCTTTAAATGAAGACCTTCTTTGAAAGTTATGTGATCACTGGGCAAACTATATTACCTCTCTCTGCCTCGGTTTCTTTGTGTGTAAAATGGGAATAATAAAGGTACCACTTTCCTAAGGTGGATGAAAGCATTAAATGAGTTTAATGCACATAAACCACTTGAAATAGTACCTGGCACATGGAAAGTGACTGATTAATATTAGCTACCCTCGTCCTATTTATTTTTCTGACTTTTTTTCAGTTCTCTAGAATTTCTTTCAACTCAGCCTTTCCTAGAGCTGTTTCTCATTTTCTTCTAGTCTTTTTGTCACCCTTTCTTGCACAGTCATGCCCCACCTCCCTTAATTCTCACAGCCACTTCCCAAGGCAGTCATTATTTTTGTTTGTTTTTTATTTGGAAGCAGTTGAACAAATAGCTGTATGGCTGCATGGATCACATTGGAGCAAAGTTCCAAGGATTTATCCAGGATTTCAGGAATCAAAACTAAACGTTGAACACTAATAGCCTGAGCCCTCACACCAAGTGACTTCCCTAAGATCAGCGTCACTGCTTCAAGGCATGGAGCTGTTGGAATCCTGTCCTGTTCACTTGTTCATCCCGAACTACTGAAGGGGACGTGACCATGAGTCTCTCCAGTTGCTGCTCAGCTGTTCCCAGGAGGAAGAAATAAATGTTTTATTTCCCAAAATATGCTAAGTAATTCGTCTCAGTCCACCAAGGGGAAGAAATAAATGTTTTCTTTCCCAAAATGTGCTAAATAATGTAAGTCCATTTGAAGTGTTTGAAACTGGAGCTTTCATCCAAAAGATATGTTTTTAATAGAGAAAAGTTATGAATCATTGAATATTATGAAGCTAGACTCCATTATCTCCTTATAAATTCTTACAACAAAGAAATTCAGGCACATACATGTTTAAATACCCCTTCCTCTTCACTCATTTCTTCCATTTTCCCTTTTCTTTATTTAACATCATTGAATGACTGCTTTGTGTGAAGTCTCTGGTACAAGAAGGCCAATTCTTGCTTCATGGAGCTTATATTCTTGGAGGGTGTGTGGTGTGGTATGCGGAAGAAAATAAGTGAATAATTTAATCACAAATTATAAATGTTAGTAAGAAGAAAATAAGAAGCTGAGAGAATGTGAGAGGAAGAGCTTCTTTTCGATGAGGTTTTAGAGAAGGTCTGTTAAAGGAAAGACAGTTAAGGTGAACCTGAGACATGCAGAGGATAAGGTGGCTCTGGAGGCGGGGGGCGGGGGGGCAAACAAAGATCTAGAGCTAACAGCACAGTCAAAGATCCTGTGAAGAGCTTGGTCTGTTCAAAGAACTATCAAAAGGCGAATGTGGTGGAGTAAAGTGAGGAAAAGGGGAATGGATGAGAGGGGACAGAGGCTGGGGCCAGATCGCCTGGTGGATTTTATTTAAGGGAAACCACTGGGGAGTGCTTAAAACAGGACAGGGCTTATGTTCAAGACAAAGCTGATTGTGCAGTGGCCCTGTCCTCATTTGGGAGCTCCTTTTAACTCGCATCTGACTGAAGCAATATTTTTTGTTTGCTTTTTATTTGGGAGCAGTTGAACAAATAGCTGTATGGCTGCAAGGTGTAGTGGCTTAACAAGATAAACTCAGCTTCGATTTCCAGGTCTTCCACTTATTTACGATATGACGCTGGCCAGGCTTCTAATCTCTCTGAGTTTCGGTTGGCCTGTCTGTAAATTGGGAATAATGATGACTGCCTTGGAAAGTGGCTGTGAGAATTAAGGAAGGTAATTTGTAGAAAGTGCCCAGCACTTATTAGCTACTTAGTCTAGGCTCTTTTTAACCCTCTTCTTTCCAAGATGAGTCCTAGAATTCTAAAGTCATTCCATTCCCAATATAAGTGGAATGAATACTTGAATTTCTAGGCACAGTTCAAAACGGCTTTTATCTATTGATGTCATTTGAGGTTCATAATTGAGCACTGGAACGGAGCTAGAGAAGATGTTACTAGTCTCCCATTTTAAAGCTTAAATACCAGAGCTCAGAGAGCTTAAGTGATTTGCTAAAGGTCATATAGCTCTTAAGTGGCAAAGACAGAATAAGCTGAATTCTGAATCTTCTCATTTAAGATTCAATACGTTCCCACATGATTTTGTTTTATTTCCCCTGAACACTACAAACAGTATTGTATCTCACTGGATTGTCTCTAACAAGTGCCTTCTTTACTCTGATTGTGAGAACTGAAATTTGGATGATAAGGGAGAGGGATGACTTGAGTGGTACACCCCCAAACGGGTGGACCAATAGAGAGAAGTTACTCTAGAGTAGTACTTCTTGTATGTGAATGTGCCAGTGAATCACTTAGGGATCTTGTTGAAATGCAGATTGATTTTGTAGGCCTGAGCTGAGATACATATGAGATTCTGCATTTCTAACAGACTTCTAGGCATTACTGTTGCTACTCAAGCTAGGTCTGTTGACCAGCAACAACAGTCTAAAGGTTTTGGGTGAACTTTATAACTTTATCTACAGTGACCACCATCTAGTCCCTTACAGACCTGACTCCCTGTTTCTGACAGTCACTCACACTCAGGTTAGAATTACTTTCCTTCCCTTTCAAAAAGTGTCTGAGTCCAACAAGAATCAGATTCTGGCCCTAACCGGTTTGGCTCAGTGGATAGAGCGTCAGCCTGAGGACTGAAAAGTCCCAGTTTCAATTCTGGTCAAGGGCATGTACCGTGGTTGCGAGCACATCCCCAGTAAGGGGTGTGCAGGAGGCAGCTGATCGATGTTTCTCTCTCATCGTTGTTTCTGACTCTCTGCCCCTCTCCCTTTCTCTCTGTAAAAAAATCAATAAAATAAAAAAAAGAATCAAATTATGGCCACAGCCCAATGGTGGAACTTACCATTAATTTTGCTCCTGGGAGATAAACATTCATGAGTGCAATATGTTAGCTCGTCTCTGAGGATGGCAAATTGTTTTTTTTTGTTTTTTTCTTTATTGATTATATTTTGTTGTCTGGCACCTACCTGGCGTCAAGAAATCTAAATTAACAAAAATACTAAAGTAAGTCATACATACCTTAAGAGAGGGTATTATCCCCATTTCATAAGGACTCTCAGTAGTACAGGTGTTCACAAGGTTCTTTTAAATTGGACTTTGCCTAATGAATTTGTTGTTACCTACTTCCTGGAATGAGAGGGCTGAGTGAGAAAAACCCTTAAAGAGAATAAGTAGCAATGCATTTGAAGAGCAACACAAAGTTAAGGAAATACCCTGAAGTGGCATGGGTAATCTACGGGCTGATATAACACACACAGGCATGAAGAAATCTCGTGAGAATACAGGTATTGATAAAATGATGACACAGTTGTTTCTAAATAGCAATTGTCTGGCTTGGGTGATGGTGGTGTTGGTTTGGGTTTTCATGATGCTATTATAATTGCAGCCAGATACATTACACATGTACCAGATGTCAGTGGCAACAGACAGAGCTAAGTTCAAAAGAACATGAGTAATAATTGCTTTATAATTAAATATTTTATTAAAATCCACTACTAATAAGCAAATTAGAAAAGGGCATGTGTGTGGGCATGTGCATATTTAAAGCTCCCACAAATAGAGGCATTGATTACATAGACTGAATTTTGCTCTTTTAATTTTTTACATTATATATCTACCTGGTACCTTTATTGTAATGTTGGACTTGCTAAAGGAAATTTGTTTGCTGGGAATCTGCACAGTTATCACAGATCTTGAAACTTTGCCTGAACAAAGTACTTCCCACCCTAGGTCCCATTATCTTACTATTTGCAATACTCTCCCAATACTTTCTTAAAAGTCGAAGAAATATAAATAACAAACAACTGAATTAGGCTCTACATTTTGCAGTTTCCTTAGCAGGAAGAAGGCTTATATGTAAGTATTGTATTATTGGCGCTTGATATTGCTAACTGTACATATTAAATATGTACAGAACTTGCTGGTGCTTCTCTATTTTACCTCTTTAATACAGAGAACATACGATGTACAGAAATTATTGACAGGGATTTTTGTCATTTGTGGGACATGGTGAAGATGTGGTTCAAAACAGAAATGTTTTTCTATTCCCCTGCATTGAAAAGGCTGAAGAGGTTTTCAAACAAGAAAGTAAGAGTGTACACTTATGTCACTGAAGTCAGACAATAATATAAAACAGAAATCAAAGGAAATTTGTATTTCTACTTCTGTTTTGGTCACTTTCTTGTTTTGTTTTCATTCCTTTTACTGCAGTTAAGTATTTTCCTCCCATCTGTTATTTCCTCCCTAATTTCCTTTTAGATTTTTTTACTCTGAGTCTCAACATTTTGCTTTGCTGCCTCAGGGTTTGGATTGAAAGTAGTTGCCAGAGATCTAGCTTTGATTCTTTTAAATATTTAACATCCCCACCTGACTTTTGTTCAGTCTCCGATTATTCAACCTGCATCTCATTCTTTCTACCCCTCTTCCAAAGTTTTATGTTTTGTTATGTTGGGGGGTAAAGGGGAAGGGGTTTGGTGCCTAAACTGAGAAAAGGTTTACACATTTACAAAACCCATCGCTTTCTGTACATTTACAACAACTCCACAGGCTAAGACTGGGGCTCTCAGGTTTGGATATTTTCACAGGTGACATAAAAAGGGGAATCACATCACCTCTCTCACCCTTGTTATTTCTTAAAAGAAATACTTTGGGTATTTAATATGTGATCTGTGAAATTTCTCTGCCACCAAGAAAGCACTGACTTCCCTTATAATATCTAGAGCCACTGGCTTGGTTGCAGCCCCTGGAGATGATGTGACTTGCGGGGCTAGGTGGGAAAAGTGAAGGGGTTAAGCAAAAAATAAAAAAAATAAAAATCATAGACCCAGGTAAAAGCATGGTGATTATCAGAGGGAAAGGGAGTAGAGGGAGGTAGGAGAGGGTAAAAGGGAGATAAATGGTGACAGAAGGGGACTTGACTTGGGTGGTGAACATACAGTATAATATACAGACGATGTATTATAGAATTGAATGCCTAAAGCCTATATGATTTTATTAATCAATGTCACCCCAATAAATTCAATGAAAAGAAACAGAGATACTAGGAATATAGGACATCCTGAATATCTGTTGGAGGGAGTCAGGGGCTCTCTCACCCTAAAGCTAACATGTTCCAAAATCTTATCTCAATCTATAAGGTTAATGAGTTTTGTTTTTCCTATTAGCCAAATTTAGTTTGATCTAAGGCAGAAATACTTTGAGGAAAGGACTTATTAATTTAGAATTGTAGCTTTATATCAAACACATTAAGACAATAATTTTTTACTTGGAAAATATTTTTTAAAGTATGATTTGGACACTAAAATACATTCAGAAAACAGCCACTTTTGAAAATCTGTCATATGATACACCCCCTAAAATATGACATATAAAAAATGTAAGAGTAAAATCAATTTTTAAGTTGCCTCAACATTGTCATTGATTCTTTCCCCATATAAGAAGCACTTGAAGTACAAATGCATAGACACAATTTCCAATCAATATTGTGTACTTTCAGTGGAGGTTTACTATATATCTATATACATTATTCACATATATCCTGATTTCAAAATTCCTAATTAGAACATGGTTAATATAATGGTTAACTAGGACCCAAGAATTTTTTTTCTTTTTCTTTTTACAGCCTGATTCCATCTCCTCTGAACTTACTAAAGGCAAATAACAAATAGAAAACGAACAAAGGGAGGGAAATGAGAGTGCAGTTCAACAGGCCTAAATGGGTGTCATAATCATTATAATAAATATTTGTTAACCTACATTTTTCCATATACAGTACTTTTCCTTTATCCATGGTTTTGCTTTTTGCAATTTCAGTTACCCTCTGTCAACCACATCCAAAAATATTCAATGGAAAATTCCAGAAATAAACAACTTACAAGTTTTAAATTTCATGCCATTCTGAGTCCTTCTCTGTCCCACCCCAATCCCAAACCATCCCTTTGTCCAGCGTCTCCACACTGCATACACTCCCCACCCATTAGTAAATGCTCACCCACCTGTTAGTCACTTAGGGGCCCCACTGGGTTATCAGTAACCCTTATTCTACTTAATAACACCACATTCACATGTTTTATTACAGTATGTTCGTATAATTATTCTATTAGCTGGTCTCTTACTATGGTTAACATAAATAAAACTTTATCATGGGTATGTATGTATGTATAGAAAAGAACATAGTGTATATATAGGGCTTGGTACTCTCCACAGTTTTAAGCTTCCTCTGGGGGTCTTGGAAATTATCCCCGACATGTAAGTGGGACTACTGTAACTATTTTATAAAACCACAGGAAGGAGGATTATTAAAAAAAACATTTGGTCTCACAGTTAGATGGAAGCAAATGTCAAATGTAAAGCCAATAAAATTACCCCCCCCCCCCCAAATCATTAAGGTAGACCCTACCAATTAGTTCTCCACAGCTCGGAGGAAGGAAAAGAATGATGCAATTCTTGATCTTTATAGCAACCGATCATGCCATTATTTGTGCTGAGTTCTGTTGTTATGCGGAAAGGCCTCTATTTGGGGGAGAATGTATACAACTCATAATTTTCAGACGACAGTCCTATGTCACGGTACTCTAAAGCCTCATGTCCCCAAGCCTGGGATGTTAAAATGATTTCAACTAATAGCAGGACTCTGGTTGCTCTACTTTAAATCCACCTGGGGACATTAAAGTCAGGTTTCCTAAAAACACTTATTTGATCCTGTCACTTTTTTATTATAGCCAGAATGGAGTCCAAATTCTCCCTTTGGAGAGCAAGATCCACCACAAACTGGCCTCATTTTCATTGTCAGAGCTTATCTCCACTGGATAACTTGTTTCCACTGGAGCTCTCTGTCCCAGGCTAATCTCCTCACTGTTACAAATATCTCAGCACATCCCCTCGCTCTGCTCATTGTTTTTCTTTTCCCACCAATCCAATCCTACCCCTCAAGGATGCATTCTTCTAGCCCACGTCCCTCTCTGCCCAGAGTTCCGCTCTGCAATTTATTAACTAAAAAGCACTGCTTTGGTGATTTTATTGCACAACCTTCAATTCTTTACCAGCTGATCTTGATAGAAATGCACTCTCTTCATAAATCCTGAGCCCCCTGAGAGCAGGGGCAATGTCTCACTAATCTCTCATTTTCCCTCGTACCTTCCAAATAATGAGACAGGTGTTTACTCAGTACTTGACAAACACTTTTCTGGAGGAAAAAAAAAAGTGACCATTTGGATTATGTGAATATAAACACAAATTCAAACAAAAGTTGAGCTCACGGTGTCCTCCTATATAAAAGGTTAAAACTGAATAATGCAGAGCAGTTGCTGGTAATTTGGGGTCATCTTTGGTCTCATTAGTTGCCTGAGGCTGCGAGATAAACTTGTGTTCTTATTCTAGGTTAATTCTCATTTATAAAACATTCACTGACTTTCATTTGAACTGGGTTTTTCAGACATAGCTTAGACACAACTGTAAAATAAGCTATACTACATCAAGAGATGTATTGTTGAGAACTTGAAACTTCAAATTATCACAGACCTAGGGGGACTCAAGTAAGAGCTGCAAAGTTTCATCTGAAAACCAAAATCTGGAAATATCTTTTTTTAAAAGAGAGAGTGCATTTTTTTATATTTTTATTGATTTCAGAGAGGAAGGGAGGGGAAGAGAGAGATAGAAACATCAATTATGAGAGAGAATCATTGATCGGCTGTCTCCTGCATGCCCCCTACTGGGGATAGAGCCACAACCCAGGCATGTGCCTTGACCAGGAATCCAACCATGATTCTCAACCACTGTACCACACTGGCCAGGCTGGAGATAGATAGATAGATAGATAGATAGATAGATAGATAGACAGATATTTTTTAATTGATTTCAGAGAGGGAGGGGTAGGGGGAGGGAGAGAGAAAAACATCAGTGATGAGAGAGAATCATTGATTGGCTGCCTCCTGCACGCCCCCTACTGGGGATTGAGGCCACAAGCCTGGCATGTGTCTTAACCAGAATCAAACTCAAGACCCTTCAGTCCACAGGATGGCGCTCTATCTACGGAGCCAAACTGGCTAGGGCTGGAGATATCTTGAAAGGTACAGAGAATTTATTCAGGTAACAATTTGCAAACTGGGAAACATAGCCCTTCGTATGAACCAAGAAAATGTTCCAAAATGGAGGGGATAGGACAGGGTTTATAAAGGCAAAAGTTGCAAGGAGCTGATGATCAAAGAGATGGGTTGCTGGGGGGAAAGATCATAAACTTCCATCATGTGCTTTTTGATTGGTGGGGGCAACTGGACTTTCAGTGACTCAGTGATCTAGCAAGTGAAGTTGTGAGGCGAGAACAAAGGGTAATATATGATTAAGCATTTATCAAGTCGTAGTTTTGGCCCAGGCCTATAGAAAAGAGCTCTCTTTGATCACACAATTACAGTACAGGGAGTATTATTTAACAACGAAGCAAGGACTACAATTTATCAAACAGTACAATCAGTAGAGGCATGGGGTGTTGGAGGGAGCCCTGGGGTTGGCGGTTGGGATCTGACTCAGGCAGTTTCAGAGCCCAAAAAGGCCAAGTTACACTCTGCAAGTAGCTTAAGAGCTCAAGCTGCAAAAAAAAATCTAAATTTGGTCACAAGAGATGATATTAAAATTTTTATAAGTATTCACACCGCAGGACCAACAAAATATAATTAATTCTATATCTCGTTTTTATTTGTTTTTTCATGAAATTATACAGTGGAAGGATGGAATTCTGGGTATGTCTCTGACAGGGTGAGACTTGTGCTCTTAGTTTAAGAGCTATAAAGTCTAAAGAGGTCATATGATCTTTAGGGTAGAAGGAAGGGAAAATTAAAAATTTAGGCATGAATTTGATGCAAATTTTGCAGACTGGCTAAAAAACCTAGGCAAGTACCATGATGTCTTTAGTTTTTTTGTTTGGAATTAGGTGAGCTGATATGTAGATTCTAACTTTAACACAAAGCAGAACGTAATAAGTAATTCAATAGGATACTAACACACTATGTTAGAGGGGAAAAAAGAGGTTAAGTCCAAGTGGAACTAGTAAAATCTTCATGAGTTGATGACATTTTAAGGACAAGTTGAGGTATGAGTACAAGAGAGGAGTAAAACTCCAGCTGAGAAACAGCATGCATAAAAGGTGTGTGGAGCCTAAGGGCATGGTACTTGAGACAGCAAAGTGAGGCTGAAACAAAGGTAAACTGAGGAAATCATAGGACAAAGGGTTGGAAAAGTGAGGTCATCAGCCACCTTATTATCATGCTAAGGAATTTGTGAACAAGAACCACCTAAATGTTCTGAGGAGGGGGCAAAATCTGAACTAGGCCGATTTCAGAAGATTATGATAACTGGGTGAAAATTAAATTTCAGTGAGGCAGAAGTGGGGGGTGGGGGCTAGGGAGAACAAGGTAAGTAAGTTTCTTTATGATAGTATAGAACAAAGTCATCCAAAAGGATGATTACGAATTGTGTTTCTCATTAACAGGAGAGGTAAAGTATACGGGGGAGGGGGAAGGGGGAGAGAAAGAAAGAATATGAATGTACTTGAGCACATTTTAGAGCTTACATTTGAGTTAAGAGCAGCATAAAGCTAGAGATGACTGTGAGCTGAATTTGGGACACTTTGATTAAGGTCTTCCCCAGCCATCCCTTGGGGAAAAAATACAAAGGTACGGGCTAGAGATGCATAAAAGAAAGTACTCTTTAAGAGTAATTACAGGATTCTATAAAACGTGTGTCTGATAGCTAGAAAGCTGATTCATTCTAAAAGACGTTGGGCAAGTCAGTATTTTAATCTCAATTTATTTTGCTTCAAGTTGAAATAAGATGCCAGTGTCTTTTATTCTTCATGAAGGACAATAGGAATTTCATGGTCCTCACGTGTATTCCATATCCCTAGCAGAGAAACAAGAATTTTCTCGATACATCTATCTTTCCTGTACCTCCAGATAGGTGTCTTTGCACATCTAGTCTGTTCATCTGAACTGCTTTTTATCCCCATCCCCTTTATGTATTCGTGCTTACATCATTTTCTTGTCAATTCCAGGGCTAGCACTACAGTCTTCTGAATGCCTCCAAATACATAGATTGATGCTGTTTTGTCATATGAATAATTATATTGATGTCAACAGGCAAATAAGGCTTCTCCTCCCCCTTGTTTATTTATTTTACATGGGTGCACAAATATCATAGTGCACCCATGTACAGAATATTATAGGTCTCAGTAATGTGTAGTTATTGGCTTCTAGGTTCTTTAATTCAGTTTTAAATTATTTATTCAAGAATACGGAGGTTAAGCCCAGCTGGTGTGGCTCAGTGGTTGAACATCGACCTATGGACCAGGAGGTCATGGTTGGGTTCTGGTCAGGGCCCATGCCTGGTTGTGGGTTCGATCCTCTCAGTGGGGCCCATCCAGGAGGCAGCTGATCAGTGATTCTCTGTCATCATTGATATTTCTCTCTCTCCCTCTCCCTTCTCTGAAATGAGTAAAAAATGTAATTTTAAAAAATCAAATTTGCTGCATATTTAAATGCCTGTTTGTCTATTTTCTTTTCCTCTCTACAGATCTTCATAAACAATGAATGGCATAATTCAGTGAGTGGCAAGAAATTTCCTGTCTTTAATCCTGCAACGGAGGAGAAACTCTGCGAGGTAGAAGAAGGAGATCAGGTGAGTTTCCTAAAACTAGTTTCATTGTATCCAAATTTTTTGCATGTTTTCATGAGCCACAAGCACCATTTCAAGTTCAAGTAGACATGTCATGAAAATATGGTTTCTGGGGCTGTCTCTGGGAAGGTACTCTTTTTTGTCACGCTTACAAATGATGATGTAATAGCAGAATATAAAGGTTGAATAAATTACTCAAGGGGACATTGTTCATAAATGATGAAATCAGCATTCACAGGCTGTCCTTTGATCCCAGAACTTGTGACTGCCAAGGCTACTGCCTTACCTTGTAATTATTACAAATAATTACACAGGGGAAATTAAATAGCCTGGGGAGTGCAGAGAGTAAAAGCCTTCAGATTTTTTTTTTTAGCTGAACACGTACCTTAAAAAGTGTTTGTGTTCACAGTCTAATTTGAAATGATTTTCTGAGGTTTATTTTGTATATTGTAAAAAAACACATCAAAATAAAGAAAAAGAAGAAAAAAGAAAGAAATGATTTTCTGGTCTTGCATTGTCCAGATGTGGTCAAGATTTAAATCTCTGTCATGTGAGCTAGAAAACGCTAAAAAATGTTTTGTTGCTCCATGAAAAGACCACCGGGAGATGTAGTCAGCAAAACCCCAGGATAATAGCATTCATGACATGTTCCGTTCAACCACTGTAGCAGTCTCATGTTCCTGTGGAGTCTTCATTCTGTCATTTCCTTCTTCCCAATCAATGAGATCACTAATTTCATGGTATTCAATCTTGCAGGCCTATTCCAAGATAGCGACAGACCTGAGGGGCTCCTCTGGGTTTAGGGAGGGCCCTGGATTCAGGTTGCAGTATTAGCAGTACAAGTTAAGACCCATGCCTTTAGGGGCAAGAGTGCAGAGTTTAGTCAGAGGGGTCAACAGCTTAAGAAGTAGGAGCAGAATAGAATGGAGACACATGTCAACTGCTTTCAGAGTTCACTTTCTCTCTATATGCTGGAGTTATCCATGCATAAGTTCTTCAAGGGCTTTTTCCTGTCTCCGAGCTGGGGTAGGGAGGGAAAACAAACGCTTGTTCCTGGCCTCCATCCCAGGCCCCCCGCCCCCTCACCGCACCCCCCTTAACCTAAGAGTTTCAACTTCATCATGTTCAGTACCATCCCCCGAACATTACGTGCTGGTCGCTGCCTCTGTGCCACAGCGCAGTGCAGTCCTCAGGACCTAGTTTAAATCATCTTCCGTAGTAAGAAGTCCCACTTTTACATTTACCTTTTCTGTTCCTTGGGTAAAATGGGGAGATTGCTGTCCTGAGAATTGGTATTTCTGACCATTTCTCAGGTGATGCCAAGGTCGCTGGTTGGGGTCAGGGTGGGGGAGTACACTTTAAGAACCTGATCTAAGGTATTAAACACCTTGTATCTCCCCTCAAGTGTTCGCATTTAATAAGGCGCATGGACATTGACAGGTAAGAAAATTGACGGTTGGAAACTGCTGTGATAATCACTTGGCCCCTCTAAGAAATGTTATAAGACCAAACTCAGGCACAGGCATTACGATGACTCCTGGTGACATAGTCTGTGTCCTGTGAACCATTCCCAGAAATCAGAAAAAAAAAAATTATTCTTCCCATTCAACAAAGAAGCATAGTTTCTATCAGAGACTGCCAGAGATGTGCACAGAGCTCCCTTACCTCAAATGTCTGCCTCGTGGCTTGAGCGGCTCTGTCAACACTCGGGAGGTGATAAAAGTAAGAAAGCTCTAGGTGAGGGCACAGTGGAGCCCTTGACAGCTGCCTACTCTTTCTCTCTAGGGCAGCGGTTCTCAACCTGTGGGTCGCGACCCCTTTGGCGGTCGAACGACCCTTTCACAGGGGTCGCCTAAGACCATCCTGCATATCAGATATTTACATTGCGATTCATAACAGTAGCAACATTACAGTTATGAAGAAGCAACGAAAATAATTTTATGGTTAGGTCACAACATGAGGAACTGTATTTAAAGGGCCAGAAGGTTGAGAACCACTGGTCTGGAGGTACAAATGCCACTTGAGGGACACGGCAGAGCTGTTTGCAAGTTGCAAGTAACAAAAGAAAAAAAAATCTTGATGCTTTAGCTCTAGGGCCCGGACATTTTGCTTTGCTACTTACTGGCTTTCAGGTTTAGTTTCACCAGTAAAACAAGCTTGAGCCTGGAGTGCCCATCAGGCGATCTGAGGTCTTCTTGGCATTGTTGGTGGAATTTACTTTCTTCCTCAAGTGCAGTGAGGGTGAGCTGATGATCATACCTGAAGCTTCAGAAATATTTGTCATTTATTTGCTTTGGATTTATTGACGACTACTCCTACTCAGAGGAGAGCAGAGAATCTGTGCAAGTGTAGATCAAGGGCACTCATTCGCCTCCAGCAAAGCTTCACATCAGGCCATGGTGCCGATCATGTTGGCTGGATACTTGACACGCAAGTTAAATTGTTTATGATATAAAATGCTCATGGTTGGCCACTGTTTGCTTAACATCCAGCACGCTTGTCATCTCATTCTCTTTTAGAGTGAGCTACTAACATTTCTTTTTAAGTAATTATTCCTGTTTTCACAATTTTGGTGATAAAAAAAAATGTATAGTAACTCCTAACATTCATTGCTTAGCCAAAGGTAGAAATCTGCTAAATTACGTAGAGTAAACCTAACATACTGGAACTGACTCTTCAGATAATGAGCCAAGAGGGTTTAAGGATTTAATTGATGAGTAGAAGGGAATTAACAATGGGCTGTATACTGCCTTTCAATGGCATTATAAAGAAAGGAGGAGGGGCAAGAACAAACGGAGGTTACAAAGCAAAGCACAGATGTGGGTGGGAACTGTTTTCTTTTCCCTTCAGTGGCTCTTTTAGGCTACACTGACTAATACTGCAAACCGCTTTTAATACTAAAGCGTGACGTGACAAATAATTGCTGGGGATAAAAGTAAATGTCCATTAAAGTAAGTGCGATGACAGGTGTAAAAGTGAAACTGATCAGGTAGCTATTTTCTCCAAATCTGAATGAGTTCAGCATGGAAATGCACAGCCTGCGAGTGTCATCCTTCTGTAACTATGTTTACAAGGCACTTGCTATTTCATCATCATTTGAGTGATGTTCACACATTGAGCTTTGGCCCCTTCCCTCTAAAAAGGAACATTTTAAACCCTGTGCAGTGAAAATGGTAGCAAATTTGACTTTCATGTACCAAATTGTGTTCGGCTTAATTTAAAAATTATAACCTTGAAAAATGTTAGCCCTAGAATAAAAATCCAAGAAACGCTAGTCCTGGCATTTAAAAAATGAATACTTTTATACCTAATAGTTTCATTTAATGTAAAAGTTTTGTTATATAATTAAATCAATTAAAATACGATTTATTATTTACATGTCAATATAAGCAAATTATTTATATAAGGAGCATCTTTATAAAAATCAATGTAACACAGTAAGTTTATAAAATAAATATCAAATTATTAAATATTTATTAACTGCTGATTTTAGGCATGGAACAGTAAGGAATGTGTTATAGCTTATACTAGAGACAGAAATCTATATATTCACTGCAAAAAGAGATCATTATCAGCATAGTCTTGCACAGCTATAAAACTGGATTTAGGAGTCAGGGATAGGATCACATTTTGTAGAATGGATTTCATGCTGTGTTTCCTGTCTTGTAAAACAGGGTCTATGATGCTTAACTATAGCAGTATTAGCTTTAGTGCCTAGAGCTCAGTAGATTCTTAACCAGTTAACTGCCACGTGTCCCAAACGGAAACCATCCCCATTTCTTCCATATGTGCTGGGATATGTATGAATTTAGTTACCATAATTTTCTTTACAAACCCAGAGATGTCACTAACAAGTCTGATTTTAAAATTGGGCGGCCAGAGTTGATAGCCGGGGTTTGCGGCTATAGACTCACATGGTGTGTGGGGAAGGTCCACTTGCCTCTGTAGACGCTTATGGCGTACAACGGGTTAACTATCAAGCGGGATTAGTCTGGCCAGGGTTTAGGTAGGTTGTGATATTTCAACTGGGTCTTAAAGAATATATGAGACTTTGAAGGTAAAAGGGCTATGCTGATAGAATGTTCTAGGCAAAAATTGCAAAAGCAAAGGTGAAGAGTTGGGCCAGATAGAGTAGAAAAAAATGTAAATGGAGGTTTGAGTAGGTGAGGTGGGGCCCAAAATATTAGGCCTTGAACATCAGAAAGAGGAGTTCGGCCTTAGGATTATAGGCAAAAGAAGGGCCGTTGCAAATGTATGAAAAGGAAGGTGATAAGATAAAAATATTTGCAGAAGATTAGCCTGGTAGAAACAGGCAAGGCCCTATGGGGAAAGAAGAGAATGAATGGATTTGCGAAGGCTAGCAACAATATGAGATAATAATGGCCTAAAATAATACAGAGCAGTGAAAACTGAAAGGAAGGATTAAAATATATTACAACTGCTGAGAGTTCTTTTAAGGTTGTTTTGACTGCTACAACTGCAATAGCAATTGCTCCCATTTAATGAACTGTTAACATAATGTGCGTTACATAGAAAATGTGATTCAAGTGTTACCTCATTTAATCTTCAAAACAACTCTGTGAGGTAACATCCCCATTTCAAAGATAAGAAAACTAAAGCTTAGCAAAGTCACATCACAATACATTTCACTTCCTCATATTTTTTTACATTTTGCAATATATTGCAGTGTTTGTTCTGTGGTATATTTCTCCCAGTCTGTTGAGATTTTCCAAACAGCAATCTCTTTACATCAGCATTTTATCATTAGCAGCCTGATGATAAGAATGCTACAGAATAGAGAATTTAGCAGATCTTTATATGGTTGGATGGATGGAGGGATGGATGGACGATGGATGGATGACTCAAGGCTTACATAGCTAATATGTGAGGAACCAGTGTTCACATGTAGGGGTTATTTTGTGTCAAAGCTATATGTTAACTACCATTACTTTATTTCTGTTCCTACAAGATAAAATAGAAGATGTGAGATAAGTAGAGCAAGATTCAAAGGACATGACCGAAAGAACATCCTTATTTATAGCAGCATTTCCCAGGGATGTATTTTCCTTATGGCTGAGTTACTTGTCTTAAAGCAAGATTTTTCCATGTCCCTCTGAGGGGCCAGAATGTCTACAATAAACCATATTTGGCTAAGGCTGATGGCAGGACACTGAGCAGAAGGGTCTAAATGAAAGCTGTGTCACAGAGACCTGTTTAAACATGTCACAGCATATATTTTATAAGCTGTGGGACCCACATATCATGCTGGCAATTTCAGGGTCTTGTGGTTTCCTTTTTCATTTTTCAACAGTGCCCTCCAAATATAACTTGGAAAAGGTTAGAGTCTACGGCATAAAACAATGTCCAGATATAAGCAATCATTGTGATGAACCGAATACCTAAAATAGGACGGTATATATGTTTCTCAGGAAGGGAAAGTAGTAATGCATATATTTTATTATAAATACTCATCATTCTCTCAGGTTGGACCCTGAGATATACAACTGTATGATGTAGAATAGTGAAAGAATGTTTGCTTGTACTCGGTAAATATCATCTTAATCAGACCAGATTACACTTCTAAAATTTCCCTCTCACCCCAAATCATCTTAGTGTGGTGATACTGAAAAAATCATTTGTTTTTATTTTAATTTGCAAGCTTATAAGTTTAGGCTTCTTAATTGAATATAGCCTAAGGCAGGAGATATTAATTTGAAGCCCATGCCTCTCAAGGGGGTAATGTCATCTTTGAATGAGGTTTAATTTAATTTTGGTAAACTTTAAAAAATGTGGAAATAGGGCTCTGGCCAGGTTTCTCAGTTGGTTAGAGCGTCATCCCTATACACGAAGGCTGTGGGTTCGATTCCCAGCCAGCACACATACAACAATCAACCAATGAATGCAAAAATAAGTGAAACAGCAAATCGATTATTTCTCTCTACATATAAAATTAATAATTTTTAATGTAGAATAATTTTTCCCCTCAGATTCTCAAAAAAGTATGTCTCTTAGAAACAACAAATCGCTTATTTCTCTGTCTCCAAAATTAATAAATAAATTTTAATGTAGAATAATCTTTCCCCTCAGATTCTCAAAAAAGTATGTCTCTTGCAGAAAGATGCAACCTGTGGGCTGGAAACATAGCTATGATTGTGGAGCTTATGTAGCTAGCTCCATGTAGTGGCCAGCCCTATATACAAAAAAAAAAAAAAAAAAAAAAAAAAACCAGGTAGTGGCCAGCCCTATGTACAAAAAAAAAAAGAGAAAAAACAATCTATGTTTTTAAGGTGTTTACAACTGGTTTGATGGAGAAAAGAAAAAAAAAAGAAACACATGAAGTGGTAATGGCAGAGGTGGAGACTTTGTAGTTTGTATATTCTGGTAGAAGGTCAGAAGAGGTATGAACCGGAACCTGTAGGGAATGGAGTGGCCCTGGAAAAGTGTGTAACGAGGTGGGCTAGGAAGGAACAGGAATATTAAACCCAGGTCAGAAACAAAGAATGAGAGTGCAGGCAATGTGGGTGAAGGCGAGGAGGCTAGATTGGATGTGGCATTACTTATTTGCTTGAAATAATGCAATTGTTTTGCTTTGTTTTGTTTGTAATGCAATTGTTTTGTTTTGTTTTGTTTTCAAAAAGAAAGGAAGAAAGAAAGAGGGGGCGGTGGAGAGAGAGGAAGAGAAAGAGAAAGAAAGAAAAGAAATTAACTATTTACATACTTAGGGATTCCAAAGGATCTTTTTGTACCCAGTTGAGAAATGAGGATGGGAAATGAGCAGTTGTCACATACGACCCTCTCTATGCCATCTTCACTACCTGTATACCTGTATGCCTTTTCTGTGCTGCACAAAAGGAAAGAGCAATATGTTTATAAAGTTTCCTCTTCAACTGCAAAATAAAGTTCATATTCACCCTTCAATACAGGGTTGGGGAATGTCTGGCCCGGGGGCTTATAAGGCCCTCAAAATCATTTGGTCTGGCCCTGCCAAGGCATTAGGGGTAAGTTAATTAAATGTTGGACCAAATATAGCAGGATAATTTTTAAGTTGATAATTTTGTATGGCCTGCAAATGATGTTATAAATATGCAAATGGCCCTTGGCAGATAAAAGGTTCCCCACCCCTGGTTTAATAGGTTCTTCATGAGAGAACGCACAGACCGTAGAGTCCCAGAGATTAAAGGGGATAATCACCGTTTTAGATCTTGAACTTTTCCTGGAGCTCTGGGTAACCAAGCCACCAAAGCACTGTGAGACCTTGTGAAGAACAAAGGCTCTACAGTCAGGCAGTCTCCATGTAAAACTCAGTTTGGCCACTTTTAGCTATTTACCTTGGGCAACTCTCTCTCTTTGCTTCAGTTTCTTCATCTGTAAAATGGGGAACATATTTGTTTCATAAAATGATTGAGAATGAAATGAGTTAATATGTGTGAGGTAATTAGAACCTTCCTTGACATAGGGCAAGTACTCAAATGATAGCAACTCTTAAAATATTATAATATTTATGCCCTACAAAATCAAGCATGAACTATGTGTGGGGAACTCATCATTCTAAAGATCAGGCAGCAAGTATAATTCCAATGTACAGAAGTTGATACAATGTGATAGACTTTGAGCTGATGAAGACACTCTGGGGCTGCTTGTGAGGCACCTTAGTCTGTTTTATAGGGTTACTAGAGGCCCAGTGCACGGATTCGTGCATCAATGGGGTCCTCGGCCTGGCGCCTTCTTGCAGTCCGGGACCCTTCAGGGGATGTCGGACTGCCGGTTTCAGCCTGATCCCAGCAGGCCAGGCCAAGGGGCCACACTAGTGCATGAATCTGTGCACTGAGCTTCTAGTATGCATATAAGATCTTTGGTTAATCTCTTCCCACCCTCCCCCCGCCCCACTTCCCCTGTGGGAGCACACTGACCACCAGGGGGCAGCTCCTGCATTGAGCATCTGCCCCCTGGCGGGCCGTGTGTGTCATAGTGACCA
>NW_006291965.1:38065-60568 GCF_000327345.1 Myotis davidii
TCTTCAGTGGAGCTCAGAGCTGGCCAGGAAGCTTGGCTTCCTCCATCACTGGAGCAACCAAGCCTCCTGCTTGCTCCAGCTCTGTGGCTGCCGGCTGCCATCTTGGTTAGGTTAATTTGCATATAGTCGCTCTGATTGGCTGGTGGGCGTGGCTTAAGGCATAGTGAAGGTAAGGTCAATTTGCATGTTTATCTTTTATTAGTGTAGATTGCCACCAGATTTGCTAATATGTTTAACCTACTGAATTGAATTGCCTTTGACTTGCAGGAGGATGTTAACAAAGCAGTGAAGGCTGCACGACAGGCTTTTCAGATTGGCTCTCCCTGGCGTACTATGGATGCTTCGGACAGAGGACGGCTACTGTACAAGTTGGCGGATTTAATTGAAAGAGATCGTCTGCTGCTGGCTGTGAGTAGTCACCAAACCAGGCAGCTAGTGAGACCTCTAGAAAGCATCCATTGTTTGGATTGCAAGTTGTTTTGATTTTGGTGATCACTACACGCTCTCTACAAAGAAAACAAAGAGACTTTATCTACCAGCTCTCATATAGGAATGTTACCATTGAGTTTGTTTTTAGATGGAAATCTGTACTCCAGTTCTGGATGATGTTAACTTCTACTCCAAGAGAAGATTCTACAGTCTAAACTTTGGCAAACCCCAAGTTAAACCAAATTAAATAAATTTCTTTCCTTCACTCTGGAATTTCTGAGTGATTAACAAGGTACCATGTAGTGTGGATATCCTGGATAAATATACTGGATTTCTCTAACTTATTTGACCACTGTCCTCTTTGAGTAGAAAATCTTATAGAGTTTTTTAAAGGTGCCTAAAATATTTCTAAATCTTATTTTCCTTAATCTAGCCCTCCAAGACACTTAATAAATGACTCCTTTTTCCCTTCCTGAAATGAACGTGCTTACAATGGTATTGATTAAATTGTGTGTTTTATACAGGTGAAAAGGTGAGGAATAAAGAAAAAATCCAATTATTCATGTGTTTATAAAAATTATGATTTTATGTATACTACCTTTTAAAAAACATTTTAACAGTTAGATGAGTAAGCACATAAAATGGATGGGGGAGATTACTTCCTTATTTTCTTCTCAATTGGGTGTTACAGTGAAGCCAATTTAACGCAAACCAATATAAGATCAGGTTCCAGAGTAAATATTTATTACTTTTAGACTATTAACTGACAGTAACAAAGAGGCCTACATTTGTTTAAAAAGTCAACATTAGCAATTATAGTTCCTCAAAACACCATTTATTACTCAAAGATTCAAAAGATATATAATTATGCAATTAGAAGTTATATAGAATAAAACTACATTAATCAAAATGTCCTGTAGGAAGAAAGAATTTGCCAAAATTGGCTTCTCTTATTTATCTGATATGTGGTTTATAGAGAGTTGACTGTTTTCCTCATCATAAGATCCTCAGTGGAAAAATAGAATAGGCATACAAAAGTTATGTGTAATTAAATTTTGAGATGGTGTGCAATATAAGGCAGAGACAGATTATATATGAAGAAACGCTTTAATAGCTTATCTCATGTACTTTCCTGCTCCAGAGAGCATTAAATTCCAAAGGAAGGGAGGAAAAGAGGAGAGAGGTCATCTGATAATGCTAGGACACTAGACTAGAAAATGTTGAACTTTGCAGTCTGACCATTAAAACAGTAATTAGGAGCCCGGCCAGTGTGGATCAGTGGTTGAACGTTGACCTATGAACCAGGAGGTCACGGTTCAATTCTTAGTCAGGGCACATGCCCGGGTTGTGAGCTCGATCCCCAAGGTGGGGCGTGCAGGAGGCAGTCGATCGATGATTCTCTCTCATCATTGATGTTTCTACCTTTCTTTCCCTCTCCCTTTCTCTCTCTGAAAATCAACAAAAACATTTAAAAAACACACACACACAATAATTATGATAATAGTGGCAAAACTGGGAGTTTCACAATTTAAAATTCTGCTGAAGAAACTCATTGATGAAAGATCCAGGGGCCTGTTAACTTTGTGTGAAGTGATTGCTTCTATCCAGATGGAATTCAAAAATTAAAAATAATTATTGCAGCATTATTAATAGCCACTGACACAAAATTGCCAGCCGCATTTGTATTATACAAGTGAAATCTTGTTGGAACCCTGAACTGTCTAAGGAGACTGGTTGTGCATGTATCAAATTGTGACCACTTCCTAGCAAGTTGGTGAGTTGGAGGACATTGGGAATGGGATAGAAGGAGCACGAGGGTTTAGAAACCAGAATCTTATTAACCTTTCTATCTAGATCTTGCTATGTGGCCTTAAGCAAATCAAAGCAAGTCATTTTAACTCCCTTTCCAGTCTCCTTTTTAAGGAGGTTAAACAAGATGACTGCTATTTCCAGAATTTACTAGCGCATCATTATTCAAAATATTAACTATATATTTTTAATCTAAAAATTTACAGAAGTCTAGATTTGAGGTTTGATCTTTTTTATTTTTTCCAGACAATGGAGGCCATGAATGGTGGAAAACTATTTTCCAATGCATATCTGATGGATTTAGGAGGCTGCATAAAGACATTACGCTACTGTGCAGGGTGGGCTGACAAGATCCAGGGCCGCACAATACCTATTGGTAAGTAGCTCTGAGGCGATTTCTGTAGAGCTGAATAATTCCAAACACCCCCTTTAAAGATGTCAACCAAATAAGGCAAATTTATTGTCTTCCCGACTTTGAGACAATGCAGTTCTGAACCTGGAAGTTCGGCTACAATTCATCATTTGGCTTTTAAAATTGTTTCAGCATAATCCGTGCAGAAGATAACACTACAGATGTTTTAGAAAATATTAAAGTGAGAACATTATTATGCTTGAATTACTGACTTAAGGCAATTTTCTTTCTAAGGGGGCCAAACTTTTCAGAGGGCCACGGAAATTATTTATGCAGGTTTTATTCCTAGAGGCACTTGTACCCTTTCTAAATTGTAATTATTTAAGCCACTTTGCATATCATGTGTGAGTCACTTTATGATCGTCTGTTCCTGGTCTCAGTTTAGCTACATCAGATTACTTAAACCAGTTCACACGTGGGACTGTTTTTATAGCCTGATTTAAGAATTTGTATGACTGAATATTTTGTGTGTTAGTATCTTAGTAGAGTATGCACATGATGGGATAGGAATATTTAAAAAGCATCATTTTAGAAGACATTATGGGTAGAATTTGATTCATATAAACTTACTGACTATAGAAATAGAGCGCTCTCCAGGACTGGCCCTGATGGGCATTTCCAATGTAATTAGAGCATCCAGCAGGTTAGAAGTGAGAGCCAGGAAGTTAAAAGGGGAGAGCGAGAGCCTGGTGATACCAAGAAATGTGGCTATTTTAGAAACTCTTACTTAACCCTTTGACAAAATGGGAGGAGTCAGTTAAAGTTACCAATAGATTTTGATAAGGAGCCTTCTTGCTATGAGAGCCAGGGAGTTTTTGTGGGAACTGGGCCAGAGAACACACAGCACAATGTAACCTCAGGACAACCACATCAAACTCTGAGGCATATGAAGAAGTCAAGTCCAGATTGAAATGTACTTTGGACATTTTTTTTCATGGATTAAGAGAGTTTGCTTTTATTGTTTGGTAGGCAAAAACAAAACAAAACATTTTAGAACATGCCAGTATGAAAGATTTATTGCTCTTAAGAAGAATTTTTTTTAATTCTGCTACTTTTCAATTTTACTATTGTTTAAATTATATTATTTAAAAAATTTTCCATCATTACTGGTAGAACTTAGAGCTTCCAGAAACAGAACTTTAATAGTTCTTTACTTAGTCACACGCCTTTTACTTCCTTTCTCATGAAAGAAAGGAAACTTGGAGAATAAGGATGCTTTAGAAAACAGCCCTCCTGTATGGTGAGATAGAGAATGAAATATCTTTCAGATCTTTTCCAATTTTGCATTTTGGCTTTGGCCTAGTTCAGTTTTATGGTTTCTCTCATCTCAAATTGCTATGTAAGACTCAAATGTGAAATCTAATGTACAAAATAAGCTGCTGGAAAAATAGATCCAGAGACATTGAAGCATAGAACAGACTGTGGAACCTCAGGGAAGGCAGGGGTGGGAAGAGATCAAAGAACTTGTATGCATGTATGCATAACCCATGGACACAGATAATAGGGGGGTGAAGGCCTGGGGCAGACAGTGGGGGTGGGCTAGAAGGGGTCAATGGGGGTGTAATGCTTTCAGTAATAAAGATTTAATTTTAAAAATTGCAATTTGAAAGCTCAAATTTTTATCTTGCAAATAGTTGGAGATATCTTGTTTTATTATTGCTGTCTGTACCTTCCTCCCACATCAGCCCCAAATTACCATTTCATGGATGTCAGTCACATTATATATAAATGATAATGTGTTTTATTTTCTAGATGGAGACTTTTTTACTTATACAAGACATGAGCCTATTGGTGTGTGTGGCCAAATCATTCCTGTAAGTTGGTCTCCTATTTAATTTTCAATCTTAAAAAGAAAATGAATTCTAATTGTATTTCATTTGGGAATGAGGCGTTCTCCAGCACAAATGGATGCTTAGATGTTTGCCAAATGTGTGACAAATGTAGTAACTGTTGAACTTGTGTCTCCCTGTGACTGAGTTCCTTGGAAATGAATTACATAATCCAGAAATCTATCTATATCCTGCATATCTCTTGAGAGTGTTTCAATATTACAGCATCAACAATGACCTTTTACTCAATGGTTTGTTTTTAAAATGCTATATTATATACTCTTCTTGAGACTTTGTTTTTAAAAAGCAGCATTATATACTCTTTTCAAATCCTGAGTACATTTTTTAAGTTAAAATGGAAGAAACTGTTGGAGCACTGTATGGAATATAGCCTCACTTTACATAAGAAGCTTTGATATTTTATATTCCTGATAGAGAAGGTAGTATTTTAAAGCAGAATTATGAAGATTTTCTTTTAGCCCCACAAATAGGAAACTATCTAATTAGATTGCATTTTAACTGTCATATTTTAAAAAGGCCAAATAAAACGATGGTAAAATGTCCCAAAGTTCCTAGAGGAGGAAGTAGCAATGACTTATCTTCTTCAATGAGATTGAAATGTATACGTATCAACATTTTGAATGAAATTTCTTCTTAGTTCAAAAATTCCAATGAAATCCATAACACAACACAATCTCAAATGCAAATAATAGCTAATATTTACTGCCCGCCTGTGATGAACCAAGTGTGTTAAGTACTTGGCCCACCTACTTCATGAATCTCCAGGACAGCTTTCTGAGATAGAGAAGATGTGCATCAACATGTACAGGTGATGAACTCATGCTGAGGGAGCAGGCAACTCGTCTGAATTCACATGGCCGATTGGTGGTTGAGCTAAGATGTGAACCAAGCTCTCAGCCTTCAGACCCTAGACTTATTTGCCTTGAACAAGATATTTGTCTTAGAAATAAATGCTACTAATTAATGTTACTGGGTAAATAGTTATAATAGATGATCTGCATACAGCAAGAGGCATAATCACATTTTGAAACACTTACATATAACTTATTGTATGTTTAATAGTAATGCTTGATTTCCAAACCATGCGGTGGTTTTGTTTTTTTCCTGGTAGAAAAAGCTCAGGATAACAGCACTTGATATGCTGGGGGCCCCTCTTGCTCCTCTTCTGTGTCCAGTTTCTTCCCAACCTTCTTAGCATTTATGAGTTGCTTTTAGCAAATAATTTACTTAGAATACTCCTGATTAAACAAACCTACTACAATTATTATTTAACATCTACAGGAAGTGTATAATGTAGAAGTCAGATTAGCGACTGTGACTTTCAGCAATTCAAAGACTCTATTGCTTCCTATTGCCTTCTAGTGGAATTTCCCGTTGGTTATGTTCATTTGGAAAATCGGGCCTGCCCTCAGCTGCGGAAACACAGTGGTTGTCAAACCGGCAGAGCAAACTCCTCTCACTGCTCTTCACGTGGCATCTTTAATAAAAGAGGTAAGTTTCCTAAATCAAAATATGCACGAGACTCAGGAGCCCTGCCTTGCAATAGGAAGACCTCATTTGCTGCTACTGTAAACTGCATTGCTTGCCAATGGCTCCTGTCCAGTTCAGATGCATTTAGCATGGCAGCCGGCTGGCAGCTCCGCGGGCAGCCAACCAAAATGAACCTCTGCCCACAGGGAGCCAGGGAGCCAGGGAGCCAGACTCAGAGGCTTCATGTGAAATAGTTGTCTCATGATCACTTTTTTGTTTGTTATCCCAACTCTCATGAATGAAAAATTTATATTAAAATTGGTACAATTTTCATTAGAATGTTGAAATGGATGTTGGTTTATAACTGCCATTAATGGTCTGGAGTTTCTGCAGATTGTCTGAATAGTTCATCTGAAGGTTGGAGGCCTCTGTGCCAATACGCTTGCTTGTCGTGTTGAACCACATTATTTTTAAACACATCTACTCACAAGGGGATCTGTTGACATTCTCTTTTCTATTGTGGCTTCCTCTAGATGTACCTTCTTGGTCACTAGAAACATAAATTTAGGAATACTGAACCCATATTTTAAAAAGACTCTTCACTTCAAATTTTAAAAAGTGAAAAGAGAAAGCAGATGGAGGGTTGAGGAACTGGGTGAAAAAAAGGTGAAGGGATTAAGAAATACAGATTAGTAATTGAAAAAACAGACTCAGGGATGTACAGCACAGCATAGGGAATATAGCCAATAATATTGCAATAACGGTATGGTGCTGTGGGCACTTGAAATATGGGGGGGATCACTTTGTAATGTATGTGATTACCTAACCATTATGCCGCACACTTGAAACTAATCAAAAATAATACTGAATGTAAACTGTAATTGAAAAATAAAATTTAAAGAAAACGAGGCATTGTGATATAAATAACATGAAATTTTAATGTGCACATGTCGGTTGCAACACTGTTTTCTACCTGGTAATTATTTAACTAGGAATAAAATCAATCTGTGAACCTTAATCATGAATGGACGATAGCTCTTATCTAACATTGTACTGATCACATAATGCCAATGGGAATTTGTAACCCAGTTGTTATGCCCTGAACAATCAACAGGTAGAAACTAAAATGTGGGATCCCTTTAGCTGCTTATTTTTGCTTTCCTTCTATGTGAGTAATTTACCAGACACTTCTATACAGATTATCCTTTTGTATTGCTATTATGCAATTTGAGACAGCCATCACTGGAGCAATGATCTATAAAAGTGAAACATGGACTTACCCTGAGAAGAAATGTTCCCTCAACAATGCAACCGGCCCTTGAGGTTACTTTAGTGGGCTAACAAATGAAATAACAATAGTGATGATAATAGTGAAACCACTTAAGTGGATCTTGTTTGCTATGGAAGCTCATAAAGTTAACACAGAGTGGCAGCTTCGATCCCATGTTCTTCTCATTTCTGTCATAACTGTTTTACTTCGCATCTTTTAGGCAGGCTTTCCTCCTGGAGTTGTGAATATTGTCCCTGGTTATGGGCCAACTGCAGGGGCTGCCATTTCTTCTCACATGGACGTAGACAAAGTGGCCTTCACTGGATCAACGGAGGTAACATCATTTCCTTAGGCCAGTCGTTAAGACGGTCTGCATATTCCAGCTGTCAGAAGTGTGTTTTATGTTACTGTTTTTAAGCTGACATTTCCTTAAAACAAAAGTTCCTTTTTAATGATTTGTTCCTTATTCTAACCTTCAAGCATGTTTATAGAACATAAGCAGATGTGGTTGAGATGAAACGAAATACCTATTACCAACTCAGAAGGAGTGAAGTGAGCTGCTTTCCGTGTGCTCATTCCTTTCCCTGATGAGAAATATGACCAGTTGTTAGACCTCGGCATTTGGTTAGGTCCAGTTTATGATAGAAAATATAAATTAGGCTTCAGTGATTTGTATGAATAAATGTAATTTTACCCTGCCGATTATAAACCTTAAGCAGCAGAGCCTCACCCTTAGCTCCTTATTTGGGGCTCTCTCTTCCATGGACATTCTGAAAGGCCAGCAGCTCAGCTTCCCTGGAGGTTGTTGCTGGCCCAGCCTAACTTTTCTGCCTCTCTGGCTCCAGGTGGGCCTTCTAGAAGGTTAATGAACAAGGGCCCAAACCAGATTAAAGTAAAATGCTAAATAAGCCTGCCTTCACGAGAGCAGTGTGAGCCTCCTCTTTTGTAACGCTCCGTTTCAGGTTGGCAAGATGATCAAAGAAGCTGCAGGGAAAAGCAATCTGAAGAGGGTGACCCTGGAGCTCGGTGGAAAGAGCCCTTGCATTGTGTTTGCTGACGCAGACTGTGAGTAGAAGCCACTTGTGAACTTTTCCCTCTCCGTCCTTCCTGGTGTCTGGTAATGTCATCCAGTGACCTTGACGTTTACAGAGGGGTTTGCTTCTAACGTCAAAGTGTAAGGCCTTAATCAGAGTCCAGAATTACTCTTCAGAAATCTCTTAACTTGTCCTACTGTGATAACTCTAGGTAAGTCTAACAGAGACACTCTTTGTTGCTGGTTTGGGATAGATTACTATTCTCCCAGCTGAACTCTGGATGAACGAATGGTTTTACACTTAGGAGCCACAACATAGTTTTTAAATTCCGTACATTTAAATATTAACATCACATTAAGAAGAGAGAGAGACCCTCAGACATATGGAACTAAGGTCAACAACCACATTTATTCAGATTCTACTATTGGTTGCCATCATTTCAGAAGCAGAAAGGATTAGAAAGGTTAATTTGTCACCTGGCTGATTAGAGGTGGAATATATTGAATCAATATCTGACTACATGACTCATGGTATTTCTGTAACACCCTATTGCCTTTGAGAAGTGTGTATAAAAATATATCATCTTTAGAAAAGATCTCTTTTTTTAACATGAGTGTCTTCTTTGCAGTGGACAATGCCGTTGAATTTGCACACCGTGGGTTATTCTACCACCAGGGCCAATGTTGTATAGCTGCATCCCGGCTTTTTGTGGAAGAGTCAATTTATGATGAGTTTGTTCGAAGGAGTGTTGAGCGAGCTAAAAAGTATGTTCTTGGAAATCCTCTGACCCCAGGAGTCAGTCAAGGCCCTCAGGTGAGTATGAAGGAATAGCCTTTTCAGGGGACACTATAAGTGTCCTCTTTAAGCCTAGTTTTTATTGAATAGCATCACTTCCCAGATATGTAGTATCTTCCTAGGTGACAATATTATAACAGCATGATTTAAAAGACAATTAATCTAACTCCCAACAATTTTTACATCTAAGAGTTTAACAGTCATGTTGGGAATTAAAGATGTGAGGGAAAATAACAAATTATATAAATTTCATGTTTTCTTCAATCTTCATGCTTCTTGATTTCTATATACAGTTTCCTGTCCACTTGGAAGTTCTTAAACAATGATATCACTTAGTTCTTCCTCAGAATCAGTCCTTTGTCTCAGCTTCCATCCCACAGGGAGAGGCACCCAGCACAGTCCTAAATTCTCTCCAATGCTTTCAGTTGCTCTAATGGTGACACATGTCCTGAAAAGTCTGGAGTTCCTGGGTTTGTAGCAAACTTCTCATCTTAGTTAAAAACCGATTATTCCTCTAGGGTCCCCTTTTTCTTCTGTCTTCCTGGAACCATCACCAATAAGAGTGTCTCTTTCTTTAACTCTTTCTCTTATCCAAAGGTGACCCTTCCCTCTTCCTTGCCCAGTTCTTTGTTATGGAAGCTCCTGGACCTTTGGTTCTAAACTTACTCCTACCCTTTGGGATCTTGATCTAGAGCAGAGAATTTCACCCCCTTCCCCACCAAAGAGACAACTGGTATTGTTTGAGATATTTCCAGTTGTCACAACTGGGGGCAAGGAGTGGTTCTACTGTCATCTAGTGGGTAGAAGCCAGAGATGTTACTTAACACCTTACAGTGCACAGGAGAGCCCCACATCAAAGATTCTTCTGGCCCAAAGGTCAATAGGGCCACTGTTGAGAAATCCTGCTCTAGAGACTACACATTAGGCTCAGAGGCTCTATTCTTCCACAATATTCATATATGCTGTTCCACACTTGATTTGGGGGGGGACGGACACTATTATTGACTTATTCACTAAGCCAAAGATAAATCTGATTAACCACAAGTTATCAGCAAAAGCCTGGGATAGGTACCTGGCAATGCCAAAAGAAACAGGTTATGCTACTCGACCTCATAAAGTTTAGAGCTGAGATACGTTAAAAGGCTGTCTTGTAGTTTCCTGCTCATGCAAGATATCCTAGGAGGAAAATCTTAGGAGTTAGGCAATGCCAAACATTCAGACATAAAAGCTCGAAAATAGCTGGCAAATAAGGTAATAAGTGGCTGAGTGTTATCCCTTTATGCTTTGTATTTATTTTGGAGTCACATTTTGCTATAACGTAGTGCTGGTTGTCTGACCACATTGTCTGGAACGAGACATTAAATATGAATTCCTGTAATTTTAGAAGTTAGTGACCATGTAAGTTTTCTAACAAATAATTCTTTAGCTTCTATATGCCAGTGCATAAGCAGGGATTGCATTGTCACCAAAGATACATCATGAGATTAAAAAAATAATTTTTGGAGGTATAGTCAGATTAATGTATAGGCCAGAGAATTTTGTAGGAAGTGCATGGATCTTTGACTATTTATTGACAGAATATCTTTGCCAGGCAGAGCTACCTAACCTCACCTCTTTGTCTGGTTGTATTAAATATTATACAGTAATTTAAATATTACCTCTTATTAAATCAATACTACAGCTTCATTTATCTGATGGAAATGAAGAAACATTTTGTTTTTGGAATATTCCATTAAATAGTGTGCACTGAGGAGCATTGAGCAACATTGTACGGAATGTTGTGCCAATCTTAGAAAATGGTTTCCACTTTCCAAATAGCATTTAATCTAATTGGCTATGGTTGCTGAGTTGTGTGCAGTTAGAACTTTATAAAACCTTTTATTGGGCCTTGGAAGATGGGGGAGATTTCAGAGTCAGAGAAGAAAATAAAGAACAACTTTTTTTTTTAAGTAGTGAGAAAAGACAAGTTAACCTGGTAACTCACCTTAACCCCTCGATCTCTGAAGATTTCCCTTTAAAACCTCAGCCACACCTGAGACAAAACAGTCTTCACCAGTGGTTTGGCGTCCAGGAGTCACCCAACCCCTCAATGTCCCAACGTAGGAACTGAGGCAACAGGTGGCACCATTCTGGTGCGTGGAGGGGAGGTGTGTGCTCTGGGTGTTCCCAGACAAAACTCTGCATTCATTTTTCTGCTTATAAAAATATTATTTAACAAACCATTATTAAAGTTCTGTAGTTTTTGTTGCATGTTTAGATGTGGCCCAGTTAATGAAGTGGGATGGCAACAATCAGAATAGGCCAGAAATTAAAACCAGACCTACTATTTACCCCAGGGGACCTGAACCGGGAAGGATGGCCAGGCCGTGGCCAGCATGGACCCAGCTATGAGGGATGTCCAGACATGATGAGAAACAGACAGGGGTCCAGGAGTCCTCCTAAAGTCCCGTAGCATCTTCTTTCCAACTGCTATATCTAATTCAACCCAGTACCGGAGTTCTTTTTTCTTACTAACACTTTTTCTATTTCAGTTAGGACTCTAGTTTCCAGTGTGTTTCATTATTAACAGGCATTTCTTTGAGCGTGAAAAAATGAGTCATGTGTTTGCAGTGCCAACAGGCTTTTCTTAGACAACTGTAAAAAAAAAAATACTAAATACAAATCTCTATCTTCAAGATACATGGAAATGTCATCAAAAAAGTCTTCAAAAGTCATATGAAAATAAAATATACCCAAAGAATGAATCTGAGCCTCTGTCCGCTGTGTTGATTATTTGACTTAAAGCATTCTGAAGCCCTCCGTAACAGGCCTCGCAATTATTTTCTCTACAAGTTGTTAAATTTCTTTTCCTTTTCATGTGGTATTTTTCAAATAGATTGATAAGGAACAATATGAAAAAATACTTGACCTCATCGAGAGTGGGAAGAAGGAAGGGGCCAAGCTGGAATGTGGTGGAGGCCCCTGGGGGAACAAAGGCTACTTCATCCAGCCCACGGTCTTCTCTAATGTCACCGATGAGATGCGCATTGCCAAGGAGGAGGTAAATGGCTTCATTCTGCTCTGTTCCCTCTATTGCCACATTTTGTCTGCGGGTGTGTACACAGTGTCCCTTGAAAATTCTCTCTTTGAACACCTTTCTCAGTAAATGTTACTTTTTATTTCTGTTATTGATAAAGGTTTAAAGTTGTGATCAAGACTAAAAATAGTAAGGAATGTATTGGGTAGGCCAACAATATCCAGCCAAATACAGATCAGAATGCTTAACAATTTCTAGATGCTTCCTTCACAGGCTTAAAGTAATGGAAAAGAAAATTGTCCCTCTTTAATATTGCTTTTTCTCCTTTGGAAAGAAAATATTTGAAAATAATGGGAAAGGATAAATTATATGCAGTTTTTTACTTAAGCTTTTTATTTTGAGATAACTGTAGATTTAGGTGCTGTAGTAAGGAGGAATACAGAAAAGTCCCTCTACTCTTTATCCAGTTTCCTTCAATGGTAACATCTTGCAAGACTATAGTATCACAGCAAGTATGTTGACATTGAAACAATTAAGACACAGAACCACATTTCACCACATGACACCTTCATGCTTCCATTTAATAGCCTAATCCATGTCCCTTCGACCCAACCTTGGCTTTCTCTTCACCACAAAATTATTCCCTATTTCTATAATTTTGTCATCATAAGAATGTCAAACAAGTGAAATCATACTTCATGTAACCTTTCGGGATTCACTTTTTTTCACTCAACACAATTCTCTCTATATAGATTCATCTAGGTGTTACATGTAAGAATAGTGTTTCCTTTTTATTGCTGAGTAGTATTCCATAATATGATGTACCACAGTTTGTTTAACTGCTCGCCCATTGAAGAACTTTTGGGTTGTTTCCAGTTTGGGAAACATTGCTATAAACATTGGTGTATAGGTTTTTGTGTGAACATGAGTCTTCATTTCTCCGGTATAAATGCCCAGGAGTACAATAGCTGAGTCATATGTTAAATGCAGTTTAAGAAACTTCCCAACTGTTTTCTAGAGTGGCTGAGAGATTTCACATTCCCATTAGCCATATATGAGTGGTCCAGTTTCTCTGTATTTTTTTCATATTCTGTTCATTCAACAAATGTTTATTTCAAGTTTATGAAATGACAGAGAATCTAAGCGGGTTATTTTCTTTCTCAAAATGTCATCAAATTAGGGGGAAAGTGCAGAATCATTTCCGATCTGCAAACAGGAAATAAATAGGAGGGGGAAAAAACACAAAAAAACAAATGCATATGGATAATCAAACAACTTCTTTTCTCCACATCAGTTCAGCCCTCCACTGAATTATAACTTGCATTTGCTGATTTCAAATATTTGTCTTATTAGAAAAAAAACTTCAAGCATGTATTGTGTTCCTACAATATTCATGGTAGAACAGCTTGTGTGTTACTTCAAAGTAGGAGCCTGGCCAGGCCGTGGTGGCTCAGTGGTTGAGCGTTGACCTATGATCCAGGAGGTCGCGGTTTAATTCCCAGTTAGGACATATGCCTGGTTGTGGGCTAGATCCCTAATCCTTAGGAGGCAGACAATCAATGATTCTCATTATTGATGTTTCTACCTTTCCCTCTCCCTTCCTCTCTGAAATCTATATATATAAAGTAGGAGCCTGGGGCCAGATGCTGTGTTCAATTAAAATTATGTAATATATTAATACATCTATTACAGTAGCTGGTTCACAGGCCAATATCCTTAGATTTATAACCTTCAGATTTATACTCAGCCTCTACTGAATGGTAGCTTCCCCCTCCTACACTTAGAGGAGATGAACATCAGAAAACTATCCTTTCCGATTTTTGTCTTCTCTAGTTGACATTTCCCAGAAAATTCTGGCAACACTCAAAGGAACCCTCTTTACTTTTAATATATGTGTTATGGAACAATAATATAGGAGTTTACTTTTTAAGAGAAACCCCAGTTGTTTTTCTCCTACCAGGAGGTAAGATACAGAATGAGTTGAGTTTGGGCTGCACTAACTAGAGTTCAGCAAAAGTGAAAGTGTTCAGGCTAGAATGAGCAAATTGTGAATTTGTTTCCTGTGTTGTGATTATAATCATTGGCAATGAATTCATGCTTTGGTTAGTACGGAGTGAATAAGGATTTAAGCTCTGGCAGTAATGAATCATTCTGTTCGGTATGTGAGTTGAATAAGACTTGGCTGACGTGTAGAATCTGAACAAAAATTCATGTTGTTTCACCTAACTTGATTGATTATGAAAATGTCTAAGACCAATATAATAGTTGATATTTCAATTGATGGTAAACTGATATTTAAAACATTATCATCAATCATTGCCTAGTCATGTATCCAGTAGAACAAACATTGCTTTCTTGGTTTGCTGTTTATGTAGTTACTTGGGAGATGAGGAAAACTAGGGAGAAAATTTAAAACGTTCCGAAATAGAAAAGCAACTCTGTAGTTAATGATTTCATGCATAATCATTAAGTTCTTGAAAGAGTAATTCCAATTCTAGAAAACGAATTATGCCTTATTTGTGTCCCATCTTGTTCCAAAGAGAACATAACACAATCTTTACCACCTTGATAAAGCCATAACAGTCTCCTCTGCTCTGCAGGCCGGAACAGTGTGGTAAGTCAGACCTATAAATACTGGCTTTTCAATGATAACTACATGAATAGGTTTCTCTATCCTTTTCATTTGGAATCGCATGGCCTGCTGGAAAACAGTTGTTACCAAAAACAAAACACACTCACACACCCTCTACGATTTTGGAAGGATATTTTCTTTAACTCCTTCCAGCCTCCTGAAATTGCTTGCCCCAAGTATGGATGCTAGGCACTGCACTGCTTTCTTTATATTCATTATCTTGTTTTACATTACAGCTGCTTAAGTATGTTAAATTTACCAGTGGAAAAAACGAAAGCTTACCAAGATCACACAATGAATGACAGCTGAAACTCAGACTTATTTCAAACTCTACAGCAGTGGTTCTCTACCTTGGCTGTACTTTAGAGTCGCCTGAGGAGCATTCAACATACATACACTGATTTGTGGTGAGGAGAGTGTGCATTAAACCTACTGATTATGTCACTCTCTGTGACTGAGTCTGGGCATAGCTCTTTTATTTAAGGAGTACTTTTCAAAGATTTCATGATTCTCGTGTGTAACCGGGATAGAGGACCACTGCTCAAAAGCCTGATTCTTTCTATAATGCGGTGCTGTCTTTCAGAGACTCTTAATAAAATTAAATCATCAGTATGGCCGGTGACTAATGTAGAATTATCCCATGATACATTTATTAACTTACTCACATACAACAGCAATGATGAATTTTATTATCTCCATTTACTAAAGACTTCCTATGTATCAAGCACCATATAAAGTACAATTCTATACATCATCTTACACCTTGGAACAACCCTGTTAAATATAACCATGCCCTTTTTACAGAGGGGAAAAGAAAACATGCTTAGAGAAGCTAGATAACTTTCCCACTGTTCCTCAGGTTCTGAGAGCCAAAACCAGAGTGTGTGGGCAGAGCACCTCCCATTATACCAAGAAGGAATCTTAAAAAGAGAATCAATTGGCAAGGCTGATCACTTTGAACTTATACTTTCTCTATTCTCTGTTTACTAGCACTAACATAGTTTCATTTCCAGTGCTTTTAAAAAAAGGCAAGGTTTTAGGTTTTTGACTTTTGGAATCACACAATTATGACATCATTCCACCCAGTGGCATGGGAATCCCCAGTCAGAAATTTCTTTACTATTAAGACAGAGGCGACTAGATTCTTATTATTGTATTTCTTAAAACACAATGATGTTCTGGCATTGTCCCAGAAATAGTCACTGCGTGGTGTTTTCCAGATAATTAGTGAATTCCAGAGTTTTGGGGATTTTACTCATAATTTCAAATTAATGATTCAATTTTGCATTTGAAAGAATCATTAAACAAAGCTGAGACAAGTTGTCTTTTGAAAGTGTAAGTTTATTTAAAGAACTATCTTCCAGGAAGAGAGGCTGGATAAGAACTCTGTGGTCCACCGAAAATATGGAACTCTGGAAAATGGATAGCAAATGCTGTAACTGAGAAAATGTCTAAGTATTATCTCAGGATCAATTAATAACCAAACTCTCCCAAGCATAATATAATTTATCTAGAAGTACACTATTGTTTACCTATCATAATGGCATAAAGAGAGGAAAAGTGTTTTAAAAGAACATTGTTCCTCCTTTAAATAATATTGTTTTCCTCTTATGTTTAATGAGAGTCATGTCGATAATTAAATTTTACTGTTCACTTTGACCGCCAGGAAATTCAAAGCTAAACAATTTGTTCATGTCCTGCATAACTACATTCCCCCTTTTCTTGATCTTTTATCGTAATTTTTTCTTTAGTTCTAATCACTCATGTTTTTGTAATTATATTTGTTCCAAAATATGGCAAGGAGTAAACAGTTAATAATGAAATCCAACTCCTGCCAAAGCCTCAGTTTAAGCAGTTATTGAACCAATTAATGAAAAAAAGTAAACTGAGTAACATGATACATACTGTAATTGCAAAAGAAAATTGACTCTAGTCTGTTAAGCACATAACTCATGAGAATTATAAGCTAATTGAGTGTCAGCAGTAACCCAGCCAACAAACTCCAGTCTCTAGCAAGCCTTTGTCCTATGGCATACAAGCTATTCTAATTCAAACTACAACTTCTGAGGAAC
Organism: Myotis davidii; assembly: GCF_000327345.1. NCBI lineage: Eukaryota > Metazoa > Chordata > Mammalia > Chiroptera > Vespertilionidae > Myotis > Myotis davidii. The sequence goes on from NW_006291965.1 coordinate 54,855, forward strand.
ATATATCCTACCCAAATGGCCATCCACATCTGAGTTGTACCCTTATGTATGTTTCTATGTTGTATATATACATATACCAGCGATTTTCAACCAGTGTGCCACAGGAATTTTTAAGACATGGAATACCTAACTATTTAGTCTGAGGCACTTACCTCTTTTCCCTTAGATTGTAAAAATAAATAAAAAATGACAACAGCCAACACAACAACCATCCAGTGTGAGCAAATTATACCTGTGTGTTTTGGTGTGTCATAGAATTTTAATAATTTATGTATGCCATGAGATGAAAATTGCTGACTTATACTTATTGCAATGAATATATGGAAATCAATGGAATTCTTAAAGAACTCGCTGAATTTCTAAAATTCCAGATCTAGGGGTTATTTCATTAGTTCATTATGATCTATAATATACTTTTTTCTTTCTTTCCAGGGTGAATTGCTATAGCATGGTGTCTGCCCAGTGTCCCTTTGGTGGATTCAAGATGTCTGGAAATGGACGAGAACTGTAAGAATAACCTTCTACTAAGATAAATACTTATCTTGATAAAAATAGTTGTCACTCTCAAGGAATTAATCTATAGTCACTACTTAAATTAAAACTTGCCTCTGTTCTTTCCTCTGTTCATACTGCCAAATAGCTTTTTAAATGCTGGGTTTACCCAGTAAGTACAAAAAGGTAATGGCAGAAGGGAAATAGAACTTAGGTCCCCTATAAATAGTAGGACTTTTCTAACTTTGGTTATTGAAAACATTCCCAGAAAGAAGCTAGAAACTACCAATTGGTGATTGTAAGAAGTGTGCAAAAATAAGAACATTATAATTATTTGAAAATACCTCTTAAGTAGATTAGGTGCCTTTATCTAAAAAAATTTTCAGCCCAGCCGGTGTGGCCTAGTGGTTGAATGTCAACCCATGCACCAAGAGGTCACAGGTTCAATTCCTGATCAGGGCACGTGCCTGGGTTGCAGGCTCAATCCCCAGTAGGGGGCCTGCAAGAGGCAGCAGTCCAATGTTTCTATCTCTCCCTCACCTTTCTTCCCCTTCTAAAAATGTTTTTTAATTTTTTTTTCAATATTGAACTTAATGTGGACTCCAAAATTTTAAATTACCTGAATGAGTTTTTCTTGGTACTAAAATCTAAACTGAAAAGGAAATCTGAATAAAGATTTTTGTTCTTAATCCTCACCCAAGGAGTAAGGATATTTTACCCATTGGATTTTGTTTTGTTTTTTTATAAAGAGAGTGGGAGGGAGAGAAAGGAGAAACATGGATGTGAGAGAGACATATTGGTTGTTGCCTCCCACACTCACCCTGTGTAGGGCCAGGAATTGAACTTGCAACCCAGGTGCATGCCCTTGGCCAGAAATCGAACCAGTGACCCTACAGTGTGCAGGCTGGTGCTCTAACCACTTAGCAACATGGGCAAAGGAAAACATGTTTTATAGTCATGATTAAATTGAGAATATATATAAAAATGCATTTAGAAACCTTCAATGGCTTTTTAAACAACATATAGACTTTTAAAATGTACACATAGAAAATGATGGCAATATGTTTGCTTAATTTTGTTCAAGCAATTTAACCACTTCATTTCTTAAAACTTTTTTATATTTAGCAATAAATTTTAAAAGTCTTCAAGATAAACGACATATCATATACAAATCTTATGGCATCAAAGATAGTAAAGCTGCCCATTTTATAAATAACAAGTAAAAGTGAGTCTCAGTTTCTAAAGGTCAGGAATGCATGTACTTTCTCCCTTAAATAAGTCAACAACATTACAAATAACCAACTATCTTTGGAGAGCTGGTGAAAGAAGGAAATGATAAAATTATTCACCTTCTTCTCAATATACATTAATTAAGTACTTGTATGTATACAAGAACCAGGGAGCCCCAGAAACATGATACCATGTCCCATCCTTCATGTAAATGTGGTGGCAGGAGGCATGTGTAACAAGATATATAGTGCAAAATAGCCTACATATGCTATAGAATGAATTGTGTTAGATTGGGAGTCCATACCTAAGGGAGGTAAAGCAGTGAAGTGCAGAGCACAGTATTACTGAAGGACAGAACATTGGGGCACCACCAGGGTATAACATTTCTGGCATCTAACACAACTTTAATCTGTCCAAGGACAGAATTTGTGGTGGGATAGGAGTGGGAGAAGAAAATAGGTCTGTGAGCTTCTTTACATGTTTCAGATTCTATGGTTGTAACTAGTAGAAATTCAGTAGATAAAAACTTAATGGTAGTTGATAGAATAAGAGAAGATCTCAGAAAAGATAGGACTTGATCGAGGGGATGAAACAAGTGTAGAAACTCAGTAAGTGGAGGAAAGGCAGTTCTGAACAGAATGTTACGTGTGGCATGTTGAGGGGCTGTGCTGGTTGGCCGGTGGGATTTATGGAGTTGGGAAGAATGAGTCCAGAGTTAAACAGGATATGAATTAAGAAGTTTTGAATTCAAGAGAATTTGATTCCATCTTATTAGTGGGGCAGTGAAAAGCTGTGGACATCTTCAGAATGCTGTTGAGGGGTAGAGAGTGGCAAAAGGTCAACCTGTAAAAAAGTGCATGGCACAGTACAGGAAACATAATTTTAGATTAACCAACTTACATTTGAATTCCAACTCCACTGTTTGCTAGCCTTGAAGCCTGCTCCAAGTTGTACAACTTTTGAGCCTCTGTTTTCTCCTGTTTAATGTGGAGATGGTAACATTCCTGTTAAGATGAGTGTGAGAGCAAAATGACCTACTGTCCTACTGCATGTTCATGCCCTAGCATTGATACTCTCACAAAGTGGGGACTCAGCAAATGGAGCCTGCCTTCCCTACCTCTTTATAATACCATTATTAGTAAGTCTCTTGGAAAAACTAATTACTTTTGTACAAAAAGCTATAGCAAAGGTTAGATTATTCTGAAGGACATGTCAATTTGTTTAACACAATTTGGTCAAGCCATAAGGAAATTGAGAAAGAAAGGGATGAAAAAACAGGAACCAACCCTCAGTAATTTCCTGAAAATCTGGAATGTTGGCATAGATAATTTTCTTCTTTAAAATACAAAGGAAAAAGGTTTATGGTAAATACTACAAAAATTCTAGCTGAGGATGCCGCCATTAATGTCCACCTGAAACCAAATTTGGCAACCTTAATAAACAAGCCATTTTCTACAAGCTGATCAAAGAGAATTATTGAAGCGATCACTTCAAACAACTCCCAAGAGTTCAATTATAATTTATCCTCAACGATTGAAAGGCAGAATTCATCAGTTGGGAACAGAGTCCTCACAGACCTAAAACTAGTGGTATGTGGACCCCCATGTGGTGGTGATGCTGAGTGCCTGAACCTTCATTGGACTCTAGATCATGGTGCTGGCACTGGAACTCATTGACTGACAGAAATTCCCCTCTTTGTGTAATTGCACGCATTGTTACTTAGGTTAACCTAAGTTGAGAGTTAACTGCCATTCAAATTTGATTGGCTCTCAGCACCTCACAAGAGATGTCTTTCCTCCTGTCCCTTTTGGAAAAGGGGAGCATGAGAATTTTATAAACTACTGAGCTTATAGAGAGAGCTCACATGAATTTTGTTTTGCTTGATTATAGTTGCTAAGTCAGCTCAGCAAACATTTCCTCCTTACTTGATTAGGATCTGGCTCATTTCTGGGTCCAGACTGAAAAACAGATGCAGCGTGGGACTAGAGCAGGGGTTCTCGACCTCGGCTGCACATTAGAATCACCTGGGAATCTTGTTAAAATCCTGATTTCTGGGCCTGATTAGTAACAAAGAAACAGAATTTCTGGAGGATGAAGCCCAGAAATCAGGATTTTAACAAGATTCCCAGGTGATTCTAAAGTGCAGCCAAAGTTGAGAACCACTGGACTAGAGTGTAGGTCCTGGAGAAGAAACATGGGTATTACCGGAAAGTCTATTGGAAATGCAGAGTCTCAGGCCTCTCTCCAGACCTACTGAAACAGACCAGCATTCAGTCAGGTCCCAGGTTATTGGTATATTGAAGCTTTCAGAAGCACAGAACTAGTCACCCACTGACGAGTAAGATTAAGTAAAGAGGCGTTTTTGTGTTATGTCATAGACATATATATGCAGAGATATATTAAGGAGCAGGAGTTACTTCAACCTGAGTACGACAATAACCACAATACTATCCTGACAGTTTCGAGTGTCCTGTAACCCAAAACACAATGGAAAGGCTATTGGCAAAAATCACGGATTAATTTCTCTAACTTTGTGTGATAAAATACTATCCTTTAATGGGTTTCAGACAACTGAGGCTAAACCCTTTAATTACTTTGAAGAGCATGCTCACTGAAGCTTTTAGACGGCATTTTCTGAAGCCTAATGGCCCAAGAAAATAATCAGTGTAAGAGGATTAGGTTACCCAGGAGAAAAAGATGCCTTCTACATACCTGCCTACATCGCTAGAAGGGAGGGGTGGAAATGGATCAAGATCTTTTTCCTCTGTACGCCTACCTGTGCATTATGATATGATTTTAAGAGTTCTTGTAAGTGCATGTAACTTAATGCTCTGATCAACACTATACAGAGAATAACCGCCTAATCTTTTTAGTCATCTATTTAACAAAAGACGAATCATAGTTTTGAAAACTGGTAGAAGGTCTTGATAAACCTGATAACATACCAGGTCCCAATTGATTGACTCAGGTTAATTCCTGATCATTTAGGTTGTATTTAAGAGAAAAAGAAAAAAAAAAAAACATGGGCGGGGCTAGATGACTAGGAAAACCCAGCAACCACAAAAACTCCAAAAGGTCTGAATTTAGGCCAATGAACCCTCTCCCCTTCATAAAAACAAAATAGAGAAATAAAAAAAGGAAAACCTCTAACAATAGGTCAGATATTATTTTTATTTTGACCTATCAAGAATCAAAAGATATTATTAAAACTACAGCCAGAAAATACTTTGTTTCAAGCCCTCTCTAATAGAGCATGTTAGAATGAAGCTGGAATCATGGTCATTTTTAACCCCCTCATCTGGGCCAATCACATGAATTTACTAATCTTTCTGTACTATTCAAATGGATTATGCAGGGTGAGGCAAGAGTAGGTTTACAGTTGTGAGTACATGAAACAGTTTAGTATTTATTATTTTCCATAGGAACAACTGTAAACCCACTTCTGTTCCACCACCCTGTATATTACTATATCTCCTCTTGTGCTGTGTCTTATTTATTTTAACCTAACCTAGAATTGGTGTGTGTGTATGTGTGGTGAGCTCTTTTATGGTTAAGTAGAACAATGTCAAAAATTGACAATTTCTGTGAAAATCAACTGAGTATGCATGCTCATTAAAAATGCAAAAAAAATTGTTTGAAAGTTTCTCCCCAAGGAGATTTATGTAAGAGCAGATATCTTATGGTTGGCTAGCTGCTATTTGAAATGCTTCTGTACACAGAAAATATCTTCCATTGTTCCCAGCCAGATAAGCAGGAACCAAATCAGGGACCGTTGCATTTTGTAGTGCTGTGCTAAATTCTCTGGGTTTCCCCCCCCGCCCCACTCTCTCTAGGGGAGAATACGGTCTCCATGAATACACAGAGGTTAAGACAGTCACAATGAAAATTTCTCAGAAGAACTCATAAAGAAACTACATGGAAAGACAGAAGAATCCTCAATGGCTAAGCATCTCATGCTATCACTAATATATTATGGTGGGTTTTAAATACAA
>NW_006291965.1:60655-67280 GCF_000327345.1 Myotis davidii
GTTCTTAGAGTTTGTTGAAATGTTTCCAACTATGTCATGTCTTCTTCTCAAATGAAGTAATCCCTGAAATACTTAGCTGTAATCTAATCACAGAGCTTAATAAAAACAACCTTGCATGATTCTGGTTAAGTTTGAATTTTTTCAAGTTGAAGTCTTGATTATGGTGAATTATTCTCCCTGTCGCCCTAAATCAGTGTTAGTTTGAGCATAAAGATGCATTTAAAAATAAAAGTCTAGCCTACTTAATCTCAAATGGATAAAGAAACATTTCCCAGAGGAACTGTTGAAATTAATAGCAAACATTTGCGATAGATTGTCTCCATCCTTCAGCAAGCATTTATTGGGTTCCTACAAAGTTATGGGATTAAAACACATAGAATTCTATGTTAGGTGTTATAGAAAACAGGTGAATAGTGGATGGTCCATGATCTCAATTTAGTGGAGAACAAAAATACTATCAAAAAGGAAGGAAAAAAGGAAGGGAGAAAGGGAAGGTGGATGAGGGTGTAACAGGAAGGGAGAGGAGGGAGGGAGAAAGGAAAAGGAAGAAAGAAATGAATGGAGCTTATAATGGAAATGAGAATTCTAAGAACCATAAGAGTGCTTTAATGTGCCAAAGGGGTAGCCATGACCTCTAACTGCAGGAATTGAGTCTGGCCTCATGAAGAAAATTTGACTGGATATGAACCTTAATTGATGATTGATTTGTAGTGAAAAAGGGGGAAAGAGGTCCCACAACATAGTCTCTCAAGACAGGTTCCATAGGAAAAAGTTTTTGAAAAATTCTATAAACGTAATATCCCCTCTAATAGTTACAAATTGAACACTGTCATAGTCCAGGTTCTGAAAAGCCTTTAAAAACTAATACATTTTCACCCAAATTTATTTAACCAGAGAACTTGCCTTTACCCTACCCTCATTTAATACCAATTAACACTAAGAAACCCATGCTGGAAGATGCTGTTCTATGCAACAAGTGTTCTGTGTGTTCTGAGGAGATATCTGGGGACCAAGGGGGAGCAGCTGAAATAACATCCTCTGTATAAAACTGGACCATACTTACATATTTATTCTCTCATATAAAGAGCTTCTGCATATGCTCCCATGTAAGAAACAAAATCATTTAATTTTTGGTGTATTACTGTGCATATTCTAAAATATTCTTGGTTCAACAGCTTAAAACTCAAGCCTAGTAATTTTTAGGATAACATTACATAAATAATTAAGTTTATCATTTTAACAGTCATAGGTACTTCAGGTACACTATTATTAGGACATTATAATAGCTGCCTCAGTAGAGTGTACCAATGTGTGAATGAATAAAATTCATGAGCTTCCAGTCCTAAAACAATTTCAACTTCGAATACAAAATTTCTCAAAATTGTGTGGACCTATAAGATTTGCAATCTTGACTATTTTGTAATTTTGGGACATAATTACCACTTTGAAAACTGGAGGAATAGAGTCTTAGGGAGACCTGAAAGATCTTCAGACATTGAGAGGGGAAAATATCCAAATACAGAGGATGGTTATGTTTTCTGAATACCAGACAGTGTCTACATTTTTAAAAGATCTGTTTAAAACCATGCATAAATTAATAGGCAGACAAGTTAATATTGTAATGGCATCACATCAGAACATTTTTTTTAAATGTATAACAAAGAGGGCTGAACACAGAATAAGACAAAAGCCAGAAGCAAGTTTAAATATTTGAAAAGTTAACATTCACTGTATAAATAAGACATTACAGGATTAAACAGAAAATATCTGTTTTATATTGGCTCATTCTGAGCCTGCAGACATTATTTGTATTCCCTTTCCCCCCAATTTATAAAGCCACACTAGCAATAATTCTTAAAACCTTAAAAAAGATAAAAGGTATCTTATGAGTCCATGTGCTACAGAAAATACAAAAATATATATTGTCCTCAATATCCACATGGTAAAAAGCATTTTTTGTTTTCAGGAATATCAGACTGTCACAGAACTTGGAGTAATTGTTCATTAAGAGGCAATCAGCCCAGCCACATGGCTCAGTGGTTGAGCAACAACCCATGAACCAGGAGGTCAGGGCACATGTCCAGGTTGCAGGCTCAATCCCCAGTAGGGGCAGTGCAGGAGTCAGTCGATCAATTATTCTCTCTCATCATTGATGTTTCTCTCTCTCCCTCTCCTTTCCTAGCTCTGAAATCAATAAAAAATGTATTTTTTTTAAAAAAAGAGGCAATATCAGGACTTAGACATGGATTCTTAAGTGTCCAATGTCCTTTCTCCCTTCCTATGTTTTAGGATACATACTTCTAGATTTATTTTAAAACAGCCTTGGAGAAATAGGACATCAAAGAAATACAAAGGATTGCAAGAAAATATTATGAACAACTATATGCCCACAAATTGAACAATCTGGACAAAATGAACAAATTTCTGGAAACATAATCTTCAAAAACTGAATCAGGAAGAATGAGAAAATCTGAATAGATAGATTACAACTAATGAAATCGAAGCAGTAATAAAAAAAAAAAAATCCCAACAAACAAAAGACCTAGGTCACATGGCTCACAGAAGAATTTTACCAAAAATTCAAAGAACTAACACCTATTCTTCTAAAACTATTCAAAAAAATTCAAGAGGGAAGACTCCCACGCTCATTTTATGAGGCCAGTATTATCCTAATCCCAAAACCAGATAAAGACACTATAAAGCAGGGGTCCTCAAACTACGGCCCGCGGGCCACATGCAAATACAAATATTGTATTTGTTCCCATTTTGTTTTTTTTTTACTTCAAAATAAGATATGTGCAATGTGCATAGGAATTTTTTCATAGTTTTTTTTTTTAAACTATGTTCCGGCCCTCCAACGGTCTGAGGGACAGTGAACTGGCCCCCTGTTTAAAAAGTTTGAGGACCCCTGCTATAAAGAAAGAATATTATAGGCCAATATCCCTGATAAACATACTTGTAGATGCTAAAATCCTCAATATAATATTACCAAACCAGATACAGCAATATATTAAACAGATCATACAACATGATCAAGTGGTATTTATTCTGAGGATGCAAGGTTGGTACAATATTTGCAATCAATAAATGTGCTATACCACATGAACAAAATAAAGGATAAAAAATTATATGAGCATTATCAATAGATACAGAAAAAGCATTTGATAAAATCTAGCACCCATTTATGATAAAAAGTCTCAGCAAAGTGGCAATAGAGGGAACATACCTCAATATAATAAAGGCCATATATGACAAACCCACAGCCAACATCATACTCAATGGACAAAAATTACAAGTGTTTCCCTTTAAGATCAGGAACATTTTCCTCTTTCAGCATAGTACTGGAAGTCCTAGCAGCAGGGATCAGGCAAGAAGAAAAAGTAAAAGGCATCCAAATGGGAGAGGAAGGAAAATTGTCATTGTTTGCAGATGACATGTTACTGTATATAGACAACCCTAAAGATTCCACCACAGAAACACTACTAGAACTGATAAATGAAGTTGGCAATGTAGCAGGATACAAAATTAACACCCAGAAATGGATGACATTTCTCTACACCAATAATGAACTATCAGAAAGGAACTAAGAAAACAATCCCATTTACAATCGCATCAAAAAAATAAAATACCATCCTGGCTGGTGGTGTTCAGTGATTAGAGCATCAGCCCACACATCAAAGGGTCATGGGTTTGGTTTTTGGTCAAAGGCACGTACCTAGCTTGTGGGTTCAATCCCTGGCCCCGATCCGGGTGCATGCAGGAGGCAACCAGTCAATGTGATTCTTACATCAATATTTCCCTATCTATCTATCTATCTCCATCCCTCCTTCCCTTATAGTCTCTCTGAAAAGCACCAGGGGCGGGGGGGGGGGGGGGGGGGAGCCTCAGGTGAGGATTAACAACAAATAAAATGCCTAGGAATTAAATTTAACCAGGGATGCAAAGACTTGTACTCAGAAAATTATAAGACACTGAAGAAAGAAATTGAAGATGCAAATATATGGAAGCATATACCATGTTGATGAATAGGAAGAATTAACATTATTAAAATGTCCATACTACCCAAAGCACTCTATAGAATCAATGCAATTCCTATCAAGATACCAATGGCACATTTCACAGAACTAGAATATTCAAAATATTTATATAAAACCACAAAGGACCCCAAATAGCCACAGCAATCTTAAGAAACAAGAACAAAGTTGGAGAAATCACACTACCCGATTTCTAATTATACTACAAGGCCACAGTAATCAAAACAGCATGGTACTCGCCTAAAAACACTCATATAGATCAATGGAACAGAATGGAGAGACCAGAAATAAACAACTTTATGGTCAATTGATATTTGACAAAGGAGGCAAGAGTATACAATGGAGTAAAGATAGTTGATAAAACAAACGGTGTTGAAAAAGTTGGACAGATATGTGCAAAAAAATGAAACCAGATGTTAGACTCAACACCATAAAAATCCTAGAAGAAAACATAGGCAGTAAAATCTCAACATTCCTAGTAGTGCTGTTTTTCCTGATATATCTCCTCGAGCAAGGGAAACGAGAAGAAATAAACAAATGGGACTGCATTAAAGTAAAAAGTTTTTGTACAGCAAAGGAAACCATCAACAAAATGAAACAACCACTCACTAAATGGGAGAACACATTCACCAATGATACAGCTGATAAGGTGTTCATACCCAAAATTAAGAACTATGTACAGATGATGCATTATTGAATTGTATACCTTAAATCTATAAAATTTTATTAACCAATGTCACCCCAATAAATTCAATAAAAAAAATTTTTTTTTCAAAAATTAAGGAGAAATGGATATGATAGCTAAATTCTGTGCCTACCAAAATTCAGTGACTGCCAGGTGGCATGGAAGCCTGCTCTTGTGACATGCTGGGCCTGTGCTATTCAGGAAGATGTCATCTGAATGAAGGCACAAATGGGGGCGATTAGCTCCCTCATCTCTCTGACCTTCGGTAGAGATGACATCTCTCTCTCTCTGAAGACAAAGCTACAGAATTCTTGGTGGAGACAAGATTGCCCTAGATCAGTGGTTCTCAACCTTCCTAATGCCGCGACCCTTTTAATACAGTTCCTCATGTCGAGGAGACCCCCAATTTCATTGTTACAAATTGAACATAATTAAAGCATCATGATTAATCACAAAACCAATATGTAATTATATATGTTTTCCGATGGTCTTAGGCGACCCCTGTGGAAGGGTCGTTCGACCCCCAAAGGGGTCGCGACTCACAGGTTGAGAACTGCTGCTGTAGATCATGTCTCTACACTGGCCCTTAAATTCCAGATAGTTAATTGTTTATCCCAGGGAAAAATAGCCACGTCCATAAACATTAGGATAATTCCAAATCTGTGGAAAGTCAGCTTCATTGGCCAGTGAAATATCTATGCCAAAGTTATAGTAATGTTTTCTGCACATTTACTTCAGTGTCAAGTGGCGATTAGTTTCATAAGCATTTAGTTTTTTAAAGAAATGAACATCTGAGGTTTTTAGAAATGTTCAGAGAAACCATGCTAGTCTATGAACATAGTGCCATCCTGAAATGATTCCTAGAGAATTTTAGGATTTTAGTTTGTTGACTTTCTGTCAAGTCCGTGTTTAAATGTTCCTCAGGCCTAGAAAAATATGCTAAATATGAAAATACACACTTTGTTTAGTTTGTAAACTGAGTTTTTTAAAACTTTTTATTTTAAATTAATTTCAAAAATTTGGAGGAGCTGCTCTTGCAATGCAAAGAACCCCCCTATACCTTTTCTTCACTAATTTCTAACATTTTCCCATATTGACTTTATCCCTCCCATGTCTATATTGATTTTCTTTTTCTTGAGACAAACTTTTGAGAATAACTGTTGGATTGCATCTATCTTTACCCCAAAACACTTCTATACCTTTTTCTAGGACCAAGATAATATTTTCACAAAACAACAGTAGGATTATCTAATTGAAGAACTTTACCATTGACAAAATACTGATCTCTAATATACCATCCACATATACTTTTCTCTAATTGTCCCACTAATGTCCTTTATGCCATTTCCCCCGGTGACCTGAAACTTAATCTAGGACCATGCATTGCATCTACTTATCGTGGCTTCCTTTTGTCTTACTAATCTTTTATAATGGCACTATAACCCATGAACACACTTAATATTTAGTCATATTGGTTAGTACTGCCTGAGATTTTAGGGGACACAAAACTCATAGAGTTACTGAGTTAACAGAGAAAAGGGTGTTGAATGATTTTACAGAACACTTCATTTTAAGATTTGATTATTAATTACCATCTGCCATGATAAACAAACAAGACTGTTTATATGGGCTGAAAAATATTCTCTAGGAATCATTTCTCCCTTGGACAATTTGAAGAAAAGATATATGTTCCTTAAGGCTGTTAGTGCTTATTCCATCTATTATCACAATATTGCCTCTTTTTTTTTTAATTTCACTTCCTAGATTATTTAAATATTCTTCCTTAATAACAGGTGGCCTACATTCTGATGATGTCTGGGAAGGCACCTTAATTTTAATTAGTTACAAATCCCTTAGCCACATGGAAACATTTTAAATGACTTTCATTTCAAAGTACAATTATAGT
>NW_006291965.1:68099-82539 GCF_000327345.1 Myotis davidii
ATTCCACACTCACACAACCACAAAATGTCAGAGCTAGTGTTCTTCTAGCCCAATAACTTCATTTTAGTGAAGAAATCCAGACACTTGAAAGGCCACTAAATTAGCACTGGCAGAGTTTTGCTAATGCCTCCTGTGTCCTGACTGCTACTTTGGTGTCACTGTTTGTGTCCCAGGTGACACTATAGATGTTTGATCGATGTTTCATTAAATATGTAACATCCATTGTTGTACTTTATTACATTGTTTTTCTTTTGTCTAAAGAAAGGGAAATTATATAATGGCCACTGTTACATTTGGTTGTATATTTTTTAATTGGAATGTGTTCATTTTTATCTAAAAAAGAAAAGGCTCTTAAGTGATAGTTTTTTTATATAAGCCTTCAAATAATAGAAATTAGTTACAATCACTTACAAAGCAGAGTGTCATGATTTAAGCACAAAAATTAAAATTCATTATATTTATTTACTTAAGAGTTATCAGAAGTTTACTGTGTACAAAACACCACGAACTGCCAAGAAAAATTTAAGCACAAAAATTAAAATTCATTATTTACTTAAGAGTTATCAGAAGTCTACTGTGTACAAAACACCACGAACTGCCAAGAAATAATGAGTATTAAGTCCTTTGTTCTGTGCCTTACAGAGGTTGCTTCATATAGAAATGAAAGATCTTACTTTCACACTGTTTAAATCTAATAGATGAGAAATATACCCAAAATAATGGAAATAAAAGATAGAATATACAGAATACGCGGAAGATTGACAGCAGCAAAATCTAGAGTTGTTTGGAGGGAGGGAAATGGTTTCTCCCTGGAGTGGCTTTCACGGAGGAGGAAGCATTGGTCAGTCAGACACAGAGTAGGAGCTGAGCAAGTGCAGATGAAGCAGGAACGATGTCTGGCCTGGAAATGAGGAGTAAAACTGTGAACGCACTAGGTGTATATCAACAGTGAAGATCTGGCTTTTTTGAGAGATAAAGCTGAACAGGCAGTTTGGGGCAAGATCGTGGAAACCTTGAATCCCAAGCTGAGCCATAAACACTTAATTGCAGGGCTGGCTGAAAAAGGTGAAGGGATTAAGAATAGCAAAACCACCAAAAGTCACAGACATAGACAATGTATGGTGAAAGGGCGAGGTAGAAGAGGTTAAAGGGGGCATCAGTGATGGTGGAAGGACACTTGACTTGAGGTGGTGAACACAATACATACACAGATGATGTGTTAGAGAATTGTATACTTTACACCTATATCATTTTATTCACCAATGTCATCCCAATAAATTCAATTTAAAAAGGACAAGTAGAAATCTTCAAATGAATGGCAAATTCACTGAGGTTGAGTTTTTTCAATTAGATTATTACTTTTTAAAATAAGTAAAGGTTCACATGTAATTGTAAGAAATAATAGAAAGAGGTCCCATTTGCTCTTTACCCAATCCCCCAGGGCTAACATCTTGTAAAACTCTCATACAATAGCACAACCAGAACATCAAGGTCATCACAGCCAAGATACAGAACGTTCCACTAGCACCTAGATCTCTCCAGCTGCTCTTTTGTTGTCACACCTCTGTCCCTCCCATTTTCACCTCATCCTTAATGTCCGACAATCTCTACTCCATTTCTATAATTTTGCCTTTTCAAGAATCATACAATGTGTAACCTTTTGGGATTCACTTCTTTTTCACTCAGCAGACTTCTCTGGAGAGTCATCAGAGTTGCTGTGTGTACCAAATCATAATACATGTAAAATACATGATTGCATTCTACTATTTGTAATGGGAATTGTCTTGACAGGTCCTAAAACAGATAGCTTGAGGTATATATTTTTTTCTCTTTAGAAACATCTGAATAGAGTTAAACTGTCTTGTTGTGCCCCAGCTAAGTATGAGTATACAATGGCAATGAGAAGGTGGCTGAGCAGGAGCAGGGTCTGTTGGCAGAAACATCGAACGTTTCATTTCCCTACTTCTGAACGTGTAACTGAATCTCCTTGAACTTCTAATTAGATTTGAGAAAGTAAAAGGAACACATCTTTCAGCATCCATGTTAGAAATGAAACAAAGCCTCGAAAAGTACAGTGCAGGGCCCCCTGGGAGAAAGGATGCCTCTTAGACAAGCACAAATGGGTCAGGAGGCTTTCAACTCCATGTGTCTTCTTCATCCATCTCCATTCACGCGTCCTTCCCAGAAAGCCTGGGGCAGAAATCATGGGACTTGTCCCCCAGGACCTTTTGACACACTGGTCCTTACCTCCCTCCAACAGATGGCCCTCTCCAGCTTCTCCCTCATCCAGAAATTCGGTTGACCCCACATGAACCTCGCTCTTTCTCCTCCACCTGCTGAGTCTAAGACGACCATTGCACACAGCAGCACTCCTGACCCTCTCTGCAGAGCGAAAGCCCGGCTGCACAGAACCCCACAGAACACTGTGCAATGGCAGCAGCCTAGCCCTTGCTGAACACAAGGTTCTCCAGACACTCCAGGTGCTATTCCAGGTCCAATTACCGCCGTATCTCACTTCCTCCCCTCAACACCCGAGTGAGACCATCACTGCTTCCCTCATCTTGTAGGTGAGGAAACTGAAACTCAGATTTTAAACTGCTAATAAGTAGCCATGAAGAGTCAGCCTGGAAGTCTAACTAACCCCCTCTCGCCCCCCAGCAATTCTTAACCAATAAACCCTATTAACTGTGTATCAGGCTCAGTCAAGCAATCACAAGCCACAGAATATTATTAGTGAACGTATTTTCTTTTGCATTAATATTGCATGAGAAGTCATTGAGGTTTCTCAGATTTCAAATATATGTGATTTTTCTTCTTCTTAATATTTAAATCCAGACCACTCAGCAAGGGCTGCTATGCGCTTACTGACTTCTGGAAAAAAGGCCCACAAGCTGGTGGTCTTGGTGGCAGGTACCCCCCTGAAGACACAACTGTTGGTTCTTTCATGTCTCCTTAGGGCCCATTGTCATAAAAGGGCATGTAAGCAAAGCTCTCATCGCCTATCCATTGGCCCCACCAGCCAAATATTTATCCAAATATTCCTCCGTCCAGTAATATTCAAAACAATGGTCTCCACAAACCTAGTATCCAAGGTCTTATTCAGCCAAGAGAAGCGATTATGGTACTTCTATAACTTGTCAAGACCATTAAGCTACCCTCAGCTGATTTTCAAAGATAAAAAGAAAAATTCATTAGAGTTCATCTCCAACAATAAGGGGAATGCCAGTTTTTAGGTAAATCAAGTCTTAAGGAAAATGGTAGAGAAGGAAATATTTAGATTTAAGATTTTTTTATAGTTAAATTGTGGCGAAGGGAAAGTTCAGGGTAAGATTTGGATAAATGAGGAATGAAAGCACAGGGTGACGGCCAGCATGGATGCTGAGGGGGGAGGAAGGACTGTATTTTATTATAGTGTTAAGGTTGGCGAAGCTTCTTTATGACTTAAGTCAATGTCACCTTCACCCAGAAGCCTCCCTCCCAGAAGTCTCTTCCACACTTCCGGTTAGTTGCCTGTCCTGTATGTCCCATGGCACACTCAATCTCCCACTTAGAGCCATTGTTCCCAACTCTAACCCTCTGTTTACCTGCTTGTCCACACATTAGACTGTGACATGGCAAGCTGAGGTTTGATGCTGTGCTTTTATTTTACATTCCTAGATCCAGTACCAACCTCAGCGCTTGTGAGGAGTTCAGAAACCAAACTTCTAGGATGAATTTGCACTCTGACACCCTGCTCTTTTGCAAGCTCTGGTTACACTTCCAAAAAAAATACATTTTATATGCAAAACATGTATGTTGCCTTGGCCATGACTCTGGGTTTTGCCATTTGCTCTTCCCAGTCCTCTTAAGTCTGGGGATGATGGACAGGGTTTGGAGCCTGTGGTCAGGGGATGGGGGCTAGGAGAAAACCAGACCCGCACATCTTTGCACAGGCCGCAGGTGGAGAAGAACAGGCTCAGCAAATCAGAAGTACACCCTCCTCACAAGAAACACTGTGGAGATTTTGTCCGAGAGCTAACATTAGCATCACACAGACTTGCTTCAAAGAGCCGGTGCCTCGCTCTGATGTGAATAATTGTGCCACTTTGCGTAGAATAACCATTCTAGATTTCACTTTCTCCATCTCATCAGTGAAATGGATACATGAGAATACAAACTTCAGAGGGTTGTGAAAATTAATCCACGTCATTAACGAACTTAGCATGGTCGTCAGCACATTGTCTGCAGTTCCTACGAGTCAGCAATGAAGTCATTAGCGGCTCAGTCAGTCCTGACAGTTAACATTTTTAATGCACTTTCACACACATCGTTGTATTTGATTCCTGAAACGCCTCATGAGGGGAGCTTGGAAGGATACATAAGAAACCTTCACTTCTAAGCGATCCTTGCTCGGGATCACACAGGTAAGACACGATAGCACAAAAATTATGCTGAAATCTTTTGATTTTATCCCTCAGGCTCCTAGACAAGCCCCCAACCTTAGTCATTGTTCTTTCTCTCACTATACATACTTTTGAAGTCAGAGCCTGCCAGAGAAGCAGCTCTGGCAAAGAGCTTTAGTTCATTATTGGGAAAGGAAGGAAAGAAAGGAAGGTGGTTCTTGTGCACCGAAGCAGGTGACACCTCTCCTTCACATTGCCCATCAATCTCCAGAGAGAGCTGCATGGGGCGAGTTCTGCACGGGGAGTGGGTGCACATAAGGGATACAGGTCTCGATGCTACTGGCATAATGAGCCCATACCTTCACTCCCAAAGGGCTGTTCTGTTTTCCCTTCAAATTCTGCCTGAATTCTTCTAAGTTCTCTTACCATTTGTAACACTATGGATAAGAATGGAAGGAGCAAGCCAGAAGGGTGCCACCTGGACACCCTAGACTGCTCTCTATGTGGGGCCTGAGAATTTGATCACAGATCCCTTCAAATCGAAAAGATGAACAAAAGCTCTCAAAGGATGTCTGAATGGTGATGGAGGTGGGACACCAAGGAAATGTCTGGGTCTTTCATCCAAACAAATATTGGAAGCAAAATGATCGTTATTAAAGAGCCAGGAACCCTCCCCTACACGGGATTTACAACAATGAGCATTCTGAAACGTAAAGGCTCCAATCCTTGCAAATCCTGGATCTTTGTGTAGAACTGAAACTGAGAGGTCTGTGGTAGTTTCTCTTCGGGCAGAAAGGGCTGGGGTACAGGAAAAGGTTTAGCTGCAGCCTGCCCTTGGGATAATTGCATGTTCTGAACAGCATCAAACAAAAAGGCAGCCTCGACTTTATTGGCATGCGGTGCTATTAGGTTGTCAAGAACCCTGTGATCTCAAACTGCAAGAATAGGCAGAAAATGGACAGAGGATATTGAAAGATTGCAGGATATTCTCTCCATGGTTGCCCTCTCACCTTTTTTTTTTTTTTCTTCAATCATTTTGAGTCACATTCTGGAGGGGAAAGACTAGGTAGGATTTTCCCATAAGACAGATGGTGCAATTTAAAGAAAAAGAGTGGTTTTGCTGGGCTTATAAAAGTCTCATCCCATCTCCTGGTTTATAAGCTTTTTTTTAGACCAAAGAGCTGTAGGTAGCTGTGCCATGATTATACCATGCCAGCAGTTAAAAGGAAGCACTGCAATTACATTTCTGTAAATTGTCCACATTTCAATGAACTTTCCAGGGCTTTTTTTTGGTTGTGACAGATTGTTTGCCAGAGATGTGAGGAGGAAGTCAGAATAAAATGGCTGTGAAGTCAAACTCCTCTTTCTAGGCCAGCGGTTCTCAACCTGTGGGTCGCGACCCCTTTGGCGGTCAAATGACCCTTTCATAGGGGTCGCCTAAGACCATCCTGCATATCAGATATTTACATTACGATCCATAACAGTAGCAACATTACAGTTATGAAGCGGCGATGAAAATCATTTTATGGTTGGGTCACAACCTGAGGAACTGTATTTAAAGGGCCAGAAGGTTGAGAACCACTGCTCTAGACACAGGAAACGTCTTTCTAAAACCTGCCATGAGGTTTTAATTGGTGAGGGATCTAGCATACATCTTAATCCCAGACCTGTCGTTACATAGATAAAGATCCTGAGGTTTCAAGAGGTTAAATGGGTTGGCTGTGATCACACAGCTGGTTAGTGGCAGCCTCTTGACCTTAATCCAGGATTGCTAATTTGTAGACTGGAATGTGTCCCAGTATCATGACACCTATAACTTTTCTAAACAAAAGCTATTTGCATATTGAGGTTGGAAGTCACTTGAGAGTTTCTGGTACACGTGTTGCTGGTTGTTTGGTTTTGCTAGCTCAGTGTGTGCCTGGGGAACCAGTTTTTCTCCATTGTCCTCCATATGGTTTGGGGAAGTTGGAAGCCATGCACTTCCTCTAACTTCTGGGATGGGTATTAACTCAAATCCGGTCCATCAGAGTTCTTTCTCATCTTCTGGGCTTGGGGGCTGTGGTGTCAAGTTAGGCACATGGCCCCAGTGAAGCCAATCAGAACACTACCTGGGACGGTGGCTGGGATTATAGAGAATGATTACTAATACACCTGGTATATAGAATAAATGAGACTTAGAGGACCTAATTGGTTTGGAGCTTTACTTTTACCTCCCACTGTCTCCTTTCATGGGAAAATTTCTTCTGATCCTGCATGAAAACTCCAATAGACAGATGAATTTCTTTCACTCTCAGGGAATAAAAAGTTCTTTACATTTATTTTTATTTTTTGTTAATCCTCACCCGAGGATATTTTGCCATTGATTTTTAGAGAGAGTGGAAGGGAGAGGGAAAGATTAGAGAGGGAAACATGGACCTGGGGTGGTGATCAAGCCTACAATTGAGGTATATGGCTTCTTTGTATTTTTTAAGAGTAATTCAGCATTTAGAATGTCAAGGCCCATTTGGTGGTGAAAGGCCCACCTTACCTCAAAGGTACAACTGCTTGTCATACCTTAACGAGAGCCATGGAGGACAAAAACTTACAGACTGGCAAAGAGTGACAACATGGTCTTTTCCCCTTGTCTCTCTCTTTTCCCCCAACTTATATTCTTCTCTCCTTCCTCCCCAACTTGGTAAACAGTTTTCTTACCCCAAAGGTCAAGTCTGAGCTGCAGGTCAGGAGAAGTGAAGGGGAGAGAAGAAGAAGCATGGTGTATGTGGGAAGTCCTCGCTTGCCTGGTCCTGCTGTGTTCTGGCTTTGTGCTCTCTGTGGGGTCTTCGGAGACCTCCTATGATGGGGTTCTTATACCATCCCTGCCTTCAACCAGATGAATACTTTTTCATTAAGCCTGGAACCTTATTCTTACCACAGCCATAAAATGCTTGCAATTCAATCTTTCTTTTTGAGAAAAATCTAAGATATCTACTACCCCGATGTAAGGATTGTTCACACACAACCTGTTATGGGCTGAACTGTGCCCCCTCCACCCCGATTTATGTGTTGAGGTCCCAATACCCAGTAGCTCATACTGTGACTGCATTTGGATAAAGTGCCTTTAAGAGGTAATTAAGTTGAAATGAGATAACTATATATGAGGGTGGCCCAATATAACCAGAGTCCTTATAAGAGATGATTAGGACAGAGACCCATGGAGGAAAGACCTTGTAAGGATATAGCACAAAGGCAGCCACCTGCAAGCCAAGGAGAGGGGCCTCAAAAAAAAGCAAACCTGCTGACACCTGGTCCTGGATTTCAGCCTCCAGAACCATGAGAAAGCAAATTTCTGTTGTTTGCACAGGCCAAGGGAACACTTAAGCCTCACTCTTACTGTCAAAGTTTGGGAGTGCTAACATTGCCGCAATTCTCCTTCACTCTGCTTCTAAGGAAGCTTGTCATTTTCTGTCATGCTCTAGATCTCTGCGGAGAGTCAATTGCAGGGGAAACTGACTGCAGAAGACACATAGGAAGCTCTCAAAGTAATGTCTTTAAAGCTCCCCCACTCAGATCTTCTCACAAACAGTTTTCTCCAAAGAAATCTTTCTCCCAATTCCTACTATCACACAAGCCAATCTTTTTAAAAACGGCAAGACGTTTCCAACTCTGTAGAATTTATTTTTGTTTAACTCTGCAAATTCCACATACGGTTTTAGCATCCCTTTTGTAATGCAACAGATAGTGAACCTCAGCCCAAGCTATTGTTTATCTAGAAATAAAGTTATGTCCTCTATGGCAAGAACTTAGGTAGCAATAAAGTCAGCTCTCCAAGGAAAGTGTAACTGGTGGATGGAAAAAGACAGAGTCCTAATATTATCATTTCTGCTCTTGATGTCAGCCAGACCTGATAGGCTCTACATTGGGACATTTCAGGTAAGTAAGCTAACTTCAGAGCCAGCATTCTCATTGCTTGCTTCCTCATTTCCAAGGTTCCAATGGAAATAAAATAAATCTCTTTGTAAGGGGCTTATTGTCAAGTGCTGTATTATTGGTTGGTTCCAATTTCATTATTTTGTCATAAAACTGGCAGTAGTTGTCACCGTGGCTGAAGAGCTGGGTGTGGTGGTGTGAGCGAAGAGTCCTCATTACTCAGAAGATTGGGCAGAAATTCCTTAGAACTCATGAGTCCCTCTGGGCGTGCAGTTTGACTAATGAGGGATGAATGGAGACTGAGGCAATCTGAAGTTGGGCAAATGACCAGAGCCAACAGTCTATGAGCTTTGACCATTGCAGCCTCAGAGGTGATTAAGTTTTTTTGAATCCTTGCATTTCATAATAACGTATTCACTCTTCATTTTCTGTGAATACTTTCACTGTAATATTTGTTTATCTAAACCTGGCTCTCTTGTTTCTATGGTCCATTATGCCAAGTGAGATTCTCAACGAAACTTTTGCTTGGGAGTCACTATATTCAGGTAGAAGTACATTTATGTATATGGACAATTTTGCATACAACTTCATGGGGTTTACTCACCCTCTGAAACTGATCTGCGGCTCTGATAACTTAAGGACCTCTTTTTTATGTGATTAGAATGGAAAATTGTGTGCATGCACACACACACATACACACATGAAAGATTAAAAGCTCTGCACAAAGATTCTGATTTAATTGGTCTAGAAACCACTTCAGTAATATTTATAGAGCAGAAACAACCTATAATGACACTCAGAGTACCTATATTCTCATAAAGTCCTGATTTTGTTGTCTTATTTTTCCCAACAATTAAATGATGGGCTACAGCTGATAATTCTAAGTGCCCAACAATTCTGTGATTCCTTGTTTTTTTTTTTTACAGAGAGGAAGGGAGGGGGATACAGAGTTAGAAACATTGATGAGAAACATCGATTAGCTGCCTCCTGCACACGCCCTACTGGGGATGTGCCCACAACCCAGGTACATGCCCTTGACCAGAATCGAACCCAGGACCCTTCAGTCCGCAGGCCGGCGCTCTATCCACTGAGCCAAACCAGTTAGGGCAATTCTGTGATTCTTGTCATCTAACTTCAACTCTCTAGGAACTTATTTCACATTTAAGCCAATCCTATATAATCCTATATAAAGGCAAATATGCAAATTGACAGAACGGCAGAAAGACCAGTCACTATGACAGGCACTGACCTCCAGGGAGCAGATGCTCAATGCAGAAGCTGCCCCCTGGTGGTCAGTGCGCTCCCACAGGGGGAGCACCGCTCAGCCAGAAGCTGGGCTCACAGGCTGGCGAATGCAGCGGCGGTGGCAGGAGCCTTTCCCACGTCCACTTCAATGCTAAGGCTGTCTGACTGCCAGGTTAGGGGGTGCTCCCAGACTGCGAGAAGGTGCAGGCCAGGCTGAGGGAGCCCCCCTGAGTGCACAAATTTCGTGCACTGGGCCCCTAGTATTATTAAATATTACCTTACCACAGATTTAAAAAATAATTTCCTTATTAAGATAAATAATTTATATTTATTATTTTAAAGAAATTCTTAAGTCCAGTCAATTATTTTATACTTATAAATGAAGAGACCAATTCCCCCAAAATGGTATTCTTGTCTAAAATATTTCAAACCAATGGGTCTTTTTATTGTAAGTCTCTCACATTGTCTAGATAAATTATAAGCTTTTTATATTTAGGAAACATTTGTTTATGCTTCTGTTTTTAAATAAAATTTCTATGTGAAAAAGAAAAGAGCCTCCTTTTTATAGTTTGGACTAAACTGGCTTTCATAATACTGAGTGATATGCTACACAAGGCAGGATGAGTTTTTGCATTCTTTTATCCTTTAAATTCTAAGACATTATCATATATTTTATTAAGTGCTTATTATGTGATAGAAACTATGAAAAACCCTTTATTCTTACCACAACTTTACAGATGATAAAACAGGTTTAGTGGTGTTATGTAAAGTCACAGCTGTGGCTAAGCCTGAACTCAAACTCAGGTCAATCTCTGAAAGATAACCTTATTCTGACTTATTTATTGCATCTCCTTTCCTCCTTTTGTGGCTTTCCTAATCACTCTTAATTAGTCAGGATAGGCCATATTGCACTGCAATAACAGATAAAACTGCAAATCTCAGTGAATTTGCACAGTGGAGGCTTATATACTCTCACATAAAGTCCATGTGGGCACTGCAGTCTTCCTACATCTTTTATCTATGCCATCTGGAATGCATGGCCTTCAACACAGTCACCTCAAGGAAAGAGAGATGGAACAGGCCCACTGGCTTTGCGCTGCCTCAGCCCAGAAGTGATACATCACACATGTAATCTGGCTTACAGAACCTTAAAAAATTGTATTGGCTTTTTATAACCCTTGCCATCATCACATGAAAATGCATTATATTTCAAAGCCATATAAAAGGTGTACATTTTTCTAAATATTAAACAAGCTCAGCCACTTTTTCTGTACACTGTTTCCCAATCCTCTGATTACTCTAGACAGGCACACCCCACAACATACAGATAGAATTATTATGAAAAGGGCTAGAAGAGGAAAGCTTTGGGTGACTGCAACATGGAGTTTATCAGGTGTTCACTTCTTCTTGTTGTTGGCACCTGTGATATATAGAACCTGCAATTAACCCAGAGACATCTGTGCGCTTCTGCCACCTCACTGCCAAATATAACATCTATATATGTGAACAATCACTCCCGTGTCCAGCATCTACACATCAAAATAACAAGATTCTATAAATCCTCCAAAGCAATTGAGGAAAAGTGAAGAATCTATAACTATCTAAAGGGCATTAATCAAAATAAGACATTGTAAAAAGCCCTTGGGTAAAAGAAATATAGAAGCTACCAAACGGCCCTATCCTTCAGTACGAAAATACAGGATGTTGAAAAATTGTCTTACTAGCATCTTAGTGAAAGAGGAAGATAAACTGCTACTCTAAAAATTGTTTACCTACTAATCGGGGGAAAAGGAGGACCGATGTAATAATTTCAACAATAAAGATTTCAAATAACTGTCTGCACATATTTATCATATTAATCATGACAATTCAATTGGGATATACTAGTATATCCCCTCTAAATTTTTGTTTTTGCTTGTGCCTTTTCCACCACAATAAATGACAGCTATAGGTATGACACTAGGCCGTGTGTATGTATGTGTGTGTATGTGTGTGTGTATGTGTGTATGTGTGTGTGTGTGTGTGTGTGTATTCTTCACAATTCCTTATCATCCTGGTAACATCACAAGAGAATAATGAATCTTTCTTCATTATGTGGTGAAAGACCCTGAAGTGCAGAAAGGTAAATTATCTTTTCAAGGCCATAAATCTAGTAAGTTGTGAAGCTGGCATTCTCAAACCTTCCATGGGATGACTTCAAAGGGAGTCCCCTCATTGGGTTAGAAAAGGGGTGCACAGACCTCCTCCAAAACCTCTTAAAGTATTCCAAGTAACTAGTCTGTCTATACCAGCCAACATGTTCTCCCCATTAAGCAAAATTAATGGGGAGAACCCATAGAAACAGACAGTAGAATGGTAGGTTCCAGGGACTAGGGGATGGGGAAAATGGAAAGATAGGAGTCAAAGGGTTCAAACTTCTAGTTATAAGATAAGTAAGTTCTGGAGCTATCATGTACTATAGTTAATGTGACTATAGTTAGTAATACTGTATTATATACTTAAAGTTTGCTAGGAGAGTATACCTTTAGTGTTCCCACCATATCAAAAGAAAAAAGGTAACTAGGTAAGGTGATGAATGTGTATACATATATCAGACCATCATGTTATATACCTTAAATATATGCAATTCTCTTTGTCGGTTATACCTCAATGAAGCTGAAGAAAAACTAATGAGGGGACAAGAAGCTTGGGGCTTTTCTCTCCTCTCATCACAGCCTGAATAAGGACCCGGCCAGGATGAAGTAATATAGTCCCTCTGCCCTTACATGCTGTTACTCCACCAAACCATTCATTTCTTCATTCATCCTGTTTGATGAGTTTGTTTACTTGTTCATTTAGTAATCAACATTTTTCTCTCTTATTGTGCACCTTACTTCTGAAAGCTCTGTTTCACCCCTCCTTATTCAAACCTCCACACCCAGAGGGACTCCTGAGCTCAAAAGAATCTTCCTGCCCAGCCCTCTGAGTAATGAGACTCTACCACACACCACGCCCAGCTCCCAGTTACTGTGACCACTAGCAGTTTTATGACAAGACAGTAGCACAAAACCAACCGGCAATAAAATGCTTGAAAAGATTCTCCTCATCGAGAGAATGGTGTTAATTCAATGGAGACTTTGCAGATGGGAATGTAGGATTGAAGGCCTGAAGTCTATAAAGCCAGGCAACCCTGAGTTCCCATCGTGGCTCCACCAGTTCACATGGTAGGACCTCCATCCAGTTAAGTTTAAAGCTGGCCCTTGCAATATGGGGATAAAAAGGTGCCCAACCCATGGGTTAAGAAGATTAAACAGGGTCATATAAAACACTTCGCACGCGAGACAATACACACACCGGTCACCATTCAAGGTGATGGGGACAGAGCATAAAAGAATATTGAGAAATTCCATGCTCTTACCCAGTATACATTCTAATGGGGGGAGTGGGGTGCAGAGCTAATAAAGGAATGGACAAAAATAACTATAACTATCTCAAGGACGTTTTGAAATTACTCTTGAGGGAACATGGGGTGAGGAACATGGAGTGACCGCTGACATACCTGTTCCCGGTGTGGGCTGCTCCTAACAGGTCTCCCCAGGTAGACCCCAAAACAGACAGTCCTGTTGTGAAGAATGAGAGAGAAATTCATAAAATTGGAATTCAAATCAGTTTTTCTTTGCTCTCTTTTTTCCTATGTGAAGACTATCCAAAATCCCTGCATATATATGACTGAGTCATTTTGTTTAACAAATTGCTGATCAAACCCATTGTTTCATCCAAATTTGTTAGCCTGCAGAACCCAGAGCATTTTCATGAAGAAAAGGGCTTGAGACCCTGCAGGCTTCATCGTCATTAATGCCTTATTCGCATTCTTAGAGTTAGAAGTCTTATCTGTGGTAACACACCTGAGCTAGGATGTCTGAAGCCTTTTAGTTAATAGACAATATGGTGACTACCAGAGGTAAAGAGGAATGGGGGGAGGTAGGAGAGGATAAAGGGGGGATAAATGATGACAGGAGATTTGACTTTGGTTAGTAAACATACAACGCAATACACAGATTGTGTATTATATAATTGCACACCTGAAACCTATATAATTTTATTAACCAATGTAACCCCAATATATTCAATTTTTTAAAAAGACAAGAAAAAAAAAATCACCAGCAAATTCCAAAAATAACCTCTAGAGGGCAGTTTCCCTCCTTTGATCTAGTCCAGTGGTTCTCAACCTTCTGGCCCTTTAAATACAGTTCCTCATGTTGTGACCCAACCATAAAATTATTTTCGTTGCTACTTCATAACTGTAATCTTGCTACTGTTATGAATCGTAATGTAAATATCTGATATGCAGGACGGTCTTAGGTGACCCCTGTGAAAGGGTCGTTCAATCGCCACAGGGGTCGCGACCCACTGATAGTCTTTAGCAGTCATCTCTTCCTGGAGTGTCCATTCTTTCTGAGACAAGTGAAGCTGCATCACAGCACAGAGAACTTACCCAAAGTCAGGAGAGGGACAGAGAGACAGGGACAGAGAGACAGGGACAGAGAGAGAGAGAGAGAGAGAGATTGATTTACAGAGATTTTTAAAAATTTTTCTCACTTTTTAAATCGATTTAATTTTGCTTTTCTTAAACTTCATATAAATGGAGTCATTCAGTGTGTACATCTTTTCTTTTGGTGGCAGGGGCTTCTGTGGAATAATATATTTTGGGGATGAATTCCTGTTGTGTGTAGCAGTAAATTGTTATTGCTATTTATTGAGTAGGATTAGACTGTATAGATGTAACTCAGTTATCCGTTTACTTGTTGGGCACTGAGTTATTTCCAGTTACGGAATATTATAAATAAAGCTGCTGTAAACATTAATAAAGAAATCAGTATTCAGAGTTTAAAGATATATTTGGCAGCAGTTCCCAAGGATTCCTTATC
>NW_006291965.1:82595-114017 GCF_000327345.1 Myotis davidii
TGAGGCTCTGATCCTACACCAAGACAATGCCTCTTATTATCCTCCCTCGCTCTCCTCTCCCATCCGGGCGCCCTGCCAGAGGTGTTCACCCTTCAAGGACTCGTTACTATAGCAAGTGCTGAGGCCCCAGGAGCCACTAACACT
Organism: Myotis davidii; assembly: GCF_000327345.1. Classification (NCBI taxonomy): domain Eukaryota; kingdom Metazoa; phylum Chordata; class Mammalia; order Chiroptera; family Vespertilionidae; genus Myotis; species Myotis davidii. Next base: position 82,740 of record NW_006291965.1, read on the forward strand.
TCCCCACAGGGTCTGTCTGGCTCTTATTTCTCCACAGCCTTGATGAGGCAGCCCTGTGCCCAGACAGCTGCTTACTGCTTCTGCCTGAATCCCCGCCCCCTTCCTCATTGCTGTGGCCCCCACACCAATAACCTGCTTAATGTGAGCTCTATGTATCGTGCATGGGCGCTGGTTTGTGCACCCTGACCCGCATACCCCCCTGATGAAGCAGGCAGGGGGGTTGTGAGGCAGGGCCAGGCACAAATGGGCCAGCTGTGGAGAGGCCCTCCTGCTCCCTCCAGCTCCGACCAGAACAGCTCCAGTGTCTTTACACCGTGTGTTTCAGAAGAGGTTTTTAGTTGAAAAGGGGCGATAGAAAGGCTGATACTTCTGGCCTGGGCTGATTCCTACTTTGTCCCCTTAAAGAAGCTTCAGGGTGGTCTGACTCCATGAGGGACAGGATCCCTTGCATCCCAACCCTGGATCTCAAAGGGGTGCCATGACTGGCTTCAGCCCATCTTCCTTCACTCAACTGATGATGACTGAGAACATATTCTGAGCAGCTGAATCTGATGAGCATGAGAGAACATTTCCAAAAAAGAGTAACATAGATCTGCCCTCTTTTGTGTGAACATCTTAATGCTGGTTTCCAGGGCCTGGATTCTACGCCCCTGAGGTCCCTTTAAAAATATCTCCCAGAAGGGTCTATGACTGTCATGTCTGCCTTGTCATCCCAGGTCCCCGAGTCATGCTCCCTATTTTAGATACTGAAAAATCTTTAGCATCACTAAAATCATTTTGGTGGCGTCATTTAGTAAGTTTAACACTAAGCAGGTGTTTCTCGCATCCACAATAGATTACAATGTTATTAATTTTTCATTTCTTGCAAAGATAGGTCCATAGAAGAGATAATAAACTGGGTCTCATCCCACACCAAATAAGAAAAAAAAGAAGGAAGGAAGGAAGGAAGGAAGGAAGGAAGGAAGGAAGGAAGGAAGGAAAGATAGATTAAGAAGAAAAGATTATATCCTAAGAATCCCAAAACACCAATCAGAAAGAATATATGCACCCCTATGTTCATAGCAGTGTTATTTATAATAGCTCAGATTTGGAAACAGTCCAGAAGATGAGTGGATAAAAAAGCTGCGGTGCATTTACACAAAGGAATACTATGCAGCTGTAAAAACAAAGGTTCCATTACCCTTTGAGACAGCATGGAGAGACCTGGGGATGATTATGCTAAGCAAAATAAGTCAGTCAGAAAAAGACAAATATCACATGATCTCCCTTATATGTGGAATCTAATGATCACAATAAACTGACGAATAAAATAGAACCAGGGGCCTGGAAACATGGAACAGACTGATAAATCTCAGAGGGAAAGGGATGGGGGGTGAGGGATAGATAAACCAAAGAACTTATGTGCATACTAGAGACCTGATGCATGAAATTCATTCAAGGGGCTTGGCCCTTCGTCCAGAAGGTCATCTGGAAGGACTTTTGGCTGTCCAGTCTAATTAGCATATTACGCTTTTATTATTATAGATATGCATAACCTATGGACACAGACCATACAGTGGTGAGGGCTTGGGGCAGGTGGGAACTGGGTGGTAGGGGGCAAGGGAGAAAAAGGGGGAGACATCTGTAATACTCTCAATAATAAAGATAAAATAAAATATTTTTAAAGGAAAATAAAAAAAGGAAAGATTTAAAAAGAAGATTTAAAAGGAAATAATTTGGGGGAACTCTTTGAGTGGGTGAGTGGGGTCTGTAATCCTATTATATGACCCTTTTGGCACAATGGTGAACTGGTCTCCCGTGGGGAAAAGAATAATATTTCATTCTTCTTCCTTATGATTTCCTTAGGTTTGACTATAAAACAAAAATCCAACCCAAATAGCATCCATCCTATTACAATTCATCTTAAGGCATGGTTAACTGAACTAATGAAGTTTCCTTTTAAGTTGCATCTCTGGCACTTGCAATGAAAAACTAATAATTCTCTCTCTCTTTCTCTCTCTCTCTCTCTCTCTCTCTCTCTCTTTCTCTCTCTCACACACACACACACACACACACACAGTCAAAAAAATTACCTTATTGTATACATGGAAATATAGATGCCAAAGTTTCTTTTACTCTTATCTCTCTCCTGCACTGCCATAAGTTTGATATATACCACTTTTCAATGTTTTGGCAGCTTCAGTTATGCATTAAAAAAAAGGAGGGGGACAGGGGCAGGAGGTGACAGTAATTATCACAATTTATTTTTCCTTGTCAAGTGTCTTAGAAAAGAAACAAGTCATTCTGGGATAATTCAACACTTTGAAGAATGACCCAGAACAAAAAATAAAAGGCCTCAGTGCTTTTTCAGTTGGTGTAGCTACAAGAGCAAGTGTGTCCAGCTCTTCTTTCGAAGAGAGCTTTAAATTCATCTCACTCTTTTGGAATATGTGAAAAATATATTAAAATGTCTCTCTTTGGTTTCCTTGTCTTGTTTTGTTTCCTTCCTGCTCCTTTCAGGGAGTATGAAGGGTGGGGATAGAGAAGTGAAAAGGACTAGACAGAACTATTTCTTCTCTTGAGTATTTTGCCACTGAAATAGAAATGTTATAATAATAATAGTTACTAGTTATTACATTCTTCTAAGCACAGCATGGTTTCATTTAATGCAGCATCATTCACGGACGTTACTATCTCCACTTGAGAGGTGAGGACTGTGGCTGAGGAGGTGGGGATGGGAATGTGCCCAAAGTCATACAATGTCCTGGTTGCTAGGAACCGTTGTCCTGAACTAGCCACTTCACATGACGATCTTACGAAACCTCAGCATCTACAGAACAAATGCATGACTACTATCATTTTTGTAACTTGTCAAAGTCACGAGCTACGGAGTGAAACTCAGGCCTTTCTAACTCCAACATATGTGCTCTGACTCCTGCACTACAAATGTTCCCCTGCTTTGTCAGAAACATTGTCCTGAGTTTTATTAACTCAAAATATATGGTCACCATGCCTAGCCCACAGTGATAAATTTAGGCTTTTACTACGAATTTTCTGAAAAGCATTTTGAAAACATTCTTCAACAAGCATTTGCCGAAGCTTCCTCTGAGCCAGGCCGTGGGCAGGCCCCTGCAGGCACGGTGGCAGTGGAGATGACTGCAGACGTGCCCCTGAGGAGCACACGCCAGGAGTCTTGGGTGGGGTGACGACAGAAGTTGCCTCTTGTACAACACACTCTCAGTAACTCAGAGGCCCACTGACCCCTGAAGCGGAGTCTCTCAGCTTGGTACTGTGGACATTTGGTGCTGCATCAGTCTGTTGTAGGGGCTGCCCTGTGCATTATGGGATGTTCACCAGCATCTCTGAATTCTACCCATTAAATGCCTATAGCCCTCTCCTTCCCCAGTTGTGACAACCAAAATTGCCTCCAGAATTGCCAGATGTCCCCTGGGGCTGGGAGGCAAGGGAGTACCCCAGTTGAAAATCACTGCCCTAGATGTACAATGTGGCAGTGATAAACACAGAAACACAGAACATCTCAGGGTGCTAATCATGCTATCTGACATTTAAATAAGGACTTACTATGTGCCAAGTACTTTAAAAATCTAATCTCATTTCATTCCTTTTTCAATTTTATTTTCAAATTACAGTTCTCATCATAACCTACGATATGTAAAAATTGTGATGATGCTCATTTTGCAGGCTGGACTGAGACACAAAGAGCTTAAGTCATTGTCCCAAAGCTACACGACAGTGACTGGTAGAGCTGGGATTGGAACCCTGGCCCGTGCTATTGTCAATGCACTGAGACATGAAAGGCATTTTAAAAGCCTTTCAAGGCCCACTCATTTTCTTTACATGGCCACAGGCCAAAGATAGACTGTCAACATAAGAAAATGAATACTTGTAACTTTATGTTCAGCGCAATTCTTCATATCTTACCCATCCTGGATCTAATTAATCTAGTTTATTGGATGATTCAGTTATGGGAGTCTTGCCCATCTACCTAGAGAAAACAAATTTTAATTTGGAACAATAGAGTGAGTTTCTTATCTTGGTTTATATCTTTTAGCAGTGCAATCGCTAAGGAGGTGGAGACCAAAATAACCCCTAAAGAAAATAAAATGCTGTTGGTTGAGAAAAAAAAGCAAACAAACATCCAGTGATTTCTATTGAAGTGACTTCACAACAGGCAACAAAGCAGACCTGGAAGCCTCCTCCCTGTTACATAGATAAACACCTGGGAGAGCCTCAAGGTCACAGAAAGCTTTCATTGGATTTGCCAATCTATCATCCCAGCAATGCAAGCCCATTTACATTAGTTACATTTCCCAGGGCTTCTCAGCAAATTCTAAGGGGAATGGTTTACAGTCATGATTTTTAAATAGTCCATCTGGATGGTTTAGATTGTCAGGAAAGAATAGTAATCGTTCTCATTCTTTCAGGCCAGTAGATACAGTGGGGCCTTGACTTACGAGTTTAATTCGTTCCGAGACCGAGCTTGTTAACTCAAATTACTCTGTCAACTCAATGCAAAAAATCGGCTGAGAGACAGCTGGTATCTCAAAAAACTCGTTAGTCGGGACACTCGTAAGTCAAGGCCCCACTGTATTAGGATCTGCTCCTTGTTATCCAATTTCGTTTTGTATCTATGATCTGTTAGTACATTATCCAAAATCCAGTACGTGCAGGATCATCAATATAGGAATCACAATTGCCTCTGAAGCTTTATTAAGTCAATGGATTTAATTATGAATTATTATCTGTGAAATTAGGAACTGGGGGAGGAGGGAGGGAGCCACGGAGCATTCTGTCTCCGGGTGGCCTACTTGCTAGTTCCAAATCAGCGTGCTACATAGGAGGGCCAGGGAGGATAAGGAGGGCATGTCAGACCTCCAACAGTCATGTGCGTATATGCCCTGGACAGATGCAAGTCAGATGGTGTCTTGAAACTCTCAATGACTTGATTCACAAAGAAAAACCATTTGTAGGTAGGACACTGTGTGTATGCCTGGTTCAAGTTTGCCTTTGTGTCGATTCAGTGGAGAGAAAGCGAACCAGATCTGCTAGTTAGTTTAACATAATAACCCTTCTCCGAGAAGCAAGGAGATGGGCCAACTTAAAGAGCAAAACAAGTTATTTTCACACACTTTTAAATCACATTACGAACAAGTATTGGCAAATATTGTGCTGATAACAAATTTATGGTTTCTACCTTCAACACTACATAAAGCAACTATAAAATAAAGAATAAAACTATGTTTTACAGAATTGCACAACTAAGGGATTTCACTAATTCTGATAGGATTTCCCCCATTCACCATGATTATGTTTACCCCACGTGAAAATAAGCCTAGTGCTCGTGTATACAAAGGAAACGGTTAAATTCTTCCTCGTTCAAAGTCTTTATCACTGAGCAAACTTCCTGCTGCACTCTAATCTGGCTGGCTCCTAGTCATCTTTTTAGGTTTACACTTAAATGCCACTTTAAAAAATTTAAAATACCCTAACCTCCTAATGGTAATTAAGTTCCCATGTTACACCTTCTTAAAAGCTGCACATTTTATGCATAGCCTGTATAGCAATGTATAATTTTATGTGTGTATTTACGTATTTAAAGCTAGTCTTACACTGAATGCCGCATCTACCCCTGTATCTCAAGGCCCCAGAACCTAATGGAGACTTGTGCATATTTCATGAATGAATGATGAATAAATGAGAAGCAGAAACGAGAGCGACTCTGTGTCCCTTAAGAGAAGCAAAGAGCAGCCCCTGCTTCTGGTAAGCCCGGGCTGTATTTTGTTTCTCTTCCAAACAATGTCTGTAATACTCCTTCTTGTATATTTATAGTAAAATTCTTTTTTCTCGAGCCAGCTGGAATCAGTCTCTATTCCTTGCAACAGGAGTGTCCTATGTCGTAGCCAGAGAACGGAGCACACTGACAGAACAGCCACAGCGAACCATGATAATAAGGTCGCATGCTGGCAGGAAACACCAGGGGAAAGAAATTCCTGTACCAGGTCTTGTTTACCTTTGCTCCATCCCATCTGAAATGGAAACCCTCAGCCAAATTCACTTCCTAAATTTAACCCTTTAATAGAAGGCCTCTGACTCCACCTAGTGGACATATTGAAACCTGTGGCAATAAACCAGTCCAAAGGACGATCAAAAGGCAAGAGACCAGTGATTCCCAGTGTGGGGCACACACCCCACGGGAGGGGAAGGGGGAGGGAGGGGGGAGGGAGGCAACTTGATTTTTAAGGAGTGCAATTCGAGAATGAGTTAATAGTGATTTTTTTGCATTTCTTATGGTTTTAGGGGCCTCATATACAGTATATAAATATATACTGTGACATTCATGCATTTCAGTTCTCTATTATATGTTTTGAACCTTTATTTGCTATTTTTTCCTATCACTTCATATTATTATTATTTTTAACAATTTCTTGGTGATTTCTTCCTCAGTACTTCAACTGTCCTTTCGTTCTTTTATTTTTCTCTTTCATGGATGCCACGTTCTTTGGAAGCTTGTTTAGACCATGTTAATAGGCCTTTTAGGCGTCCTCCACGTGCATAGTTCACTTTTCGAATAATAAGAATTACATGTCACGGGCGGGGCGGGGCGGGGGGGGGGGGAATCAGGATTTTAGAGGTGCTTAGGTGGGGCATGGCCAAAGAAAGTTGGGAACCACTGCACTAGACCTATTTCATTTCTCGAAAAGACACATTAAGAAGTACACGTTGCCAGTTATAAAACAGTCACGGGATGTAAAGTGCGCCATAGGGGATACAGTCAATAATAATGTAATAATCATACATGGTGTCAGGTGGGTATGCTGTGAGGCTTATTGGGGCGACCACTTCATAAGGGCAAAAATGTCTACATACTATGATGTATACCCGAAACCAATATTCTATGTCAATTATAGTTAAAACAAATTTTAAAAGATGCAGAATGTTATGTCTCAACGCATATTTAAAAAACAAACACACACACACACGCCCCAAAAGCCACACCGATGAGCCTCTGTGACTCACCCACTCAGAGGCCCAGGGATAGGCTGGAACGACCCTTGCCGTGGCTCTGGGCTTCCACTCTTCTGCCTGTGTGCGGCCGAGCATTTTAAGAGTCCAGGCACCTGCATGTTCCATGTTCTCAGTTGCTGGGCGGCAGGCTTCCGGTTAGCTTCCACCAGTGGGAAGTACTGGCGGGAGTCTGGGAGGCAGAAGTTGGGAGAAGGGGTTTGGTCCGCATTCTGGATTCTCTTGGCGTTTTTCAGCATCGGGTAGCCAGCACTCCCGCAGCACCTTTTAGCAGCGCCAGCACCCACAGCTGAGCCCCATCACCTGCTGAGTAGCAGCCCCAGGCAGTACCAGCACCTGTTACAGAGAGTGCTCCCAGGGTGGCTTCAGGACTTGCCCAGAAAGGCCCCTTCTTCACCACCCTGGGCCCACCATGTCAAACTCAAAGGCCAACACGGGCCAAATAAGCAAGGCATGCAGCCCACAGGCTGCGAGTTTGACAGGCTTGAGGGCCCTGGTGACCCTCATCGCCTGCATTTATTCCTTCGATCAGAGTTGTTGTTGTTCCCAGCAGCTACTTAGCACAGAGCTACCTGGTGTAACCAATTCCCTGTATTAGATTCCCCTGTGTGAAAAACCTGGCGCAGGTTTTTACTGCCTTCTGTCTCAAGACCTGAATACCCTGAATTTCAGTTTCAGAAAATGAAGGAAACTGACCCAGTGAATAAAAAGTTAGCTTTTTTTTTATTTTAGAAAACCATAGAAGAAACAAGAGAAACTAGAAGTGATTTTTTTAAACTTTAGAAGTGACCAAATTACAATAGAAGACTGACATGTTTGCTGGCATAGACATTTAAATTCTTTTTTGAATATGATTTTATTGATTTCAGAGAGGAAAAGAGAGATAGAAACATCAATGGTGAAAGAGAATCATTGGCTGCCTCCTGTACACCCGCTACTGGGAATCAAGCCCTGACTGAGAATCAAACCATGAGCTCATGGTTCATGGGTAGATGTCCAATCACTGAGCCACACCACTTAAAGCTAAATGCTTTAAATTTTTCAATTCAAAGAAAAAATATAATTGAAAAAGGAAATTTCAAATTAGAAAAATATTGTAGACATTATCTTAGTACAAGCAATTGTCAGTTGCATTATGGCAAGATCCTACAAACTGCTCTCTCTACTGTACTAAATCTCTTCTCTTTTTAAACCATTCTGTACATGTTGTCAAAGTTATATTTAAAAGAAAATTAAATGCTATCTCCTCCTTCTTTGAACTACTGGCCAGCAAAGAGATTTTTAAATGTCTAACTTCAGAATCAAGCAAAGAAATGCATATTAAAGCAGTAATAAGTATCTGCTAACGCTTCCTCTCCTGGATACAGCTTAAAATTGTCTTCAAGGGAACCTTTCCATAACCTTTTGGTTGCCTAGTTATAGCAAGTTTTAAAACAATATGCTAGATAAATAAAATATAGAATAAAAACAATAGAGAAATTCAATGAAACCAACGGTTGGTTCTTTGAAAAGATTCTTAAAAACTGGCAAACTTTTAGCTAGACTGATAAAGAAAATGGGAGACAAGACTCATCTAAAACCATAAATGAAAGAGGGAACATTATTAATGATATAAAGAAGTAAAAAGAATAAGAGTACTATGAAAAGTTGTATGCAAACAAATTGGATAACCTAGATGAAATGAACATATCTTTAGAAACATACCACTACCAACACCAAATCATAAAGAAATAAAAATCTAAATAGACCTATAACTAGTAAGGAGTTTGAATCTGTAATCAAAAACCTCCCAACAAATAAAAGCCTAGAACCAGGTGACTTTACTGACGAGTTCTACAAAACGTTTAAAGAAAAATTAACATCAATCTTTCTAAAACTCTTCCAAAAAATTGAACAGAAGGAAACCCTTCCAAACTCATTCTATGAGGCCAACATTACCCTATTACTTAGACTAGAGAAAGACATTTCAAGAAGAGAAAATTATAGACCCATAACCCTGATAAATTGATGCAAAAATCCTCAAGAAAATACTAGCAGACAGAATTCAACAGCATGTCAAATGCATTATATAGCATAACCAACTGGGACTTATTTCTGGGGTCCCAGAATAGTTCTGCTTACTGAAGTCAGTCAGTGTAATATACCATGTTATCCACACAAGGGCAAAGGCCACGTGATCATTTCAATTGATTCAGAAAAGCATTTAACAAAATTCAATCCCTTTTTACATAAAAACACTCAACAAACTGGGGCTAGAAGAAAACCATCTCAGTACAATAAATACCACACATAAAAAACCCACAGCAACACGATTTCATCAATGGCAAAAGGTGGAAAATGTTCCTCTAAGATCAGGCAAAAAAAAAAAAATGTCCACTTTCAAAAGTTCTATTCATACAGTACTAGAAGATCTAGTCAGAGTACACTGACAAAAGTATGTGTTATTAATTGGGGGTGGAAGAAGAATTTGTCAATACACTAGTCTCTTTCTATACCAACACCACCATAGATATTGAATTACCGGAAGCCTAGCAGGCCTGTGACTTCGGCTACATTTGGCTTTTAATATAGCCATACCTTTTACCTTTTATATTTTCACTAGAGGCCCGATGCACAAAATTCATGCAAGGGGCTCAGCCCTCACAGCTGCAGTGGCTTGCTCAGCCCTCGCAGCCCTGGCTTCATCCAGAAGGTTGTTCAGCTGTGTGGTCTAATTAGCATATTATGCTTTTATTATATTTTCATATTTTACCTGTCATTGTTATATATTTGAAGCAGATGGGACATTGCAGTCAAAATAATCTAGTGCCATCTGAATTGAAAATCTGTGACTGGCCTTTTAAAATTGAGCTAGAGCCCAGTTGGTGTGCCTCAGTGGCTGAGCGTGGACCTACGAACCAGAAGGTCATGGGTTCGATTCCTAGTCAGGGCACATGCCTGGGTTGTGGGCTCAATCCTCATTGTGGGGAGTGCAGGAGGCAGCCAATCAATGATTCTCTCTCATCATTGGTTTTTCTATCTCTCTCTTCTCCCTTCTTCTCTGAAATCAATAAAAATCTATAAATTAAATTAATTAAGTAAAATTGAGCTGAAAATATATAGTTTTTATATTTTAAAAAGTATCTATATCTCCTACTTAATCACAAACTCTTTGGGGCTTCATGCTTCTTTGTAGGCCCTGACACATAGTAAAGTGTTCAATAAATATTTTTGAAGGAATTACTGAAAGGGTAACATTTTGTGAATCTTGTAAATGCTGCAAAGGGAGGGCAGAAAACATTGCTCATATATTGTTGATGGGAAATTAAATTGGTGTGTCTCTTTGGAACTCTAGTTTGCAATGTCTTATAAACATGTTCATAAGCTTTGACTGTGCTTATAAGAATCTGGCCTTCAGTAATAATGGGGGGGGGGAGGAAAGCAAAGCAAAACAAAATAATTGGAAACAAACTGTGTGTCTACCCACAGGGAATTGTAAAATATATTACAGTTCATTCATTAGGTGAAAAATTAACTCTCCATTAAAAATACATTTTGAATAAGGGTTAGCATTATGAAAAATTTTTGATGACATAGCCTATGGTAAAGGCAGCCTTGAGAAAAATTATGACAATATTATGAAACATATGGATTAAAAACTGGAAGAAAATAGCATCAAAGCTGTAACAGTGTTAGTTTCTTCTCTAATTATGTAACGTGTGGTTTTGTAAATTGCTTTGCCTTCTGTCCTTACATTTGCATCAGAATTAGATGCATTTTCTAAGAATTTATTTCCTTCAACTACCTATTTAGTTGCAGGAATCTAACAGAGGATAGATTGTAGAAAATGTAATCTAGGAACAAATTCTATTCTCAGGTTTTAGCTCACAGCAAGCATGAATTTCAGGGACTCTATTATTTTAATATATCAAATGTTTACAAGTTTCATACACATGCTTAATGTAAGTAAATGTTGCAACAGCCTTTGAAAAAAAGAGAAGAGAGGGAAAGAAAAACAGTCAGTTGAAATTACAATGAAATAGTGACTCAGCATTACTAAGCATCCCAGCAATGACCACCACCAACACGAGAGTGAAGCCATCTTGCACCTTCCAGCCAAGCCCAGCCACCAATCTTGGAAATCATGGTACATGGAAGTCATGTAGTGGTTTCTCTCAAAAAAAGAAAACTTGCAATTCTCCATAAGGTGAAATGGTTTTTTCATGACCTGATTGTGGAGATCATTTGGCACAGCCTCAATGGCAACCCCGAGATTAGAAGCACAAGCTCCACAATCTAGGAAACTTAATATTCTCTCTAACTGCATTTCTTCTTGGGAAGGGAGAGTGGAGAATACACCTTTTCCAGATACTGTACCTAATTTTATCCAGGACCCCTGTTTGTCTGAATAGATAGTGGTAATTGAATGTTATTGTGCATAAATAAACCTAGGAAGTTTGTTTAAAATATAGATTTTAGGGGTCCACTCAGCAGAAATTAAGATTGAAAAAAATAAAAGGGTAGCATTTAGAAATTTGCATATTTATAACTACCATTCCCATTCCTACTAGTAAATCTGATGAAGATGATACATGTGGCCTGTTTATTGAGAAGTAGTGTTTGAAACGCTTCTCAGAATAGTCTCATGCTATACATTGGTCCAGAAAATGCTCCCAATTTTGAGCCTTCCTTAAAGTTGATTGAACCTGAGAATTCCTGGAAATTCTGATTCTTTGCTCTTTAATTCAAAAGATAGATATCTGTTGGAAATTTGGAAACTCCATGATCATGTAAACCCATACGTGGTGAAAGCCAGGGGGCAGATGGGCACGGGGAACAAGGCGAGAGGTCACTCTTGTGCCCCTGACCTGCCACATGCAGCAGTGCCTGAGGAGGTGGTGGGCTGCCACCAGGTGACCGCAGGAAGCGTGCACGCTTAGGTCTGAGATGGGACAAGGCCAAAAAGAACATGAGAGGACCCACAGTCATAACCCTTTCAGACTTTGTCTTCAGTTTCCTTGTAAACTATTAAGATATCTGAGCTGCTAACTTCTTTAATTTATCTGTTCTAATTATTCATCACTTCACTTGATTTCAATTGGCTAGCAAGAAAATATTAGTATTGTGGTCTCTTTTGTTTTCAAAGAGGGAAGCATGCCATATCTAGAAGAGTGTCTGGCATATAGTAGGTATTCAATAAACATATGTTCTAGAAATATATCCCAAGAAACCAGAAACACCAATCAGAAAGGATATATGCATCCCTATGTTCATAGCAGCATAATTCACCATAGTGAAGATCTGGAAACAGGCTAAGTGCCCAACAGCAGATGAATGGATTAGAAAGAAGCTGGGGGATTGTCAAGGGGGGAAAAAAAGGAGACATATGTAATACTCTTTGTAATACTTTAAGCAATAAAAAAAGAGAAAAAAAATCCAAAAAAATAAATAAAAGAAAAAAATAAACATATGTTAAATTAATGGATGATACAATTTGCAGAAGAACAGAGTTTGCTTTTATTTGGAACTGTTCACTTTCCATAAGTCAAAATTATGCAAACCCAATCACATTTTCCATAAATAAAATGTTGTAATTGAAGATCCTATCACAACCCTGATATATAATCTTTGATAAAATAATTTAATAATTTAACTTTTAATTTAAACCAGTCAGAGAGCAAAGAATCAGCTTTAATAGGGCACATTTTTTTTACTGGAATATTGTGCAAATTATCTTAGCATAATAGGAGACTAAGAGATATTTATCAGATATTAGAAAAACAGATCAAGGTTAACAGTTTTGCATTCTAATTGTAAGTTTACTTGCTCATCTGCATATAAAATTGGATCTATACTATACTGCATATAAAATTAGGATTCAGTTATTCAAAATCTGTGTATTTTGTATGTTTTGTGTAACTACTCATCTGAGTATTTTCCAGGATCAGATATATATATCAAAGTCAAGGTACATGTCATCACTGCTAGTCACCAATTTTTAGCTTTCACTGATTTTTAACTTTATTTTAAAGATAATTGTAAGTAAAATATTAGCAGTTTAGCTAGGCTTTTTAAAAGAATATATTTTATTGATTTTTTACAGAGAGGAAGTGAGAGGGATAGAGTGTTAGAAACATCCATCAGCAGCCTCCTGCACACACCCCCTACTGGTGATGTGCCCGCACCCAAGGTACATGCCCTTGACCAGAATCGAACCTGGGACCCTTCAGTCTGTAGACCGATGCTCTATCCACTGAGCCAAACCAGTTAGGGCTAGGCTTATTTTTTTAAAGTCATCTTGAGCCTGTCCAGTGTGATTCAGTGGTTGAGTGTCAGCCTTTGAACCAGGAGATCACAGTTTGATTCCCAGGTCAGGGCATGTGCCTGGGTTGCAGACTTGATCCCCAGGAGGGAGTGTGCAGGAGGCAGCTGGTCAATGATTCCCTCTCATCATTGATGTTTCTATCTCTCTCTCTCCCCCTTCCTCTCTCTGAAATAAATAAAAACATTTTTAAAGCCATCTTGAACACTGAGCTACGTCAGAGTTTGAATCCCAGGAATGTCATTTCAACAAGCTTCATCCATATCAAATGTCTGCTATGATCATTACTGCTACCTAAGGAGTTGCACATGCCAGATCCTGCTTGGAGCACGTCATATACTTCACCTCAACCAGCCCTCACTGGGCTTCACGGGGGAAGTACTATTGCTCTCCGGGCTTGACAGGGGAGGACACTGAGTCCACGAGCCAGTCTGCTTTGCCCCAGGTCAGAAGTGAACATAGCAAAGCTGGAGTGCTGCGTGGACCTTGGACTCTGGATACCATGCTCTTCTCCATGGGTCCACAGCCCCTTTCCCCATGCTGTTGGGACAGCCTGGAGCTGCCGCAGTGACGAGTCTTGGCCTCTGGCCTTCAAGAGCTCAAACTCTACGGGGTAAAGAGGCACATAAATAAGTAGCTGAGAGATGATGATGAGCAGGAGGAGGAGGAAGAGGAAGGAAAGGTGAAGGGAAGGGAAAGTCACAATGGGGGCGACCAGGCCGGCAGGGGAGGGCCGTGAAGCCTCTGCTGTACCATCAGGCATAACCTCGCAGATGAGACTGCCCGGCCCCACGCCCTTATCCTTGCAGGTGCAGCTACTCTGCCTTCATGACATTATCTGCAAGACAGGCGACCCCTCGCACCACCTCAAAGCCTGCTGTGAGGGGCAGAAGTGGAACCACGCGAGGTATTCAGAGCCTGTGTTAGGATAATTTTGACGAGGGAGGAGTAGGTTATTATAGGGACTGAAAAGATCAGGAAAGTCTTCTTGGATAGCTTTAGGTTCCAGCTGAGCCTAGAAAGAAGAGTTGTTATTTGAAAAACAAAAAAAACAGCTAGAGTCTAGATGCAGCCAACAAAGCGCTTTTCAAACAGCAGGAGCAACTGGGAAATGAAACAACAAACAGAACACATCCCACTTCAGGGTGTGGTATGTGGGCTGATGGATTAAGACAGAGATGCACAGAGATTCCAAGAGAAGTAGAGAAAATAAAGCTGGAAACCGAAGTGAGACATAGGTCCTAAGCTGGAAAGGTATCTTTAGATACCTCTGGTCATAGGGTCTGAGCATTGATTTTCTGTTACCTAAGTGAAAAGTTATTTCTTGTCTCATAATCCTGTTTTTCTTTCTATTTTAAATTTAAAATTTGAATTATAAGCCTATAATACCTCAGTAGCTCCAAACTATATATTTTTGTTTTTCTATGTCTGCCTGGAGCACTTATCATGGTAAAAAAAAACAAAGAAATCAAAACACAACAAAAAACAAATTCAATTAAGTGCACAACACAAACACAAAATATAATTACATAAAAATCATACTGGTAGGCTGTTATGCTGGATTTTAGGGCATTTGCTGTCTGTTTTACAGTTCATGAAACAATTCTTAACAAAATCAATCTCAACAGGAAGAGATAACCTAAACTGTCATAGGATAATGGTTTCAATTGTAGTATGAATTATTAACTTCATGTAAAACTTCAGAAAAAAAGTTTGAGCGCCCCCTTGTGGTAATACATTTTCAGATAGGAACTCAAATCCAAATTCTTTTGTGTTTGAGCGACACAGGAGAGAAATTTATTTATTCATTCATTCATTTATTTATTTATTTATTTATTTTCAGACAAAAAGACCAGGAAAGCCCTGAAAAATGTTTTCAGAATGTGCAAAAGAGAGCTGTTTATTTGAAGGACATTGAATATCAGAAATATCAGAGCGTACACTGATGGTCCTTGGACAGCATCCTGCTGACAGATGGAGTGTGTGTGTGTTAATGTCTGCTAATTATTAACATTTAAAATATTCTAGTACATGGTGTAAAAATCCAGGTTTCCAGTTTCTCTTTAAATATCGGAAGATCTGGGAGCCCTGAGTCTGCAATAATTAGCTAGACCCGAGTAGCTCTCACTCCAGGACAGTTCTCATTTCACCACATTTCTACTAGACAAATTCACTTACTGTGTTACCCTCTTGGCTGCTTTTGGCTTGTGGGTTCATGATCCCTGTCAAAGCAGGAAGTACATAGCAAAAGACTCCAATGTGGAAAGAGCACAAATGTGGGAAAAGGATTCTTCTGGTTCCCAGCTTTGTCCATTCCTGGCTGGGCCACCTTGAGCAAAAACAGTCTGTATCACTAAGCCGCTGCGTTCTTGCATTCTCATCATTTCTTGTATTTAGCCAATCCTACTTTTTTTTTTCCTTTTAACTAAATAGCGTAAAAAGAGAGCATGTAGAGCAGGTATGGATTATATTCAACACTTTTTTTAAGTGATGTTTATTTCTCTAAAACAAGGGAATTATGATTGAGCTTTCAACTATCTAGTTCATAGTGATTAAACACCTTGTATGGAGTCCCGCCCACTCCCCATGGGGTCTTAAGCAATCACAACCGTTCAAAGCAGTGCCCTCTGGTGGACCCTTTCTTATCAGTTATGTTTCTGTTTCCACTGAAGTGTCACCTTCTCAGACAAGCTTCCCTGATTACCTTGCTACAGCAGCCTTCCCAGCCACTCTATCACATTTAACTCATTTCACCTTTTTTCTTAGTCATTGTCAGTAGCAGAAGTTGCTTGCTTCATTTTTAAACATTTACTCTTGTGTTTATTCAGTGTGTTTTTGTGATGGTTTCTTGTCTGCATCCTCTTTATGGAAAAAGATCTGTGTGTTTAATGCTGGGTTTCCAGAACCTAGTACAGTGCCTGACACTAAGTGCCCCACGGATAGTTAGGCACTTCGTAGGGTAGTGCTTCCCACCCTAGACTGAAGACTGGTTGGTTCTATATATTCCTACTTGTTAAATACAGGGAGATTAGACCCAGTCAGAAAATGAATAATGATAACAACAACAAAAATCACATGCCAATGGGTAACACTTTTAGTCGGGAACATCAGGAACAGCACTTGAACTCAAACTTTGGCCCTCACTCCTAGACCAGTGCTCTTCCCCTCCACCACTCAGCCCCCACAATTATCTAGTCGCCTGCTGAGTTAAGATACGTGGGGGCCTATCTGTGCTATAGGTCCAAACGGCTGTTTTCGCTGGGTCTTATCTATTGTCCCACTAGCAGGGGTGGGCAAACTTTTTGACTCGAGGGCCACAATGGGTTCTTAAACTGGACCCCGGAGGGCCGGAACAAAAGCATGGATGGAGTGTTTGTGTGAACGAATATAAATTCAAAGTACACATCATTACATAAAAGGGTACGGTCTTTTATTTCAATAGTTTTATTCATTTCAAATGGGCCGGATCCGGCCAGCGGGCAGTAGTTTGCCCACGGCTGCACTAGGGGCAAACAATCCCCATGGAATCACCTCATTCCACATTCAGTTGCGATCAGTTGAAATTCCAGCCGTAGCTCCTTTTGCAGCAGGCTGATTTTCATCTGCTGATGAACTATTTCAGGGTCACTTATGTGTTTCTGAATTCCATCTCAAACACATTTATTAACTCTGAGGTCAATAACCCAAACACCTTGCCCTTCAGACCTATCTCTATGTGGCTAATTCTCATCTCAGTGGTGCCCTTAATTACTTCACAGGGTTTATATGATGGTCAAGCAGAAAAATTAATTATACCACGACTGCAAATATTTTGAGCTCCATAAAAACAAGAATGACAACCATGGTTATCGCTGAGCACTAACTACATCCTAGGCACAGTACTATATTCTATGCAAGCTTTATCTCTTTTAATCCAAATAGAGAAGCTCTATGGAGTAGGACTCTTATTATCCCTATTTTTAGAGATAAGAAATTTTGAGAGGTTGAACAATTTCCTTAAAGTCACATGACATATGTTCATATTTGCCTATTTTAAATGAGGATGAACATTCCCATAAAATGTTTGGTTGACCAACAAAGAAAACATCAAGGTGTAATTGCTGAATTATGAGCAACAAAGTGAATAACATTTTGTGCCTCCTGACCTGCAGTATGGAAGCAAAAGATACCTTCTGTAGCTCTAACATTCTCACTAATATTGCAAGCCAGCACTGAGCCCTGAGCTCAGCTGAGCCATTCAGATACGAAAGTATGAACCAAAGCCAAGTTAGAATGAGCTAGTTATGTTTATACAGCACCTACCTTCAAAAGTTTCAAAGCTTTGCAAAAATATCAGAAGTCGTATTAACCAATTTTCTTTTTCCGTTGCAAATACTGTATTCCTGTTTTCAGTAGAAACCAGTCAGCACAGAGAATAAAGCTGGGGGGCTCCTTCTTTTGGTGCAATGCTTAGTTGAGTACAGTCTCACCCTCCCCCAACAACCTCCAGAACCCTGCAAATCCTGACCCAATGTTTCTACCTACTGCAATGGGCAGTAGGTATTTTGTGGTTGGTTGTTTGTTATTGTTTTTTTCTATATAAAAGGAGCACAATTATATTCTATCTCAATGGAAATCATAAAGTTAGGACTTTGCTTTCCCTTTGAAGATCAAGGCATCCAAAATAGCTGCTAATTAATAATTATCCAGCATATTGGTGAATATATTTTACTATCTGAAGTATTACATAATCTTTAATTACTCTTTCCATTTCTTTCTCATCACTTAACTTAAGCATAATGTGCTAGCTGGTGCAGAATATGTTTGTTTACAAAAGAAATCCAGTTAATAAAATGGACTATAATAATGGGGTCTTATTAAAGAGATGTATCTAGACCCACAGATTATGTCCATGTACTAGTCGGGAAATATTTTCAACAACTGTCTGGAAATTGAAAGGGTAAAATTTTCTAAAAATGCTAACTTAAATAAGGTGGGTACTTAGGTACAATGAAAATCAAACTTATTTTTAATTTATAGACAGTTGGAAATTGTATACTGTAAGCATTTGTTCAAAAAGTGCATTGCTCTTAGGAGGTGAAGTCCTTGGGGGACAGTTTGTCATCGCTCATCATCTTCCTTACAAATTAGCTCAAGAATAAGGGAGTGAAATTCACATTGTAAATCTGGCAACACACATAAACCAATTCCCTAATCTTATTACTGCACAGTACACAAATGATCCACGTAAAAATAAGCACTCGCTTTATTAAATCATCTTCATTATAATCTAATGAGACAATAAAATCAGCATGTCAACAGATAATTTCATTTCTTACATCATAGTAATATTTTCATGCAGATAACAGAAGTTTTTGTTTCACAATGCAACTGCTGTAAGTTAAATTGATTCAATTTAATTAACAAGCATTTATTCAGTGCCTACCTGTGCACAGCACTATACTAGGCATACAAAAGAGATAGAAGACAAGATCCCTGCTCACTGGAAGCTTACAATCTGGACAGGAAAGATCCACACATACAAGAAAGAATAAAGAACCATTACAATGCACAGGAAAGTCAATACATTAATAAAATCTGAATTAAAAACACAAGAGCCCAAATGCAGATGATCAAGGGAGTAGTACAGTTGGGAATAAAGACTAGTCTGGATAATTTGACCAGAGGAAGCAAGCCTTGAATTTGGTACGATGGAAGTAATGAGCACATGGATTGCTAGAGGAACAGGGGGATCATTCTATGGCCAGTAAAAGATAGAAAAGAAGGAGATATTCAAAGACAGGGTAATACAAACCAGCAAGTCAATTGCAGGGAATGGCAGGCAAATTGGCTCACCTCTGGAAAAGGACAGAGTTAGGAGGTGTAATGGAAGTCACACAGGCCGGCTAAGAGCATTCAAAGTCAAGTTAAACTTTAAGTAAATAATAATGCTTGAGCACATCTATAAACTGAAGCTCCACCCCCCTATGAGACTGTTTTCCTAACCTTAACAAAAAGCAAAGCAAAACTATGCAATATGAGAATCTAAACGCAGGAGATAGGATCATTGGAGGTCCAACGATCAGACTGTGATACAATAGCAATCATTTGTGCTGTCTTTTATTTATTTATTTTTTACTCATAAAAGCTGGGTTGTCTAAGACCCATGTACTTCCTCAGCCCTGTGCTGATCTGGTCCCTAATTCACTTAGATATTTCTTCTACAACAGCCATTTTATTTCATATTAAATCCAGCAGCAAATAAAAAGGCCTTGGGTATATATCTGTGTGGGTCATGGGGGGGGAGACAGGCAGAAAATAAAAGAGAAAACAGGGGGTTGGTTTCAAACTGTGAGTTAAGGAATGCTTAACGTGAGTACTTTATGGAGATGTTTCTAAACTTGGAAAAAGAAGCTACAGTAGCCCGGCTCCCAGGCCAAGAACACTAAGGCAGAAGAAATGTACAAAGTGAAATGAGCGTAAGGTTTCTAAATTAACCGATATTGCTGAACCACATGCTCCTTTAAATTCAATTTGTTAGAGAAAAAGATGTCAAGGAAATGGGTCAGGGGACAAAATGGCGGTGCAGGAACAAATCCTTAATGTGGATTAAGGTGGAGATCCTTCTTGTCTCAGGAGGCCTGGTGATGACTTATTGACCAGTCTGACCTTGATAATCCTTCAGGGTTAAAACAGGAGCACAGCAACTCCACCATGCTTGTTCTCTGGGCCTTCACATAAGTCACTGCCCTCAAACAGCGAGGAGAAGAGTACTTCTGGGTCCACAGCATATCTGTGAGAGCTACTGGCCACCAGCAGCTGCAGCTGTTAAAAGCAAAGTAATTAATTAATAATAAAAGAGAGAGAAGATGAGGAGGAAGCATATAAAGATACTGCTTTCAATGTGCTTATTGATTCTGAATGAGGTATCCTGAAATCCATATTTTCCAAATGTGCTGCACATTGAGGGTTTTTTTTAATTAATCAAAAATTTTTAAAAATTTACTTTTATTGACTTCAGAGAGGAAGGGAGAGGGAGCGAGACAGAAACATCAACGATGAAGAGAGAATCATTGGTAGGTTGCTTTCTGCATGCCCCCTACTGGGGATTGAGCCTACAACCCAGGCATGCACCCTGTCCAGGAATCGAACCCTGACCTCCTGGTTCATAGGTTGATGCTCAATCACTGAGCCACACCAGCTGGGCCAGTTTCCTTTTTTAAGGTTATTTTTTAAATCTTTATTGTCGAGAGTATTACAGTTGTTCTCCTTTTTCCCCATTTCCTCCCTCCATCCAGTTCCTGCCCCACCCCAAGCCTTCACCACCCTATTGTCTATAAGTAATACATATCTATAATAGTAAAAGTATAATATGCTAATTAGACCAGACATCCTTCTGGACGTCCTTTTGGACAACCTTTTGGACCAAGCCGCAGTGGGGGCTGAGGCAGAGGCAGGCGGCCACCACGGCAGGCGGGGGCCAAGCCCCTTGCACGAATTTCGTGCACTGGGCCTCTAGTATACATATAAGTTCTTTGGTTAATCTCTCCCCCCTCATACTCCTTTACCTCTGAGATTTGTCAATCTGTTCCATGTTTCCATGCCTCTGGTTCTATTTTATTCATCATTTTATTTTGTTCATTAGATTCTACATATAAGTGAGATCATGTGATATTTGTCTCTTTCTGATTGGCTTATTTCACTTAACATAATAATCTCCAGGTCCCTCCATGCTGTCTCAAAGGGTAATAAGTTCTTTTTATAGCTGCATAGTATTCCATTGTATAAATGTGCCACAGCTTTTTTATCCATTCATCTACTGAGGGACACTTGGGCTGTTTCCAGATCTGAACTATTATAAATAATGCTGCTATGAACATAGGGATGCATATATTTTTCTAACTGGTGTTTCAGGTTTCTTAGGATATATTCCTAGAAGTGAGATCACAGGGTCAAATGGGAGTTCCATTTTTAATTTTTTGAAGAAACTTCACACTGTTTTCCACAGTGGCTGCACTATGTTTCTCTTTCTATCCCTTCCTCTCTCTCCAAAAAGTTAATAAAAAAAACATCCTCAGATGAGGATTTAAAAAAATAAATAAATAACATAAATAAATAAAAATGGACAAAGAACCTGAATAGACATTTTTCCAAAGATGCATACAAATGGCCAAGAGGTACATAAAAAGGCGCTCAACATCGTTTAATCATCACAGAAATGAAAATTAAAACTGCAATGAGATACCTCTTAATACCTGTTAAAATGTCCGTTACCCAAAAGACAAGAGAAATACTGAAGAGGATGCCAAGAAAAGAGAACCCTTTGTGCACTGCTGGTGGGAATGTAAACTGGTGCAGTTACTGTGGAAAACAGTATAGAGATTCCTCAAGAAATTAAAAATAGGACTATCATATGATCCAGCAATCTCACTTCTGGATATATATCCAAAGAAAATGAAATCATTAATCAATATTCCCACATTTGCTGTTGTATTACTCACAATAACCAGGGTATGCAAACTACCTAAGTGTCATCTATGGATGAATGAATTAAAAATGTATATATACTAATATATACATACATACATATATATAGTTGAAATACAAATACATAATACAATAATCTATAATAATAAACACATAATATGCTAATTAGACCAGATATCCTTCTGGACGACCTTCTGGATGAAGCCGGGCCTGTGAGAGAAGCCCAGGTCCCGGATGCTGGAGGGAAGCTGGTGCCAGCAGCCAGGGGAAAGAAGGCCTACTCTCTCACGAATTTCGTGCATCGGGCCTCTAGTTAATTAATAAATAATAAATAATTAACTGTTTATGTACTGATAACTATAAACTGACTTTTGCCCACCCTGTGTGTGTGTGTGTGTGTGTGTATCCCAATGTCCCAATGGAATAGTATTCAGCCTTATAAAAGAAGGCAATTTTGCCATTTGTGACAATATAGATGAAACAAAGGGACATTATGCTAAGTGACATAAGCCAGACAGAGAAAGACAAACACTGTATGGTATCTTTTATATGTGTAATCTAACAACAACAACAAACTTGACCTCAGAGAAAAGGAGAGAAGAATGGTGGTTGTCAGCAGCATGGAGGATGGGGGAAGAGGGAAAGGGTGGTGAAAGGGTATGAATTTTTAGTTATAAGATGAATAAGGTCTGGGGCTGTAATGTACAACATGGTAACTGTATATAATACTGTATTGTATAACTGAAATTTTCTAAAAGAGCAGAACGTAAGCGTTCTCATCAAAAGCAATCAAAAGGTAAATATGTGAGATGATGGATGTGGTAATTCACTCGAAGGTGAGAATCCTTTCATAATGTATGTGCTCACCAAATCATTACATGCACACTTTAAATGTATTAAAATTTTATTTGTTAATTATACCTCAATAAAGCTGAAAAAATTTAATGCATTTAAGAAAAAAGTGGCTTAGTGACAAAAAAAATCGAAGGAAAACATAACTAAGGATATAGCTGCATTCAGTCCTGGCCCAGGAGCTCAGCCAGCATGAAAGGAGAACCACGTTGAAAGAACCATAGGAAAATGCAGCTCAGCTCTGATCGCGTCTAAACTTAGGGCACAATGTGGCCTGAAGCCATATAACCACTCTCCTGTCCACCTCTGTGCACCAGTACATTTCTCTTTTGTTCTGCTTAAACCAGTGTAGGAGGTAGGTAGGAGGGAAAAGAGGTTAGAAGGGAAACATTGAAAAAATGTTCACTGACCTTCTTAGGCATCACTTTTCCATGTGGAACACAAAGTAGAGTAATTTTGACAAATAGAAATATGCTTGACTCTAATATTTTAAAAATTAATGAGATTAAAAAGGAAGGTTAATGAATCAGAAAAGGCTTTGACAATCAATGGTGGTGAGCTCAGAGGACCCTCATGGGATACTCCCAGTGTGTCTTTCTAGGTACAAAAATGGTCCACATGGGCAGGAGAGAGTCTGCATGTGTATCTATTTGTATATGACTATATAGTGGGGTTTTTATTTTTATTTTCAGTCATTTTGCAAGATCACTTTTCTGTCACTACTGCTGAGTTTACATCCTGAATGTTTCTTTCTCCCGCTGGGACAACAAGCAAACCCCCAGGAGAAGATGCCTGAGAAGGGCTAGGAGGGCGGGCAGCAGGATGGGGGATGATTTGCTTAGTAAGGGTAATTATGCCACTGGCAGCAAAGCCCCATTTAAAGAAAGAAAGACAAAAGATCATACTGTTTGTAGGCAAAAAAGAAAATTGCAAACAGAAACACATCTCCAACCTGCTCGAGCCGCTGCCATTTTCTTGTTTCGCAGTTTGTTCTCCAGAGCTTGCTGCACAAAGGAAACGGTGGAAGAAAAACATGAAATTTGCGGGTGTTTTCCACTACTTCCGTAAAGGCAAAGGTGATGATTCTGTGAAATACATTGTAACCTACCTGTTTCATCTTCTTTTGTAGATCCAGGTTGGCTTGCTTCTGGCCCTTTGCGGTAGCATTCAGATAATAGATGGTCAAACTATATTTTTTAAAAAGATAACATGTACGGCATTTTTTTCAGTTTCTCAATATTCCTCTTAAATTTACAGTCAGTCATAGAATGTTGGCACTGGAGTAGACTTTAAGGTATTTTCTACCCTACACCTCTTATTTTGTAGATAAAAGACTGGGTGAGCCCTAGCCCCTTTGGCTGAGTGGATAGAGTGTCAGCCTTGGGACTGAAGGGTCATGGGTTCAATTCCAGTCAAGAGCATGTATCTTGGTGTCATCAATGCTTCTCTCTCTCTGTATCTCTCCCTCCCTTCCACTCTCTAAATATCAATGGAAAAATATTTTCGGGCAAGGATTAACAACAACAACAACAAAAAAGACTGGGTGAGGTGCAGGAGAGGTTAAAGAAACACACTCAGTTACTCAGTTACACAGGGACTGGGAAGGAGTGGACCTGGGAAGTTGACCCTCAAATCCTGTTCCCCACAGCCAGGGGCTCTGCTCACTGTGTCTCACTACCTAATGTTAGCCTCTTTTTGGAAATGTATTAACATCAGTTTAAATTATAATTGAATGTAACATTTTAAATGGACGTCAACGGCCTCCAAGACAATGGACTATCTACTGATGCTTAGGGAATGTGTCAAATAAAAAGGAAACTGACTTTTTGCCTTAAATGCCTTCCTTTGGCTTTTATAACTAAGAATATAATCCTCATAGGCATAGTTAACTAAAATGATTTTTTTTCCATCGAATGTATTGTTTGCATTTCTCCCTCCTTCGAAAAGAAGATGCATTACAAAGGAATATTCTTGCCTTTAAAGTGACATTTATGTTTCTAGAAAGAGCGGATTCCAGCCAAACATTGCAGCAAAAATCAATATGCTCATCTTTACTTAAAGCAAAACAAATAAATAAAAAGAAAGAAACAATGCAATAAAAAAAGTAACTGGCATTTCTCTTTGTTGCAAATAACTGGATACTGAACACATTCCTCTGCTCACCAATGTGCCAGATTATATCCTTTGTGAGCCATCTGGTGCTGGCAACACAATTAATGATATGGTTTAGCTGAGTTTGTTTACCTCTTATGTGAGTGGCAGGAGTTTGAATGAAATTACATACATGAAAGCATTAGGTACAGTATCTGGCATAAAGTAGGTGCTCAACAAGTGTGTGTGTGTGTGGGGGGGGGGTGTGCGTGAGTATGTGTGTTGTCTATAATAATAAAAGCGTAATATGCAAATAGAATGAATGGCCAATAGTGGAACAACATCCAGACGCCCTTCTGGACGACCTTCCAGATGACCTTCTGGATGAAGCCGAAGCTGCGAGGGCCAAGGCAGCCGGGGCTGCAAAGGCCTACTCTTGCATGAATTTTGTGCATCGGGCCTCTAGTAGTAGTATAAAGCTTTTCTTAGAATAGTGCCCAGAGTAGGAGTGGAAACTCAGAGACCTCACAAGTCATTTGCAGTTCTGGATTTCTCTGTTTATTCTCCACTTTTTTCCCCATCTTGTGATGTACCTGAGAACTGAAATTAACCTTGCAGTCTCTCTATTTGACCTTCTATCCTGCCTGCTTTCCTCTAGACCAGCGGTTCTCAACCTGTGGGCTGCGACCCCTTTGGGGGTCGAATGACCCTTTCACAGGGGTTGCCTAAGACCATCGGAAAACACCTATATAATTACATATTGTTTTGTGATTAATCACTATGCTTTAATTATGTTCAAATTGTAACAATGAAATTGGGGGTCACCACAACATGAGGAACTGTATTAAAGGGTCATGGCATTAGGAAGGTTGAGAACCACTGCTCTAGACCTAGTCACACTATACAAGGTGGGCGAATGGTGGCCTCCAGGGCAAATCTGATTCTTGGCCTGTGTCGTATGGCCCATGAGCTAAGAATGGTTTTTATAAGAATTTATATAATAGCCTCAATTTTACTTCTTGGTCCACAAAGCCTAAAATATGTACTCTCCAGCCCTTTAAGGACAAATCTGCTCACTCTGGGGATAGAGTATCCCTGACAAGTGGCCTCCAGTCCTCCTGAACTTGCCCATTCATCCTAAACTCAGTGCTTGGTTCTTATGAGTGGGGGGAATAAGAGGTGGGAAATAGACATGCGTTTGAATCCACTTATTAGCCATTAGATTTGGGGGAGATCTTCATGTGCTATTGATAATACGATCCGTGATCGATAATAATTCTTGTGCAAATTAAATGAGTTAATATGTGGGTCAGCACCTGTAGCAAAGGCCATTTTAGCTCCTCTTCACACCCCAAGACAGCTTATTAAAGACTTAGTTAGTGGCACTGAAACAATATTGCTCCTTTGCTTAGAAATAAATCCATCAACTAGTTAAGAATATAGTCCTAAATCTGACATTAAGTTGTGTGTGTGTGTGTGTGTGTGTGTGCGTGGTAAAATGAGATCTCATTTATACCATCAAAGGGCTTTGACTTTTAAAAGCTGCAGGATACATAACATGTTCTCAGAAGCCGCTCTATTGTGAAAACATGGAGCAGGAAAACTCGCTTCAAGGCCATCTGGGGACACTCGCTGCCTCCAGCTTGTCATTTTTCAATACATCTGCCCCAGAGATTTACTATCGGGTCCTAAACGCCACCCCATGACCCAGGTTCTAGTGTATAATAGGAATCTGTCCAATAAGAATAAAAAAATATCTAAGCTGTAGTATCTTACTTTCTTAAAAATTAGAATGGGATTTTGCAGAAAAGTTTCAGGCATCCAATTGAAATGAAACAAGTTGAGCCCAATTTCATTTAACTGAAATATTAGTCTCTAAAAAAATAGTCATCTCTTTTCCTGTTTAGTTATCCCCACAGGCTAGCACCTCTCCCTCAAAGAAGGCGTCATTGTGTGAAGGGGTGAATGTTGGATTTACGGTCCAAGTCCTACAATTAGTATTTTGCTCTGGTCTCACCTAGGGAAAATCACTTCCCCCTCTAAGTCAGTTTCTTAATTTATACAATTGAAGAACATAGCACTTGCCTTCGTTGATGTGGCCCATGACCGTGACCATCACTAAGACATGGGAACAAGGTGCCTCAGACCCAGCTCATTTACCTCGAACCATTGGGAGGTGTCTCACTAAGATTTCTTAGTTTTCCTTTTATTGAAACAAATCCAACCCGTATGTCAGCTTTGTTTCCGGTGTCCCTGAGGATGGTTTCATACGTGCCCTCCTTGACTGAGAGCAGTGGCAGTTCCAAACGTTCTACTGAGGAAGGTCTTGGGGAATAACGGTAGCTCTTCCATAGCAAGCATATATTTTTACTTAGAATCTAAGTTTATCTGTGGTGGCCAAGAGTCAGAAGCCAGTGAAAGGAATATGGAAACAAAATCTCCCTCTCAAGTTCTCCTCTAAGTATCACCTCTGACTTTAAAGGGACCGACTAGGTGACCTACCCAAGACCCTCTGGTCCTCTGGTTCTATTACTATGGACACACAGTTACTGATGGCTTCCGAAGTACCAGGACACGGTGATTTTTTAAGACCCCATAAGCCCTGATCCCTGAAATAGATTCCCAAGGGGAATATTGGCTTAGAGGCTCATCACTTCTGTGTGTTCACAGCCATCTGCTTTATGGAACAAGGGTGGGGGGAGGGAAGCTCAATGTGCTGATTAGATCTAGCATTTAGCCTTTATGTTTCCCTTGCTTTTAGCTGTTTATCGATAATTATTATGGTTACTTGGGAACAAATCTTATAATCCCAGGCAGGCAAAGACAGATGCAGATGGCTGTGTATTATGTCCAAGAGGATCTGAATATGGCTCATAAACGTTAGCGTCTCACGACCATGTGAACCAGCACTGAATCTGGTTAGGCTGTAGCACAGCCCTTGGAGAGAGTGAGAGCAGAGAAAGCTGAAGCTGAAAGGAAGCCAGGAAGCACATGACAAAGGCTCTTTCCATGAGGAGAGAGAGCACTTACACCATAACCAAAACCACAGCAATGACCAGTCCAGGATTAGAAAGCTGTCGCAAGATCTTCGCCATCCAGCTCGGGAAATCATGCTCCAGTGTTTCTCCAATGACTTCGAACATCCTATTTTTGCCACTGGAGAAAAAAAAAAGGAGATAAGTTTATTTAAAACATATGGGAACCATGGTTACAGAAAAAAAGAAGAAAACTAGAAATCTTTCGCAAACACGACCTAAATACTCTTTAAGGTTAGGAATCTAATGTTTTGCTGTAACTTCTGATACTTTGACCTCATATTGTCAACATATGGATAAGATGTGATCAATTTGATCCCAACATAAACACATAATCAAAGCCTGTAGGAAATTTGCCACAGAATCAGGAGACAAATTTTAAAAGCTGTATGTCTAAGATTTTGATTGAAATGTGTTTTATAAATAGCTTATCAGTCTACCCCCTCAGCCAGCTTTCCTTGTAAAAGAACACTCTCTTTGGGCTGAATAAACAGTGCACTCAGTTTTTTAATTTGCTGTGGAGATGAGCATAAGGAATAGCTTAATGGAATCAAATCTAAAAATAACCCAATACATCTTTCCATGCAATAGCTTCTATCTCATTTTCCACCGAACCTTCTTCATGAGAGCTATTAATAGGTAACCACAGAGTGATGAGTCCTTTCTCTCTCTGTATTTCTTCTGGACAGGTCTTAAAAAGTACCAACCCAGTTCCACTGCCAAGCACATAAAATGGGAAGAGAAGGAAAAATGAGCTTTAAAAGCAAAGGTCCTAAATGGGCTGGTTCTCAACCCATTAAAATGAGACCAAAACCCTATAAACCAGAAAAAATGAGAACAGATGTCTGTCTTAACTTAGTACGTAATATTAAAATTATAAAGTAATATCCATCCTGCTAACTTATTTTTGGTTATGCATATTGATTTTACTATGAAAAGATGTAATTTTCAGAAAAGATCCTAGGTGTTTTTATCACCACGTTTTATGTATCCTCAGAATAATGGTTGGTATAACACAATATAATATTTTGGTTTCACTATCTTTTTATCTTTAAACATTCTCAATTACTAAAAGAACATGACCCACAAGGTGCAGATCAATTTCTTTCTCCTGATCTAATAATATTTTCCAATAGCCTGAGAATGACTCCAATTATGTTCTCAGGTTTGGCTGGACTACTGAGGTATAAATTTTGCTTCACAAATTATAGAGCTCCACACTAACTAGAAAAGCCTAAGGTACATAAAGGAGAATGAAGTTTATAGACAAGTTAAGATGATAATAACTTATTCCACTAAAGTTTATTATCTTCAAATATCTGTATCCCAGCCATAGAGAATACAGCCGCTGTAAAAAGGTAAGCAAGGGGGAGAGGAGATAAGACAATCTACTCTCCCTTCTCCAGCTTGTCCAGCTGTGCTAATGAATGTGGTTAGAATGGGAAGCAGGGATTGGAATCATACAAAATATTCCATACCTACAAAGGTCTTTGCATCCTAGTGTGTCCCAAGTGCAAAGTTATTGGCAACTTTGGGGATTCATGGATAACTTTTCTAGGTCAGGTCTCTTATCAAGAATAGAGATCTATTAATTTTATACCAACTAGAGAAGCATATATAAATTCTCAGCAATCCCTTTTTCTGACAGGTAAGCCAACATATGTCACTTCACCATATTCCCAGAAATCCTTTCCAGTCTGCTGTGACCATAAAGTCAAGTGAAATGCTAGTGCACTTACCCTATAGTTTTCCCATGAACATAGCTCCATTAGCCCTACGTCGGTCCAGTCTAAGAGCACACCTGTCTTTCCAGCCAGACTGAAAGCTCTGCAGGATGAAAATCTATGCCCACGTCAATCCCACTTCTGGCTTCGTGTTTAGTGCACAATTCATTAATTCAAGCTATTAGCTAACACTCTACTGTGTTGTGGACTCAGAAAGATGAAAACATTCCCCCTTCTGGGAGTCAGCTACATTATTAAGAAAAATAGGCACATAGAATAGTAGGATTGCAAATGAGTGATGTAATAATAGTGTCACAATACAATATAAACCTAAACATATTGTATGATCTCACTTATTTTTTAAAATCTGCATTAAAAGAAAAACGGAATACAAAATACCAAAGTTGGTATGTCAGGACTTTGTGGGTTATGGATAGTTTTGTATTTTGGGTTGTTGTTTTTTTCCATGTGAAAATGTTTCTAAAATTTCCAGGTTTTTTAGTACAAACACATATAACCTTTGCAGTAAGGTGAAAATATATAAATACTTAATTGCCATGATGTTAGCAGGGAGGGATATGAGAACTTAGAGAAGTAGAAATTTTTCAAGATTATTAATGAGGGGGCTGGAGGAGAAATATCAAGTGTCAGGAAATATGGTGGAGTAATTAGATGGTTCTTCTTCATCTGAACACCAAAAAAATAGTTTTTAAATTATTGAACTGTTTAAGATAAATCCACGTAATAGTCTATTGGAATGATTTTTCTGGGAAATTCACCCTCCCTAGCTAGGTCTTGAGAAACCAAAACAAGCTAAACTATCTCATCAAACGGCTTTGCAGAATGGATCTTCTTAAGTATTGTAGCCACCATACCTGAAAATATACCTGCATCTAGGAGCAACTAGATGGTGTCTCCATTAGCCTACTTCAAATGCATATTTACCAACTGGCTGCCAGCCCAGGAACCAGGAAGTGTCAGACACCCTTTACTCAACAGGCTGGGCAAATCGCCTGAAACTCAGGGTCCCTAAGGATGGTAAATCATGAGGCTCCTTCATTTTCACCTAATTTCTAAGGCTGAACAGCCCTTTTAAACTTTTAAGTCCGAACAAATTTTTCAAAGTATATATTCTTTTTCCCCCAAGTGAGAAAACTGGCAGGAAAAATAGACTCTCTAAATAGGATAGAGATAACCCTTCCCCAATACTCTGTTGAAAATATTTAAATTTTCTTGATCACAAAATAGTGATATATATTTAGTAATTTTGCCCAAGTTTTCCAATTAGAAAATACTTGCTCAAAATCATATATTATGCCTTAAACACAGACTGATTTTTTTTTTCATTACAACCATAGTAACTCGTGATATAAAGAGAGACAGAGGAGTTAGAGCTCAAAAATATAAAACTGTCCAGACACTTTAGGTGTCTAGCTCAATGACATTTTTAATATGAATGTCCCTATATAACCACCACCCTGCTATGTGTTGACAGTGTGGGGTTTCCCTAATACACAGTTAAGTTCCTTTGATATGCTTTCCTAAGGATCAATGTCCAATTAAAAAGTTAAAAGCACACCTAAAACTTATCCTGAATATTTAGTTGTCGGGTAATTTGCAGTTAACAAATATTTGTATGGCTTACCTCTTGAACTTTGTACTCTGAATTTTATCCAGGATTTATTGAGACCAATCTCTCCTTCAAGACTGCAATTTCATATTTAGTCTCCAGATGTCACTCTCTGTATTATTTATTTCAGCCCACTGGGGGGGGGGGGGGGGGGCG
>NW_006291965.1:114037-129667 GCF_000327345.1 Myotis davidii
GTGACCAGGACTTGTCAACATCAGCTTCCTGAACTGACAGACCTCCAGCTGTTTTTGCCCAATCCACTGGCTTAACATTTTCTTTCTTTCTTTTCCAGTAAAGCAATAATAACTCCAACTATTATTAGAGTGAAATGCCTCCTTTATACTTAAGCAGATGGGCAACAAAGCCTTTGACTTTAATTTAGTAACTTGGGTTTGACGGCATGACAGGGAAATTATATGTGGTCATTATGGCATCACGGTTGACATTCACATGGCTTTTCACATTCATATTTTCTTCACGGAAAAGGAGGAACAGCTCAAATGTATGCTGCCTGGTGACTCAACATGCAGATCTCTGGGGGGGGGGGGGAGAAAGAAGGCAAAGAGCTTGGGGGATTTGTGGGAGATGCATCCCTTTATGGGATGAAGTCCAATTTTCCAGATCCTGGGAACTTTGCTGTCTTGATAAGTGTTTAGAGAGCAAAGGATGTTAGAAAATTGTAGAAGGTACATTTCCAAATTGGATGAAAGAGCCTTCTTGACTCTTTATTACTACTCAAGTGATTTATCCTTGTTATTTAGGGAGAATGTATATGAGAAACAGCTTTAATATTTTACTGGCATGTAGCATGGATTATAAACTGTAAGACCTTCTTTATGTTATTATCTAACTAGAGGCCCGGTGCACGAGATTCGTGCACTGGGGGTGGGGATTCCTCAGCCCAGCCTGCGCCCTCTTGCAGTATGGGACCCCTTGCTTTTTACTGCCCTCCTGCAGCAGAGGCAGGAAAGGCTCCTGCCACCGCCGCTGCACTTGCCAGCCATGAGCCTCGCTTCTGGCTGAGTGGCACTCCCCCTGTGGGAGTGCACTGACACCAGGGGGCAGCTCCTGTGTTGAGCACCTGTCCCCTGGTGGTCAGTGCACATCATAGCAACCTATTGTTCCATTGTTCCGCCGTTCAGTCGATTTGCATATTACACTTTTATTATATAGGATAATGATTCCATGTCATAGGTGGCATGTGGGTAGTCTGATATATTTACTTATGTTATATTTTATTTTTTCAATGTGGTGGTTGCCATGAGACATAGCAATAGCTTCAATTGTCTGGATGTGAAGGCCCAGCATCAGGAAAACTTTCACCTATCGACTAGCTCTTTGCTATCTCCTTGTATGGAAATAGCTCAGATTGATTGTCCCTATTTTACCCAGGCAGAGCCTGAAGCAGTTAAATCATTTTCCCTTCTATGATTCCCACATGAGAAAATAGATGGAACTTGCCTAAGAATCTCCATGACACAGAATGAGCCAGAATACCCAAAGGATCTCATTGCCACATACCAAAATGCCATCATTTGAAAACAACTAAAATAACTCGTACAATGATTGACCGTTCCTATCCCCAAGCCTGAAAGAAAACTATGCCCAAATGGAATTTCAAAGACAAGCACCTGAAGGGGCCACAGTCAAAAGATGGCGGGAGGGAGACGATCATGTAGAGGACAGGCATGGTGGACAGGAAGAGGATGAGCAAGAGCATGCCCAGGTAGAAATTATTCGATCTGGAAGCTTTGAAGACTCTGGCCTCAGGGACGTTGCAACACATCACGGCCCAGCCCTGGAAGTACATGGATGTGTGGAGTCGAAGGATATTGATGCCTGGGAGACTGGGAGCAAAGAAAGAGCCCATCCTAGAAAGGAAAACAGAACTCGGGTCAATTCAGGTCTTCCCTCCGGAACAAGGCCACGCAGCACCTGTTTGTGTCACATCATGCTTACTTGCCAAAGGCAGAAAATGCCACTCTCAACCACACAAGCCCTTTGTATAAATAATGCATTTCCATTTTTTACACACATTTTACCACCTCCCCCATTATTATAGGTATTGTATACATACTTCATAGAAACTATATAGATTACTAATCATATCTACTATTAGTAAGTTTAAATTACAACAGAGTAAGTATATATATATATGTATGACATTTGTTTTCTTTCTGTCTCCCACTTCTAAAATAAACTTCATTTTCCTTAATGCGCATATAAATAATTAACAGCCAAAAAATGAACTTTTTAATAACTGACTCTTAAAAAGCACTCATTCACCACAAATAAACTGCACATTTGGATTAAGTACTTTTGTTGTGGCTAATAAATTCTCATTTAATGAAAGAGAAATTATTAAATTATGTAGGCAAGGAATACTAGTGTTGGGAACCTTCTGGTGTTAGCCATGAATGAGAAGATGTAGGTTATTTGACTGTGTACACAAAATATAAGCATATCACGTGGCCTCTTTGCAAATCAGGTGTGCCTTTTAGTGGTGCTACATTGTGCTGATCCCCCAGGTTTCTGGAACCAAGAATGGGGGGAAAAGTGCTTGAGGGTGTGCTGGGGGGTATGTGTGTGTGTGTACATCTCCACTGAATAGTTTTATTGCAGTTGATGGGAATGATGTATTTGTGTCTAATATGCTATGTTTTGTTGATATCCCGGAGCAAAGCTTTATGTGTTTTTGAGAGAAATTCAACACATCTCAGTTTAGTTTATCTGTCTACATTTTACGTTAGCTTGTCCTGGAAATCACTGCTTTGTATATAAGATATTTTAAAAGTATTTTAAACAAGAACTACTTAGAAAACTTCTCTAAGGTCATTCTTACTTTATGATATCACTGGTTATTGCAACAAAATAAATTTTAATTTTATTTGATGAGAAAATTCATTAGCACCATAAAACCATGTTAATAGAAATTAGTTCAAAACCAAAAAGAGGTTTTAGATGTTACTTATTTTAGAAGTTTAAGCAGAGTCCTATTTTTAAAACTGTCCAAACTATAATAAAAACCTGAATATTTCAGGTTAGGATTATCATTTTAATCCATTCAATGTAAATTTGGTATATTATTTGGGGATTGGAACTGAGTTAGATGAAGAAATTAGTTTCTGCTATAACTGAACTTATGAAACCCAACATTAAACAATTTCATTGAAAAGTGGAATCTTGACACAATTCATATTGTCTTGCTAGGATTCCACACAACAGATCTGAATGATATTTTAACATCCTGCATTGAATTGACAAGAGACTTTGTAGGAAGTTAAACTAATTTTTTTTAAATGGTACGGACTTTGGGTGATAATGACACGTCCAGGTAGGTTCATCAGTTGTAACAAATGTACCACTCAGGTGTGGATTCGATACTGGGGGAGGCTGTGCATGTGTAAGGGCAAGGGGGATATAAGGGCTTTGCACTTTCTATTCCCTTTTGCTGTGAATCTAAAATGTCTCTAAAGTATAAACTCCATTAATTTTTAAAAAAAGAGAAAATAAACTTTGGAAAAGCATAGTGTATCTTAAGAAAGAACCTAGAACCACAAAAGCACGAACAAGTGAGTGAGTACAGGTCTTCCAAAGCACTAGATACTATTCCCAAATGCTAATATTCATAATGTAATGTGGTTTTGGATGATGCTCTAGCCCAGAGATTTTCAACCTATGTCCTGCAAGAATTTTTAAAACATGCAATACCTGACTAGTTAGTTAAGACCCCTGACCTCTTTTCCCTTAGATTGTCAAATAAAAAAAAATATGACAACAGCCAACACAACAATAGCCATCTAGTGTGAATTGATCAAAATATACCATTTTTTGTTGTTAGATTGGCAAAAAATATATATATAACATGTATTTTGGTGTGCTGCAGAATTTTAGTAATATTTATGTGTGCCATGAGATGAAAAAGGTTGAAAATCACTAATCTAACCCTTCTAAAAGTCAGGGTTGGCTATGTGATTTTTTTCTGGTCAATTAAAATAGGAATAAAACAGATGTGTCTTACCAGTCAGAGAAAGATAAATAGCACATGATGTCACTCAATTATGGAATATAATGAACATAAACTGATGAACAAAAACAGATCCAGACACAGAGAAGCATCAATCAGACCATCAAACCTTGGAGGGAAGGTAGGGGAGGGTGGGGTAAGGGGGAGAGATCAACCAAAGGACTTGTATGCATGCATATAAGCCCAGCCAATGGACAGAGACACCAGGGGCATGAGGGCATGAGTCGGGGGCAGGGGGCAATGGGGGGGGGGATAAGTAAAAAAGAGAAGAAAAAATTAGAGGTGTCTCACTGCTGGGTGGAAACACTAACAGCCCTGTGTGTTTTTCGCTCTTCACTACTCTGACCAGCCATTCCAGGTGGGTCCTCATGATGCCTGTGTAGGACTCCAAGAAAGGGGAAATTACAGAGTGGAGCCCTTGGTCAGCCCACATCAGACTTATAGAGTCTAATTTTTTGGGTCTATGTTTCATTGCTGATCAACCTAGTCTATCCCTTAGGTACAATTTTGTACATAATTCAAGAACAAGACTTGTCTAAAGTCACATATATTTGCACATATACATGCATCATTTTTTAAATTTGAATTCTTTATTATTTAAAAGTATTACATAAGTCTCCCTTTTCTCCCATCAACCTCTCCCCAGCTGCTCCCACACTCCAGCACATGCCCTCACCTCTCTACTGTCTGTGTCCATTGGTTATGCTCATAATCATGCATACAAGTCCTTTGGTTGATCTCTTACTCCCTCCCCCACATGCATCATTTGTCTCTATGCATATATATGTACACACTTATTATATGAATGTACATCTATAGATAAATAAATTTAAAATTTTCCAAATGAATATCACATAGGCATTTTGAACAAATGACACAGAGCCATAACCTAGAAAAACAGGTCCTGGCACACTGATATCAGAACCTTAATGCTCACTCTGTCATTGTTCATGCCTCACCACTAATCAGCTTGGCTCACTAAGTCCCTTACCCAGACTTGATCCCATCATCTGTCAGGCAAAGATCACAGTAATACCTTAGCCTAATAAAATGCTTTTCTTCCAAGAAGATCAAAGTAGATGAAAGCTTCTTTTATTTAGCTCTTCTTATTACTCCAGTGACATGGTATATGTCAGGCAAATTATTCACGTGTGATCAACTGAGAAAATGAGGTAGTGAAAGATGAAAGATTGGCAGGAGGGTATACCATGAGGCAATGTTGGAGCAATGTCTAAAACCATCTTTTCTCTCACTGTGTGTTCTTTGCTACCTCTACATCCTGCTACAATACAGATAACTTGTGCTTTTGTCACTTAAAAAAATGTGATTACAAAAGCCTATGCTGCCTATTTCAAAAATAATGAGGAATCTCAGACATAAAGGGGGTGGTGTGGGAGGAGATTAACCAAAGAACTTATATGCATATTTGCATAACCCATGGACACAGACAATAGTGCTGTGAATATCTGGGGGGTGAGGCGGGAAGGGCGGGAAGGGGGAAGTCAGTGAGGGGAATAAAGGGGACATCTGTAATACTTTCAATAATAAAGATAAATTTACAAAATAAATGTGTAATATAAAGATTTACTGATCATTTCAGTCAATTCATAACAAACAGACTTTTACCTATAAATGTTTGACTTTAATAACATCAGAGTAAGTAATGTCCACTATTTAGAAACTCCTAAAGCGGTAATTGAATGTCTCTAGTCACAAACAAAAGAAATTAGATTCAAAATCCCCATGCTCTCTTGATTGTTTCTGTAACAAGTGGTCAAACCCAGTTATCAGATCCTAATGCCTCATGAAATAGATTACATGAGTGCGTGCCCTTTTGCAAGAGAGCCTGTGAAAGGTAGGCTGCACACTCCACACACCTCCCTCACCAACTTCCTGGGAGTTAGAAAAAGAGAATTTGTACAAAGGGTTGACCTGAAGGTGAGTAACAGTTCTTTTGCTTCTGGAACTCTGGTGTGTGGCTATCTTTGTCTACTCAAAAAGCACATTCACTTTCTAAAGTCCTCCTCACACTCATCAGAAGCAAGGCTTGCTCAACAGCTCAAGGATGAATACATAGAAAGCAAAAGTGCAATGATATTGCAGAGATTTTGATAATGGATCTACCCATGAGAGAACAAGGTTTTTAGATATTTCAGAATGTTAATATGAACAATAGCAATATATAGAAACAGTTGTGAAATTGCAAGTGAAAACAATCAGGCAGCCATTACAATAGCTTTTCTAATAATGAAAAGGAATTTCTAGGCAAATGTGTTGTCTAAATTCTGAAAGAACAAGAAAGAGACATGTAGCACATGTGTGTACAAATGGCATCCCCCGGGCCTGAGGGATTTATGGCACTCTGCAAGAGCCAGGGAGTTTTTTTGTTTTGTTTTTTTAATATATCTTATTGATTTCTTACAGATAGGAAGGGAGAGAAATAGAGAGTCAGAAACATCGATGAGAGAGAAACATCAACCAGCTGCCTCCTGCACACCCCCTACTGGGGATCTGCCTGCTACCAAGGTACATGCCCTTGACCGGAATCGAACCTGGGACCTTTCAGTCCACAGGCCGACGCTCTATCCACTGAGCCAAACCAGTCAGGGCAGGAGCCAGGGAGTTTTAAAACGGATATAACACAGTGCTTCCTCATTCCTGCAGTAGCAATGTTGCAGCCCTCAATCAGCCACATTAGGCTTATAGACAACAGAATCCTCTCCAGGAAAGGAAAGATCCAGGACCCACAGAGGCTGTTACCTTGACTCTCTGTTAGTCATACGTTGGACCACCTTGACTTTCCTCTGCGTGGAGAATAAAGGATGCATTTCACTCCTTGGACACATAAGCCATAACTTGCGAATTTAACCAAAAAGTACATTTAAAATACACCTGACAATAGAGAACATAATCTTTTCTTTGCAGTGATTGATCTAATGAGGCCCAGGAATTTGACAGGCCCCATGGCAGCACGAATGGGTCTTTGGCTATGGTCTTTATATTACTAAAGTAAAACAATTTTAACATTTGCATGAGGTCCAGTCTCACAAAGCTTTAATAATTCAGGCCAGCCATGGTTGAAAGATTTGAGTAACATATGATGCTTGTGCAAAAACTGAACTAGTCATTAGTAGTTGTACATAGGACAATGGTGTGATCGGTGGCACAATATTATAGTAGACACGTATCCACAGGATAAAGAAGCTCAATTGTAACTGCTTATGGGTTGGAGTGCTCTTAGTTGAGTGACAGATTTACAAGACACATGGTCCCCAGATGAATTGGATGCTGTGATTCAATTTTTAAACTAAAAAATGGCTTTGACTATATCAATTCATCTTAACCTGTCAGGGTTTTCCGAGAGAATGCTTTCATTTGATAAAAGATATGACAATCCTTTGTACATCAAAAGGAATAATTCTGATGTGCAAATGGCCCTGTGAAACAAGTTCCAAAATAACGATCATATTTTTAACTTGACCTTCCTAAAACATGTGTTTTTATCTCTATACATTATTGGATTTGGTAAGATACTATTTTTTTTGTAAAATACTATTTTTAACAGTAGCTATAAGTTGTATTTTAAATGTATTCAATAATGATGACAAGATAAAATCAGTTTCTCAGAAAGATCTCACAATTTATCCCATTCTTAACATGTAGTAATGTGATCATTAATGTTTGTTAGATGCTAGTGTCACAGGACAGAAAATATAAAACGCTTTCCAATAATCTACCAACTAGAACACAGGGGCCCATCACTTGATGAAGGAGTGCTGGGCAAAACAGGCAGATGCATTTGAAGACCAAAACTGAAGATTTGAAGAAGAAAAAATAAACTATTCACAGCCATCCATTCTACAAACGCAAATGTTGACTTAGACACAGATTGTGATCTCCTTTGATACCGGGCCACAGTGTTTTATGCAATATTGATCTTGGAGGCTTTTCAAAAAGTGCTAGATTACCCAACAGCTGGCCTACCAGATCATGCCTTGGTTGAAGATCAGAGCGAGGACGTTGCCACTGATGTCAAATTCAGTATATGAAGGCTAGAAGAGACACAGACATTCATTGGATTAGTATCTCATGGGGTGAATATTGACAGGCAAGTGGTTTATGCTTCTACATGGGTATGGCTAAGCTCTCAACTATTTTCTTACAGCAACAATAGTGGGATGATCAATATGACAAATAATTAGCAATAAGGTAAGTAATAAAGCACCCTTTTAACATTGTAAAACTCATTTTAAAATGCTGTCATTCAGTGCTGTGAAAGCGTGGTGAGATAGGCTTTCATACACTGCTGGGGAGAGTAAATATTGGAGCAGCCTTTTAGAAAAACAATTTGAGGATACATATTTAAAGCTTTAAACACCTCACTCTTGTTAAGTCTACTTCTCGGAATTTGTCTTAAAGCTATCTTAAGTGTTGAAAAATGTAAACAAGCAGAGATGAAGCCATCTAAATGTCTGATATTGGTTCAGTAAATAAAGTTCATCTATAAGATGACATATATCACAGCTAATTACATCATGTTGGAAGAGTATTTGCATACACAAGAGAAAACTATATTTTGACATTAAATGAAAAATATACAAAATTATACATTCATTATTTTATGAACTCTTTATGAAACTATGTGTAAAGAAAAGAGTTGGAAGTATTCAACAAAATTAATAGTTATTTCATGTGGGGATGGGTGATAGCTTTTATTTTCTTCAAGTTTTGTATCTTGTAAAATATTTTTCAATAAAAAGATGTGAATTTCTTTTACAATAAAATAATTATAAAGAAACACAACAAAAGTTAAAGAAGTTATTGAACTGGATGTCCAGTGTTTGTCTCTGGGATGATACCATCCTGCGTAGGGCGGCAGGACCAGGCAGTTCTTTGTGCAGAGGTGCCACTGATAGGAACTGAGGTATCTTCCTAGGGTGGCCCATCCAAAGGCTTCCTGGTGACATATTAGGCATTCTATAAGGAAAGCTTCTACCAATGGGATTAATGCTAATTAGCAAAGGTAATAAAGTTTGCTTCTATTTAATTTTAAAAAATACATATTTATTGATTTCAGAAAGTAAGGGAGAGAGAGATAGAAATATCAATACATGCCCCCACATTGGGTATCAAGCCCACAGCCCAGGCATGTGCCCTGACCGTGAATCAAATTGTGACCTCCTGATTCATAGATTGATGCTCAACCACTGAGCCATGACAGCAGGACTACCTCTATTTAATTTAAAATAGAGAATAGTCAGGAAGGAGACTGAGGAATGGGTAACAAGAGCAAAAGAGAACAGCAAAATGATAGGAAGTGAAAGGACCAAGAGACCATGAGTGTGGTAGGTCCCTATCACCGCCCCAGATGTTGACATCTGCACATGTAACTTAAGGCCATTTATATCCTTATAATAACTCCCTCCCCAATACACACACACAAACATATACACATGACCTGAAAGTGTCTCTGTTATTCCCAAACCCAAGAACCCAAACATATATTTGTAAGAAAATAGATTTGCTAAAGAATTCTTGAATTCTTTGCTAAATGCTTTGCTAAAGACTTCTTGAATCTAGGTCAATTTCATCACATTCCCAAAGGCAGTGGTACTCTCCTAGTCAACTGAAAGATACACGCAATGTGCCTTGTTAATAGATTCAGGGGATAAACAGCAAATGGCATAACAAGAATGATTAAATAACAAGGTAAAATGATAC
Organism: Myotis davidii; assembly: GCF_000327345.1. NCBI lineage: Eukaryota > Metazoa > Chordata > Mammalia > Chiroptera > Vespertilionidae > Myotis > Myotis davidii. The sequence goes on from NW_006291965.1 coordinate 123,592, forward strand.
AGAATGAAACAATAGATAGCCCTATTATACTAGGCAGAACAAAGATGACCTGGATGATGCCAGCACAAATTCACTCAAGATATTGGAAAATTATATACAGAGTGTTTGTTAATTATCTAGATCTATAGCATTTATAAGGTGCTACAAAAGGGACTTTGTTGACAGTCTTTGGTATAAAATCAAAAATGAAAAAAAAAAAAGTGGCCTTCATGGAGAAAAAAAAAAAAAGCTTCCAATCATGAGAAACATCAATTCTGAGTATTTCTCCTCCCCTAGGAGAACTTTGCTCGGGATCATATATTCTCCTCTCCTGGAGCCCTGAGAGATCACATAACACATCTGACAAACGCTCAGCTGGGTGGCCTGTGACATCTGTGGACTTAGTGAAGCTCTGTTCTGTGTCAGTTCCAAAATCAAACCTTCAATGTTGGCCTCTTAGAATAGTGTCATGATTTAGCCCAACAAACCACAGACAGTGAAAAAATGCAGCCTTGCAGAACTGCATTCCTTTATTCTCACGAGCACTCAAACCGCTTAAAGGTCATTTGCGATAAGATATTCTTGTTACCAGGTGACTAGAAAAACTCAAAGGACACACAGAGTACCTGTATGCAGCAAGGACAGCTGGAGGAATAGAAGCTTTGATGCATAAATTGACAAAGGGTATAGAGCAGTCCTACCAACCCAGGTGGCTTGGTGATAGATACTGACAGGCATGCAGACCTGAGAGTAAGACTCTGCCCAACCATTTCCTAACTGGGTGAACTGAGCTGGTCGCTAATCTCTCCTGGCTTCGGTTTCCTCATAGATAAATTTATGAAACAAATTAGATTAGGGGTTGGCACACTATGGTACATGAGCCATATCTGGAGGATGGGGGAAGAGGCTTAAAATTTGAAGCTCCTAATCATGGCTTGGACTTTCCGATGACCAGACCACATCCTCAAGCTTTCCAAGTCCACCAAGACTTACTTCATGAGAACAAAAAATGTTCCTATCACCCAAGAAATTCCAAGGAATGTAGGAGCTCTGTGTCAGGTACCGGGGTCAAAGATATTCCTAGCACTTTCACTGTTTATGAAATTACAAATATATTAGGAGTTATGTGCCAAGAGCTTGGAATGAAGACCAAAATAAACATTTCTCATTACATCACACCTGCAGAAGCAAAAACACTATCCAGCCATTTATAGAGAAAGTTTGCTAACTTCTAAACTAAATAGTTTCTAAAATCCTTTTCTAATTTAAAATATGTAATCAGTTGAACATTAGACCCAATTATTAAAGAATTGCTTTTCTGTAAATACCTTAGAAATTAATTTAATTCTGTAGACATTAAGCTCAGAAACTTCCACTCTAAAGATAAAACAAATGTGAGAAGGCAGCCCCACATGTATACACACACACACACACACACACACACACACACACACATACATAAAATTCAATGCTCATTCTTTTACAGGTGGATTTTTTAAACATATAAGATTATATTATAGTTTAAATTTTAAATCAATATTTTAATAACATCAGTGTAAATCAATTTGCAATGTGTTTAATTGCCTCTAAAATCTAAAAAGCTTAAAGGTAAATGAAGCTTGAGGAATAAAAAGGTTTTCTTAAAATCTGAGTTAATGAATGTTTCAAATGGGATACATATAATAAACTCACTAATAAGATTTTTAAGGTTCAGCAACCAAGGAACCCATTTGGTTTTGGGCTAAGGTCCATAATAGTCAAGGGATTGTAATTACCTTGTTTTATATTGGGATCTTTGTTTGTGATGGGCTAGTCAGTCATCTACACAGAGGGAAGACATACGGTGCTCATTGGACTAAAGAGCCTGGGAAAACCCACTCTCTCTGCAAGTTTAGCTACTTGGGGCAGATCATCTACCTCTGAATATTGTGAAGTGTAATTCAGGATGTCAGATAGAATTCTGTTATTGCTATGACCTGCCTGACTTTCTTCACTCAAATCTCATTTCCCATGGTTGGAACCACTCCTGTTAGAACTGCAGGCTGGCCTGCCTGTGTCTCTCAGGCATTGCTTCTCAAGTGTGGTCCCCAGACCAGCAAGCAGCTTTACCTGGGAACTTGAGAGTAAATTCTCAGGCCTAACCCAGATCTCCTGAATCAGAAATCCTATCCTGCCTTTAGGGGATTCTAATGTACCCTCATAGGTGAGAACCACTGACTGAGCACAAATCCTAGCCTCATCTACAGGACAACTCAACGCCTTGAGGTTAGCACTTCAATCCTAGTTGCCTGTAGACAGATACTGTCCAATATTCAAGTGGAACTTCAAATCCAGCCTGTGCTGTCCCTTTTCCCATGTTCTGATCCCTTCATGGGATACCCTTGACTTCTTACTGATCCTTTTCATGCCATCTTCCTGGATGGCTAAATAATATCTTCTTATCAGCTAGAGAACATCAGTTTATCATCTAATTCTATATCCAAACCTCTTCTGCTAACTTTATTCTACTGAAAGTGACCTGTCTAAGCCTGGGAGTACCTTAAATTGCAAATGCCATAGATTGGCTCATGAATTAGTCATCATGTGGCAGATTCCCTTAAATGTCTAAGGTTATGAATTACAGTGAAAACCAACATGATGGAAATCTAGTTGATGGCTTTGAAGTTGATCAGACCTGGGTTCTAGACTTAGTTTCACCCCTGATCAGCTTAATGTATAATGAAGGTATATTCATATACAGAATATCACACAACCATTTAAAAACTATGTCATAAAAAAAGAGTTAACAGCATAGGAAATTGGTCACTGTTAGGTGAAAAAAGCAGGCAACTAGTCATTAAATATATGTTTTAATAAAAATGTATTTTATACATTTGAATAATATATAAAATACATTTATATATATATATACATTTTAAATATGTTTATAAAAATCTATAATGAATCTACAGTATTTGTTTATTTACATAAAAATAAATGTTAATACTATGTGATTCAAATAATCCAAATAAGCAATGCCATAGTGGTGAGATCACCTGTGATTTTTATTTTCATATTTAACTCACAGTGGATTTTACAGATTTTCTGTTCTCTGCCTGCACTGCCCATGTTTTCCAGCTGCTGGACAAGGTATAATGTCCCTCACCTCAGTCTCAAGTCCCTCAGTCCCTCACCTTCCATCTCAAGCCTTTGAAATTCTGATCATCCTTTAAGACTTGGCTCAAATGCCTCCTCCTCTGTCATGTCTGCATTTCTATTGACCTCTCCCCTTCCCCTCTGGAAGTCCAATCACAGTAGATTTCTCCCATGGCATTTGCATTTTCTGCTAGGTACTGACAATGGAAGCTTGCAAGATTAAAGAGTAGTAAAGAAAGTAAGAAACTGGTGAATGAATAAAACTGAAGAGGGCAGTGGTTTTTCAGCTCCAGCCAATTTCTCTGGAGTGGGAATATGAGTCTAAAGTTTCCAGTCCTTCCACTACATTAGCAAAGCAATAAATTCATATTTTTAAAATGTAAATCTTCCAGTTCTAACATGTTAGCTCATTAAAAACAAACAAATCACTCTGTGGACCAAAGGAAAAAACCATCTGTAAGTTGAATCTAGCTTGCAAATCCAAGTGTGCAACCTCTCCTAAGACATCTTTTCTATCGCTGTATCCCTTTATCACCCAGCACCAGAGTTTGCCCATAATGTTTCGCGCCTAGTAGGCATTCAATTTGTGTAAGCTGTTCACTTGGTGGATCAATGATAATCAAATCCATATCAGAGATCCATCATCCAACTTCAATGCTTTAAAAATTGCTTTAATGCTGAGCTTCTCTCTGAAGCACTTTCCAAAGGTAACACGGAAGAAAATTCTTTCTCTATGACCTAAGACAGAAACTTGTTGTTTTTCCTGTACTTTGTACTAATTCAAGAGCACTGTCAGCACTCAATGGATAATAAATCAATCATTTAATTACATCGTTTATGCATCCAGGTCATGTTGCATTGACTTCATATTTAAAGCAAAATTTTCTAGCACTTAAGAAGGAAGTGCTAAAAAGCAAGCATAAGCTAAGCAATAGTCTAACAAAAAAGGGCGATTTTTATGTCTGCATCAGAAGAGCTGAATCAGGCAAGGAAAACAGAAATGAAACCAAGCCAGCTGAATACCTCATAGCAGGGAACGGGAAAGCAATGCAACAGCATCCTGGATCTATACCATTACCTCACTATCGTTCACCAAAGAGCATTACCTAACTGCTTTTGGCTCGTCTGAGAGCCACTTTCAGTGAGAGTGATAGAGATGACCTAAGAGAAGGTCATGATTTCAAAGTCAGATAGCCAGGCAGAGAAGCTAGCCTGGAGTCTTAAAGACAGTTCTGAATGTAGGACTTGTCCTGAGACTCGGGGCATGAGACAGGAGGGAGATCTGCAGTAAAGGATATCACTTCACTAGTGAGAAGAGAAACAGCATGGGCTCAAAAACACTAAGCCAGAGCTGACTCCATGCCTGGAAGCAAACAGAAATCTGTCAATAGATGCATGATGTGGCCTTGATGATGCTAGAATGAGGAGGTTCAACACTGAACCAGCCAGCCAACACCTAATGCTTGCCATGTGACAGGCATACTAGTAGTTCTCAGCATAGAGGTCAAGGCCTCTGTCTCATAGAACTTTCATTCTAACAGTGGGAGACACATCATACGTCACATGAAGAAAATAAGACAGTGTGCTGAGAGTGTCTGGTAGGCTACATTAGAATGGGCGGCCAGAGAAGAGCTCTAAAGAGGTGACATAATCTGAGTCTTTAATGACAAAAAAAGAATGAGCCATGCCAAATTCTGGGAATGTGCATCCCTGGAGGGAGGAACAGCTAGTGACAATGAAAAGACCATCTTGTATTGGAGCATAAGAAAGAATCCCAACGTTTGTGGACTTTACAATGAAAGAGCAAAAGTAGTAAGAGGTGAGCTTAGAATAAGAGAAGAAAAACAGATCATATAAGGAATTAAAGGGCCTAGACAGCGATTTGGAATTCCTTCTAACTAAGCTACTGGAGGATTTTAAGCCAATGAGTACAACCAACCCCCAGGTCATATTTCCCAAGATGACTGTTTCATTTGCAAAAGAGGGACGGTGGGCCGCTGGAGTGTCTTAGACCACAGAGTAGTGATATGTGCTTGCCGCCGCCTTAGAACTTTGTGTGGTGATCCGGGGTTGAGCGTAGACAGTGAGCTCGTGATGAAGTCAAAGAAACCTGACTTCCATGCTGATGTCATGGGAAAGAAAGTCAGCTTGCTGGAACTCAGCTCCACCACTTGCCAGAGCCCTGTCAGCACCCTGGGCCTTCCTTGAAACCTCCTCAAAAGCCCCCTGCTTGTCTCTGCTGAGCTCTTGTTAGATTGTGAGCTTTATGAAGTAAGCACGATAGTCAATAAATCCTTCTATTTCCCAATGTACTGCACAGGGACTAGCCAGGATCCATGTCTAGGAGTTTATTTAGTAGCATTCCGAGGCATTAATAGAATAAGAGGTTGACACTACCATCCTGCCCTGTTTCTGGAAATGCCAGCAAGCCTTGTGGGGAGGGAGCTAATTCTGGGTCCAAGACTTACTGAGTTCACCATCCATTGCTTCATCCATCCTGTGCTAATTGATGAGAATATTGTGAGTCATGATATTCAAGTTTGACCCCCCTCTGAATTAAAACCATACTCATTGGACTTCATTTATAGTAGTTCCCTTCTTATCCACAGTTTCGCTTCCCACAGTTTCAGATACCATGGTCAACTGTTGTTCAAAAATACTAAATGGAAAATTCCAGAAATGAACAATTTGTATGTTTTAAGTCGCCCGCTGTTCTAAGTGGTGTGATGAAACCTTGCATCCCCCTGCTCCAGCCTGCTTGGGATGTGAGTCATCACTTTGTCCAGTGCATCCATATGCAGATGCCCCCTGCCTGTTAGTCACTTAGTAGCCACCTCAGTCATCACATCAACTGTCCTGGTATTGCAGTGCTTGTGTTTAAATAACATTTTTACTTAATAATGGCTCCAAAACACAAGAGTAGTGATGCTGGCAAGTAAGTTATGCCAAAAGGAAGCCATAA
>NW_006291965.1:129757-167901 GCF_000327345.1 Myotis davidii
TAAGTTCGGTACTATCTGTGGTTTCAGGCATTCACTGGAGGTCTTGGAATGTATTCTCTGCAGATAAGGGGGAACTACTGTATTGACATCTAAAAAGTAAATCCCCCCTGGCTGGTTTTGCTCAGTGGATAGAGCATCGACCTGCGGACTGAAGGATCCCAGGTTCAATTCCAGTGAAGGGCACATGCCCGGGGTTACTGGCTCGATCCCCATAGGGATCGTGTAGGAGGCAGCTGATCAATGATTCTCTCTCATCATTGATATTTCTATTTCTCTCTCCCTTTCCCTTCCTCTATGAAATCAATACAAATATATTTAAAAAATAAAATAAATAATAAAAAGTAGATTCTACCCTCTAAATCCTGAGATATCTTCTTCTTGCATAGTGTGTGTAAACCATGAACCACAAAAGAATAATCTGATAAGAGAACGTGAGTATCATACTTACATATCCATATTCTAAATCCCAGCACCAGCAGTAATTGCAAAATCTTACAAAACATGCCCGGAGAAAGTCCCCAATAAGGATTGTGACATAAGTGGTCAAAACATCAGAAACAGTCAGCCGCACAAATTCCTGTGGAGATATTATCTGCATTACAATTTGCATTTTTGTCTTTAAATGGTCCTAGTGTTGACAGCGAATTTGTCATGTTTCTAAACAGTATGAGCATGAAAACTGCAATTAATGGTAAAGAAACTAGTTAGGCATGTCTAGCAAATGAAGAATGTTTCACTCTTATTTTATTTGTCTAAAAATAATTATTTTCTGTTCCAAAATCACTGTATTAAAAGACTTATTACTGAGAAATTTTTATAAGCATCACACAATATCCCAAAATAGGAAAATATTGGCCATGTGGAAGTATAAAATTTAATCTGGCAAACAGCAATATTTATAAATTTTAAAGACAAACTTGGAAAAAGCACCTGCAGCATAGATGATAGAAGATTCATTTTTCTAACACATGAAAACTTTTACAAATCAGTATGACAATAGATGGGTGATCCAATTAGGAAAAGAATTGGCAAATGTTGCGAACAAGAAATCCTCAGGAGAAAATACACAGTCAATTAAAACATTGGAAAATACTTAAGCCCCACAGTACTATAAATTAAAACAACAATCTGCTTTATTAGAACACCAAAAGGTAGTAAACAACTCACTGCTTGAAAACAATCCTTCTGTTACGTGCAACTGTAAAAGGGGTATAAAAGGAGAACTTCCCTAAATGAATAGATGTGAGGCATGCATGAGATAATGTATATGAAATTCACAGCCAGCACATGGTAAGCATTCAATAAATCTTAGCTGTATTTTATTAGTTTAAGCAATAAAAAATTAGGCCACACTTATGGAAGAACTATTGACTCTGCTCTTTTTTAATCCATTAATTGTCATGCACTTCTGTTTGTGATATTACCTGCCCCACCATTGTTTCCCAGCAGGGTCCTCGAGGTACATCTGCAGGGTGCACGTAAAAGGGTGCCCCAGTGCTATTTCCAGTGAGTGTTGCATTGTAGGCCTTGATCATGTTGGCTTCCCACAAGGTAATATTGACCCTTACTAGCTTTTCCTCTTCAATCTAGAAAGCAAGCAATACCAACAAAAGTGAACATAACACAGATATCAAATGCATGTCTGGCAGTCTTGAGACTGGGAATGTAACAACATGCTGATGGCAATCCAGACACACGATTTACCTTGTTGTTGATCTCATCCAACAAGGCAAGAATAAATACATACAAGTTGCCCAAAAGAAGAGCAAAAATGCGTATCAGTAGCCATTTTAGAGCAATGAGGGGATGGTAGTCTTCCAATTCAGCAAACAAGTCAAACAATGTTGGACAGAACATCCCCAGGAGGGACATGACCATGTTCATCTACAAGGAGACACAAGGGATAAACTGGGTTAATAGTATTTAGAAATTATTATTGCTTTCCTCCAGACCTTTGCAAAGTTCCAGCTAGATACCTTTGATCTTTTATTAGACTAAAGAAGATTATCTCGTGCATTTTTAAAATTTAATCTTAATAAAAAACATCAAAGTCAATATCAACTCACAGTCTCAAGATTTGGATGTATATGAGCTTGTATATGTGCCAGTAATAACAGTGTTTCCTGGTATAATGAGGGATGCAATTTACATCACTCACTACCCAAAGAACCCGTATTGTTCTGTATGGTAACTGATTCTGATATGATGATACACACTACACAACATATTTCCAAAGGCAATGGAAAATGATCTGCTTGAAGAATGAGATCCAAATTAGAAATAATAACTTGACAATCATCAGCATCTGAGTTAGTTTAATTAGTTAGAATGAATGACTTCCTTGAGATGGGCTCAGGACTAAACATTGAATTCAGGGACATGCAAATTGTTAGGAGCAAAAGAAGAAGTGCTTTATCAAAAAAAAAAAAAAAAAAAAAAAAAACCACAGAGGACATTCAGGGAAACAAAAGAAGAACATATAGTATGATGTTATTGAAGTCACTGAAGCCAAGGCCAGACAGTTTCAAAAGGATGACTGGTTCATGATGCCAAAAGCAAGAGAATAATGAGAGAGAGGGGGGTTGGGGGTGGAGGAGAGAAATAGGACAAGTAGGAAATGTGTGGTCCTTCTCTCCTGACTGACTGGCATCCTTACGATTATATTATTTGGCTAAATTAAGTCAAAGGAAAAAAATCCAGAGCAATTACTACTTTTATGGTGGAAGCAAAGCCTTCTTTAAACTAAAAAAAAAAAAAAAAAAAAAAGGATTTCTGGTAACATTTCAGGTAACATTAGCAACTGTCCTTCCTAAATACCTGGCTCAAACTGCCACCATTAAACATTTCCTATTTCCCTTTGTGGATTCCATATTTTGATTAGAAGTACTAGACTATATTTAGAAAATAATTGTCAATATGCTTTTTCCATTTTTATTAAGAACGTTATGTATGCATGACCAACAGGAGCTAAAAATCAGCATAACATAAATTCAGCATGATATCATTTCAGCCTAAAGGAAAAACTTGGCAGATCTTATACAATCTTATATAAGGTAAATTTAATTCTGTTTTATCAAATTTATAGTTATGCATAACTCCCCATTATTACCTTTGTTGGCTCCTAGGACTCAGGGATCTCCTAAAATGGGTATTAAACTGGTTCTTACAAAGAGTGACCCTTTTCATGATTGACAATCAACTACCCATCCTTTACTGTGGTTCATTTATACAAAAATACAGTCAATATGAACCATAGACTAAAGTGGCATGATAATTGTGCCTATAAATATTATCACAACTATAAGAAAGAATGTTGACAGCAAATTTAGTAAAGGCTTTGAAATTTATTTAAGTAAATGAAATATCTCCACCAAATAACTGTTTCACAGGTTTCCATGAAATGTCTGTGTTTTTATAGTCTCTTAAAGGAATGGCCTTCCATCTCCAATGTTACCATTGCTAAATATAGAATGCTTTTGTTTCTTAGTTTTTGTTGTAGCTAATACCATTTTCTGTCCCAACATGTTTAAGGAGATTCTATACTGTGAAGACTTAACCTTTTTGGTCTATAAGGCTCTGCAGAAATTTCAGTGTGGGAAGTATAGACTAAAGTATAGATTTAGTCCCACAGACTAAATCTACCCAAACTTTGAAAATGCCTAAGTTCTAAATGGTGCCACATTGCATGCTGGAACATTTTATTAAAGAGAATAGGCCTTAGCAACAATATATGATCAATGATTTCCTGATTTTAAATATCAACCTCTGACCTCCCTTCTCTGACCTGCTGAATGGGCAGATATGCTGGGGGGAAAATGACAATCTTATTTAATGCCTGGCAAAGAGTTAACCTTCCTAATTTGAATAGCAGTCAGAGGGGGAGGAAGGCAGGCTAGGAGGAGAAAAGGGAGCTAGGGAGTTAGGCTGCTAGTGAAAAAGAGCGAGAAGCCCAGACTTGCCCAAAGGGGGGGAGGCAATCTGAATGTGTCCATGAGATAAACACAGGAACCAAGGCTCTATCATCACTGCTTCAGAGAATTCAGGCAACAGATGGATCTTTCAGTTACAGATGCAGGATCTACAGAGAAATCAGCATAAGTTCATGAAAAGAGTGTGGGGCTTGAAACCAAGAATCCTAGGTTTTAACTCACTTTTCTCCATAGTTCTGTGACCACGAACACATCACCTAATCTGAGAGTCCTCATCTTCTTGTAAACTATACTGGTTGGAATACATGTGTGCTAACATCTCTCCCAACTGTAATGTGCCAGGATGTCCCAAAATGAAGGACAACCAGTAGACAGCTTTGCAAATAAGGCTGGGACAGAGTGGAAAATGTGGGACAGGGTTGGCTAACTCACAGGCAGATGGAGGAAAGAGGTAGAGAGTGGCCTTATTTAATGTTCTGCCATAGAAGCATAACCCACAAAATCTCAAGTGTCAGGTTCTAAGCACATAAAAGCATGCAGAGACGAACTTCATTTTTTTCCCACCACCCAAGGGTGTCAGGATCTTGCTGCGCAAATTCCTGGGATCTCTTCACAGCCCAAAAGATGAGATATCCACTCCCGGCAAGTGTTAGAAACACGAAGAAGTTAGCGAGAAACCTCAGGAATCTGATCAAATGGACGTTTTCTTCTACTTGGGCCGCTCTTTCTTCAATTATGGCTTCCTAAAACCAGGAAAAAGAGAAATATCTGAGCTACACAAGTATCATGAACTCAGGAATTAATTTTTCTTACATCAGAATGTAAAATGTGAAAATAACCAAATCTGGGATTTCACAAACCAGTGAATATTGCCAGTAAGTGAGAACAAGTGAGAGAAAGGAGGAATTCTTACAAACCATCTCTAGCCACTCTAATAGGATAGTCTTCATTCTAAATTCTCTTCCAGTACAGTTTTCTAAAAGCTACAAAATACTTCAAAGCCATCTTAAATATTGAGCATTATTCTGTTATATAAAATATCTGATTCTGATTACTAATGGTCCTCTATTTTAAGCCAATGGCATTATTTTAATAATAAATGTAGAGAAGAGATAGTGCTGCTGTGGGTCATCAGATATTTTCCAGTCATAATCAGAACTCTGCCCAAGTCCCAGTAGGCAGAAATGATGAGTTAATCTTTCTTTTAATTGTCAAGATACTTTGTTAGCTGGAACATATGGAATTGCTTCCATTTTACTCTGACAAATATAAAGAAAAGCCCTAGGCAGTTTGACTCAGTGGATAGAGCATTGGCCGGTGGACTGAAGAGTCCCAGGTTCTATTCCGGTCAAGGGCATATGTCTGGGTTGCAGACTCGGTCCCAGTAGTGGGCATGCAGGAAACAGCCAATCAATGAGTTTCTCTCATCGTTGATGTTTCTATCTCTCTCTTCCTCTCTGAAATGAATAAAAAATACATATATTAGAAATACAAAGAAAAGACTCTGGAAGGTGGCCATCTTTACCTTAAAGTTCATTGTGATAGAATTGAATTTGTTGTCTGCTGTTTCCGGATTGCCGATCAGGTAGTCCCAGCTGGTGAACACCTTCCAGCTGAAGTTGAAGGTGTTGTCATCACCACCCCCATCGTCACCAATATTTTGGGTCATTCTATAAAAACAGGAAGTTTAATCCAGCAACCAGAATACACAAAAAGGGGGAGAATAAAGGGAATGTTAAAACAACATAAGTATAGGTTAATTGGAGAAGCAATAGCTAAAAGACATATTTTCAAACACTTTTTTTTAAACAACCAGAAAATAGAAGTTTATTTTTAAATTTTGTTTTTAAGTTTTTACACTGTGCATTTGTCAGGCTTTCAAGATTAAAAGACTTGATGATTTTAAAAATTAAACAGGTTATATAAAAATACATATTTTTATTTGTTTTCCTAAACTGTTTTCTTAGCTCATATACTTGGCTCTTAACCTTTTGTGGGAGAAGGCTCTCTATAGAAATCTGAAGGAAACCATCGGGTCCCTCCCAGGAAAAGAAAATATGGGTAGGCTCTGACACTGTTCTACACAACTTCAATGGTTCCCAGACCCCCTGAAGGCTCAAGATGGATGAAGCCAGGTCAGGTCAGGAAATCACTGCATATATTTCAATTCTCCCTAGAATGTCCTCCAAAAAAGTGATTGCACCAAATGCATGACATTTCCGCATTACTCTGCAACTCTTGATCAAAAATCAAGACAGTAGTTGCACATATTCTACTCAGTGATTTAAAAAATATTTTTTTGGATTGGAAAGTTTAAATGCACTTACTTGCACATTTATTTCAGTAGTTAGAGAACTGTATTATACATATTCCACTTCCTTTTTCCCCTAATCACTAAAAATAGCAAAACTGAAATTTCATATGATACATATTAAAAAAATGGTCCTATAAGGCTTTGGTTTTTTAAATATGACAGTGATTATGGAACCCAAAAAGAAGAAGCAATATGATATAAAAGTGACATCATAGGTTGACAGGCATCTCTAAGATCATCTAAATTCCCCCAATGTCCCCACCCCTTATGAAAGTTTATCTATTTTAAATGGGCTAATGTGTTATGAAAAAATAACCAAATATAATTTGGTTCAAATAGATCTTACAGTCAAGTAGCTGTAGGTAGGTCACTGGGTATGTCTAATATTATTTTATCATCTGAAAATAATTAAACTATTACCTACTTTGTAATGTTTAAGGGTTAATAGATAAATATATTCTCTCTTTTCCTAATTTAAAAATATTTATATGCATGTATTGAAGCTGGTTTATGGTATATGTAGGTTTTTAATATATAGAGGATAGTCTATGTGGACAAAATTTTTAACACTATTTGAGGCTTATATGTGCACATTATGTAGGTATTCAATGCTCTGCTTGTTAGCTTAGTCCAGGGGTCCTCAAACTTTTTAAACAGGGGGCCAGTTCACTGTCCCTCAGACCATTGGAGGGCCTGACTATAGTTTAAAAAAAAACTATGAACAAATTCCTATGCACACTGCACATATCTTATTTTGAAGTAAAAAAACAAAATGGGAACAAATACAATATTTGTATTTGCATGTGGCCCACGGGCCGTAGTTTGAGGACCCCTGGCTTAGTCTATTATGGCTAGTCTCATAAACAGAAAAAGAGGTATATCTAATCTCAATGAACCCTACAACAGGTGAAAGTCTTGGGAACGCCTGTTGGGATAAAACAGACAGCAAGAGCCAGCTCAGTAAGGCATGCCTGCCCTTAATGACTCAGTTATTTCCAGTAGTTTGCTGCTCTGGATATGCCAAAATTTTTAGCTCAAAGAACTGTTTTTAATAGGAACAATTAGATATTGAAATTACAGCACCTTTACTTTGTGATACAAAACTTCGAAGAGATGAAGACAACATATGAAGGGGCTAATGGTCTCCATGTTATGCAACTTTACATTATGCTGTATTAATTTGCTTTTAATACATATGTAACTTTTGACTATGAATATTTCTAAGCTTAGTAAGTGGTTAGTAATGTACACTGCCTCAGAAGGAAGGAAGGAATGTCCAGTGACTAAGGACATTGAAGGACCAACTCATAAGAAGGAAAGAAGAAGGAAGGAAGGAAGGAAGGAAGGAAGGAAGGAAGGAAGGAAGGAAGGAAGGAAGGAAAAAAGGAAAAAAGGAAGGAAAAAAGGAAGGAACTAAGACAATAGTGATCAACCATCTTGGTTTGCCAGGGACTGAATGGGTTTCCAGGGCACAGGACTTCAGTGCTAAAAGAGGGAGAGTCCTGAGTCAATAAAGTTAGTCACCCTGTCTTAAAACCTCAAAGAACTTTCTTGGATTTCCATATCATATTACCTTCCAATTTCCCTATTAAATAATTAAAATTAGATATTGGCCACCATTTTATAGATGAGGATGCCTAGACAAACAGTATGGGCAAGATGTTGAAGTCCATCCATAGACAAATTGATTTTAAAATCTAGATTCCCTTCTATTTGATTTGAATAATGTAACTCATAAAGTCACCGATGTTTATTCCAATAATATATTATTTCGGGGTGGGGATGAGGGGAGGCAATGATAAATGATTTTGTACAATCACTTATATCTCATTAATTCTCTTTCTACCAAGCCTTGTTCCCAAAGCTAGGAGTGGGTGGGAGTTATGAATTGCTTTGTAATTGTTTTGCAATACATAATAATGAGTTTAAACCACTGGCCAATCAGGTAACAAACAACCAAAGGTCCATGCTAGAGGGAGGGACCAAAACCAGGTTGGTTTCATCAGCATAATATGAATGACTTTAAGAGAGAAAATGTGGATTTTGTGCCCTGCAACTATGCTAAATGTCATCTTCAAGCTAGTTAGGAAAAACTGCCATTTCCTCTAGGTTGGCATTATCCAATATGGTCACCACCAGCAACATGTGGTCACTGAATGCTTGAAATGTGATAATATAAAATACAGACAAGACTTCAAAGACAGTACCAAAAAAATCCTCAATAATAATATTATTTTAATTATATGTTAATGCATTTGCTATATTGAATAAAATATATTATTAAAATTCATTAATTTGATGTTTCTCTATCTTCCCTCCTCTCTCTCAAAAAAATCAATAAAGTATTTCTAAATTAAATTAATTTACCTGTGTAAATTAATACGGCTCCTAGAAAATTTTAAGTGAGATGTGTGGTTCATCTTGTATTTCTTTGCACAATGCTGTTCTATAATCTTAAAATTCACCAACTAGAAAATTATTGTAATGAATACACAAATCCATTAATGTGCAACTGCATAAACCTATGCGACTGCTCTGTCATTGGGGTTACATTTGATTCTTCAATAATCCAATGGGTTATAATCCTAACAAAATTATCGACAGTTATTATTTACCACCAGCCAGACATGTTCTCAGTATTAACTCATTTCATGTATTAGCTCATTTAGTCCTCATGGCCATCCTAAGACCAAGGTGTTATTACAACTCTTTTAAGAGGGAAACTAGAGAACAGAACATTTGTGTAAGTTGTAAGGGTCTTTTAGTCCATGGTAGAGCTGGGATTTGCATCCATGCAGATCAGCTGGGGATTCACAGCCACTGCAGAATCACTGAAAAGAGCTGCGTAACTGGACATACACAAACTTGCTTGCCCAGTGACTAAGGACATTGAAGGACCAACTCATAAATGATCCGCATGAGGTCTCTCTAATGTGACTAGCACTCTGACTTTAGTCTTGCCAAATCAAAATGGGGGGTGTGCGGGAGGCAGCCAATCAGTGATTCTCTCTCATCATTGATGTTTCTATCTCTATTTCCCTCTCCCTTCCTCTTTGAAGTCAATATATATATTAAAGTAAAAAAAAATATATGGTAAAGACTAGAAATATCTTAGATTTTTGGAATGTAATAATACTGTATTAGGTAGATAGATAACTAATACTAGGTATTTAAGATCTCTGATTACACTTGGGCAGTAGATAAATATTTTGGATGTGGGGTCTCCATGAAGGCTTTCATCATGTCATGAAGAGGCTTAAAAACTAAGTATGACAGTGTTCTTTGGTGGAACCAGTCATTGTGACAGGGACAAGACCCAAAGTGTGTCATAGACTTGGACCCTCAGACAAGGCCCTTCCCTGAAGTGAAGCAAATGGTCAGTTCTCCCTGTGCAGAGTCAACTAAAAGGGTAGGGACATTAACTGAGGTGTCTCTCTTTTTCTCCTAAGCTAGAGCAGAGAACTGGCTGAAGGGCAGGCTGCTCATAGCCCCAAACAACTGTGCTAGGTTTCTGCAGAGTATTACAAATACGGGGGTGGGGGGGGGTGGGGGAGGTTCACAGTTGTGAGTACACGACACACCATGTTTATTATTGTATTATTATTTATTTATCATTGCATTATTTTCCATACATACAACTGTAAACCTACTTTACCCCCACCCTATGCATTTCAGTCAGAGGAAAAAATTGTTGTTTCATCAGTTCCCTATAAAATTCTTCCTCTTGCTCTAATAAATCCTTTTCTAAGACAAACCATGATGATACTGTTGATCGTGATGGTCTCATGGGGGCCATTTGTTTTTGCCACCTTATGTAGCTGCAATTTTTTGGATGAGTGATTATACTGGCTTTAAAAAAAGAACAGAGAACAACCGTTTCTGCCTATTGAACTGGTTCTGCAAGTCACAAACCTCTTTACACAGAACGAGGGGTCAGCAGCTGTTTCCCTGTCTTGTTTGCAACATTGATTCACATGTCCAAGTACAAAAAGGCACATTTTAAAAATATGCTTAAACACAGGACGGGTATGCAGTGAGATGACCCAAAGGCCGCAGTCATGTTCAATCCTTTTGTTTGGAGGATATAATAATCTAACATTAGCATCGGTACTAGAACGACATTTTATCTCATAGACTGCATCCTCTTCAGTGGTTCTCAACCTGTGGGTCGTGAACAATGAAAATACACCCTGCATATCAGATATTTACATTATGATTCATAACAGTAGCAAAATTACAGTTATGAAGTAGCAACAAAAATAATTTTATGGTTGGGGGTCACCACAACATGAGGAACTGTATTAAAGTGTCACAGCATTAGGAAGGTTGAGAACCACTGCAAATGTAAAACAGAAAAAAAATTACATCCATTCTCCAGTTTAATTCCAGAAATCATTGCCTGCATCCCAAGAGCCCAATGAAACTTACGCTTTAAGGACAACCACAAAGCTGTATCCAATGCAGCTGATCCCCACCAGGAAGTAGGAGAGTGGCATCCTGAAATTCATCCATCCAATTGTTCGCTGATTGTCGTAATAGCCATAAAAGAGCACGGAATACTGCGCCAGGCCCTAAAATCCAACAACAAAGCCACTTAGCAGATGCCATGAAGAGAAACTCAAAGGAAAAGAAAGATGGATTTTTAAAAGGAATGACAAAATGACATTAATTTTCAAACTTGGGAGATGTCTCTGACATGAGCCCCATTGTTTTGCTTCAGAGAGTGAATGTTTCAGCTGCCACATTGATTGGCAGTTACTTGGTTTACTTGAAATTCAGTGACTTCTAAATAGACCCAATTTTTAATCAAGTACAGGTTTGCTCAGCTGTGGAGCCATTACCATGAAATGCCCATTGATTAGAACATCAAAACAAAAGGAAAGAGACTCACAGAGAGATAACAGATTGACAGCTGTCAGAAGGGAGGGGCATTGTAGGGCGGGGTGATAAAGATGAAGGGATTTAAGCAACCACAACACAAAACAAAAAAACCTCATGGAGACAGACAACAGCATGCTGATTACCAGAGGGAAGGGGATGGGGGAGGTAGAAGAAGGTAAAGGGGGATAAATGGTGATGGAAAGAGACTTGACTTGGGGTGGTGAACACACAATATACTATACAGATGATGCATTATTGAAGTGTACACCTGAAACCTATATAAGTTTATTAACCAACGTCACCCCAATAAATTCAATAAAAAGTTTATGGTGTCATCAGATTTATAATTTTAAGAACTTGCTTGATATTTGGGGGAGGGTGTGAAACATGCTTCCTCCAATTGTGATGGCAGGTTCCACTTCCAGTCGCCTGAGCCACAGTCAGACTGGTTCTCCTACCCCCGAGAGCTGTGTCTTAGCTTGCATGAGGAACAGGTGAAGTGATCTGCACAACCTTCTATTCATCAAGACTATTACATCCCATAACCTCCCATAACCAGCATGTTTATCTCTTCCAAAAATTACCCAGTGGGGTTAGAATCACCATTTCCCCAAGTCACCTGAGGGGGACATACACAGAACATGGGCATATTCTGAGGCTGCTTCCTTTATAGTCCTTCCATCTTTCTCTCCTTCTCTTACTGTGCTTTCTCACTCTCTGCATGGAAGCATTGTTTCTGTGTTACTATATATCCACTTCCTGAGCTTCTGTCTGCGTTTATCTCCCAGGCAATCACTTAAAATGACTGTGCTATATAAAGCGAGGAGACATTAACTTGCCAATGTGGGGCTTCCTCTTGAGGTCAAGTGAGTCACCCTTGAACCTGAAAAAATTAAACTGGCTGACTTTAACATCATTTATACCAAGCCAAGCACTTTGAAGCCCACTGTTGAAGAAAGGAGGAGAGGAAATGGGAGGCGGAGGGGTGAGAGGAGGAGGAAGAAGAGGAAATGTCCTAGATGCTAATTTCCAAGGGAAGAATTAAGAGAAGTAATTTAGAGAATTGCCTTAAAAAAGATTATGACTAGTTCAAATCAGAAGCCACCTGAAATCTGAAAAAAAAACCAAAAAACTATTGCTCCCAAAATCTGCAGAAAATTTATTTTTTAATACTCTGTGAGAATTAGCAGGGGCGGGGAATTCCAGAAAAATCTCAGAAGAGCTCCTGGGCTTAAGTAGGATCAGGATGGGACGGGACGGGTATAGCTCAAAACCAAAGTGGTTCCCTGCACCATATCTGCCTGTATCTGCATTTTTCAGCTCAAGAAAAGATAACTCCAAACCCCAGAGAAAATGTGAGGCTAAACAACTAGTAGAAACCCCAAGTAGAGAAAGCAAGTGAG
Source organism: Myotis davidii (assembly GCF_000327345.1). Taxonomy (NCBI): domain Eukaryota; kingdom Metazoa; phylum Chordata; class Mammalia; order Chiroptera; family Vespertilionidae; genus Myotis; species Myotis davidii. Next base: position 142,285 of record NW_006291965.1, read on the forward strand.
CTAACCTCATGTCTAAGCTAGAAAAGGATACCAAATAGACCTGAACTGGCCAACTGCCCAAGACCCAGAAATCTCAGGACAATAATCATCAGGAAGAGTTCCCTGCATCTGGTTCCATGCCATATATATGTTTTTATTGATTTCAGAGAAAGAAAGGGAGAGGGAGAAAGAGAAAGAAACATCAATAATGATAGAGAATCATCAATTAGCTGCCTCCTGCCCCCTCTCCCCCACTGGGGATCAAGCCTGCAACCTGGGCATGTGCCCTGACCGGGAATCGAACCATGACCTCCTGTCTCATGAGCCGACGTCAACCAATGAGCCACACCGGCTGGGCCATGACATCTTCTTTCACATTCATCTAGGTAAGGTCTCTGCTTCCTCTCAGCTATTTTAAATCCAATGCCCTGTCCAGAACCTTCAAACTGGCCCTCTTGTCCCCAGGGAATAACAGACCCTGGTAAGTACTGGCACTTGGCTCCTTGTGTAGTTTAAAGATATCCTGAACTGTTTCGTTTTTTCCATAACTATAAGGCATTCATTTTATAATTATTTCCTGCAACTGACTCTTACCTCATTTCCATGCTACAGTCCTGACAATGGTGATAATGGTTGCAGTAATAACATCAATCAATACGTTTTGTTGAGCACTTTGCATGTGCTTAAACCCTGACTTCATTTCACAGAATCCTCACAAAAACCCAAGGAAGTCACTACTGCCAGGGGAAATAGTTTTCCTCAACTCTTGATGAGTTCTCCCATGTGCAGAAACCCAGAAATGTAATGCTCCCAGCCCCTCTCCATTGCTTCATGCTAGCCCCAGGGAGGAGAAACCATCTGAGAGAAGGGCATGCAGGAGCAAACGGGCATGATGTAGGCCACTGCTCCTCCTCCCCCTGCAAGAGCACAGGCTGTGCTCTGTCCCTGTAGAGGGAGGCCTGGCCTGGCCTGGCCTAGACTGGGACGCCCACTTGCCCATAAAAAGATACCACGTTCCTTAATATCTGCTTTAATAAGAATAAAGGTGGCATGTTGACCTCCACCTTTAGCTTATCTCTGGTTAGCACACAACCTGGTTGGACAGGGAGGAGTGTTATTTATAACAACACACACACACACACACACGCACACACACCTCCCTGCCCATCTCAGTAACTTGTCCAAGTTCCCATAGCTAGTAGGTGACAGAGTGTGAACTTGAACTGGGTCTGTCCAATACAAATCCTATATTCTTAACCACTGTGCTATACTCCTCCTGTGCTTCCTTTGCCTACCAGACCTTGTATCATGCCAGTGCCATACATTCCCAGTTAAACAAAAATATAAGGAAACCCTACCAACTCCGCAGGAACTTGTGACCTATATCCCAGGATTGGTTCCTGGAGGTGCCAGGATCTCTTGGAAAAGGCCCCAGTGCTCCTTTTGAAAAGATTTCAGAGGACCTCATCTCTCTGTTCATAAACATTACAACCTTTACATCTTTTTCTAATTCATAATGATGCCTCCAAAATAACATGAAAGGAGAAAGGAGCTATCCAGCAAGCAGCTGGTGAGCTTGTTAGGTTAGCACAATAGCCACTGGGGCAGCTGGCTCATCTGGTGTATGCACCATCAACATATGTTCAGTGACTGGCACTTCATAAATGTTAGATCACATCCAAAGTTGCAAGGGGCCTGCAACTTTTTGGAATCCTGATAATTTGACAAAGGCTTCTTCAGTTTGCCTGTTGCTTCATATGCAGTCAAGTATAAATGAAAGAGGTAATATTGATGAGCATAATTTTTAAAAGCTTTATCCAATCCATCTTGAGGGGTGGCTTTAAACAGGAGTTGAAAAGCTTACGAGAGGAACACTCTCCCCTTCCACCCAGCCGGCCCACCACACTCCTCACATTTTTCTCTTTTCCTTAAAACTCCAACAGCAGACATCTGGAAGTGACTAAAATAGCAGTGACTCCTAGCCCAGCCAAGGTTTGACTCGGTTTCCATGTCAGCATGCATGGCTTTCTGTGTGGGAGCTCTCTCCCACCCCAAAATCTGTGACAGAGAAACCACAGAATGAGCCAAGTTTCAAATGAGCACAGAGAAGTCCTGTCCAACTCTGGGCTCCATGCATCTGCATCGTCTATTAAGACTCTAATTTCTGTTTCAATGCTGCAGCTGGTCTAGTCTATAGCCACTGACACCCTTTGATAAGAAAGAGAATGCTTTGATGATATAGTTGCTAGGAAACAACCCATGTAATTATTTATCTAAGTGACTTTTATTTGCCAAACACTATACATAGGTGAAGTAGAGACTGGATTATAGAGGCTCTCAAAAGAGTTCTGCACATAAAATATTTTCTTCATAAGTATTTATCATCTGAAATTATATTAGAACTCCACCCCTGTGGTGTTTCTCATGACTACAAATAGAGTGAAAGAAACATTCTATCCCCAGGATGGTAAATGAGTTTCAATATCCGTAGCAATTCTGTGTAAGTTTTAGCTATTATCAGACTATTATTTTGAAGAAGAAAAATAATCATGAAGTCAAAACTGATAAGAAAGGAAGATGTAACTTCCATGTGTGCCAAGACAGGAGAGAGTACCACACAAGTTGGGGTACAGTTCTATTTCTCTGAGTTGTTAACAGTCAATTTATACCTTAGTGTTAAAAGTTTCAAGCATGGATGAAACAGAGATGATGTCACAGTATCTGATAGAGTGGGACACAGGAGAGAAGCAAGACGCGAAAGGCTAACAACACCCCAAACCAAGGTTAACTAACTTCACAAGAACAGCAGCCAGCCTAGCACTTAGGGGCTACATGCTGATATCTAGCCCAGGGCCACCCTCCTTCTCTCCAATCAGACTCAGCAAGCTTCCACCTAATGCTCTGCTCACCTCTGAGTGTACTTTCCTTTTGCCACCACCCAGATCCAGAGTTATGGAACAAATGCCATGTGGCTCTTCGTGAGGGCATGTGTATTGATGCCCTCAAACCTCTTCCTCCCTCCCAGACAGGTGGCACTGCTCCTGACACCTTTCCCCTGCTGGCTTGTGGATGCCTTGCTCTCACAATCAGGGCTTCCTCTTCCTGCCTCTCCACATATAAACCATTTTTGCATGGGAAATAGAGTTAATTTACTGGATTCTCTCAGGACTCCACTAAACTTCAACACTGAATCCTTCCTCCACGTGCCTCCATGTACTTTGATATATATCTGTTAGTTTGGGGCTGTCACATTGGATAGCACATCCAATTAGATCATAAGGTCCCTGTCCTGTGGGCAGGGATTTTAGTTATCCTTTTATTCCCAGCATCTGACATTCAACTTATGCTTGCGGAATGGCTGAATGAAAAAAAGAAATTGCTTCTGGTGGTCATTAGGTATTCTCAGTTAGATTAAGTTCCTTTAAATTTTCATCTAAACCACTCTTTTCCAATTTTCTGCTCTCTACTACCCAACTTAATAAAATAGAGTAAATCATTCAAGACAGTAGCATGACTAAGAATAACAATCTCATGTTAGAATATAATAAATCAAAACACCAAAAAAATGTCTGAGAGACACTAAAGCTGGCAAAATGCTTTAATTTTTTCTACTGTCTAATTGCCTAAAACTCTTACAAAATGAGACATCTCAGTGCTATAAAATGAGCTGCAATGCATGATTTCTTCCCACATAGGAAAACTGGTCTTATTTCACAAGGTAGACATTAAAAGCATTATATTATGGGTGTTTGTTGTTCTTTGATTTCTGGACTTGTAAATCTACCCATTAATTCTTTGAAGTCATGCAAAATGAAGCATTGTGAATTCATATATAAAAAGCAATAGATGTGGTCACTGGGACACAGGCCATACTGGGAATTACCCTAGTATTATTTATTTAAGAATGAGTTTTTTGAAAAAATAAAAATATTTTTAGAAGTAGAGAAAATATTGAGACTACTTAGAAAAAAATGAATAAATCCAGAAATTTTCAATCCCATATTAGTAGCCCACATTTTATTTCAAATATTTAAGATTAGCAAACATAATTAATTTCAAGTACAGTTTATAAGCAAATAATGTCTATTAGAGATATATGATGCTAGAACTTAGGATAAAGATTTTACTGAATTGCTTTCAAATGTTTATAAATTTAAATATTTGTTACAGTATATGTACTTGACTCATGATTTCGGTGTTATTTGTATTATGCAATATAATTTAATAGTTTACAAAGTTCTAATCTAACTCAATGGCTCAGCGTTTAATCTATTAGATGGACAGCCAGTATTTAGATGTCAGCAAATTCCTACCAGGTAAATTGAGCTCTTCCAAACAATCTTAGTCCCTCCCTTGATCATAACGATAGATTGTCCTTTGGTCTCACATTCATTTTTTCTTCATCCAATCTGTTGAGTTTTTCAAAATCCAAGTCTGATAATGCCACTATCCACCCACCACCCACTTAAATTATTTTTAATTGCTCGAAGGAAAAAAATTATCATGGCCTAGATTGTAGACAGCCTCACATGGTTTGATAACCTTCTATCTCTCCACTGCCATTTGCCCCTGACTACAGACCCCAAAGGAATTCATTCTTCAAGTTGAAGAGACCAGAAGGAAACCAAGAATGCTACAATAAAACCCAGCGATCTCTCCCATCACATTATAGACATGTCATACAGAAGTCCAGGAGCAGCAGGTTAAGAAAGCTATGAAACAAGAGAAAGAACCTAGGACCTAGAACAGAAAATAAGACACCTCTCCTTTTAACCCAACCTCATGAGCCTTTGAACCAGAGGGACCTGCACTGGACACTGAGGAAGTAAAGCAAATACCGGAGCCAAGATGGACAGCCCTTAGATCCTTCCGATCCCAGCCCATGTGCCTGAGCAGGGCCCCCCTCTGCTCAGTGAAGTCTTCAAAAGAGTTTTACTATGGGTACAGAATAGAGGATCCTCACCCCTTCCAATCTATGACCTCCAGGCCAGGGATGAGTATATCTCAGAGTGCACTGGGGAATCTAGAAGCCCATATTTGTCCCCAAGAGGCCTAGCAGTCTGGCTTGGGGTCATTCTTTTGCCCTCACCAATGAATAATTTATGATCTAGGGCAGGGTGGGCAAACTTTTTGACTTGAAGGCCACAATGGGTTCTTAAACTGGACCGGAGGGCCGGAACAAAAGCATGGATGGAGTGTTTGTGTGAACTAATATAAATTCAAAGTAAACATCATTACATAACCGGATGCGGTCCTTTTTTTTTTAGTTTTATTCATTTCAAATGGGCCGGATCTGGCCCCGCAGGCTGTAGTTTGCCCACGGCTGATCTAGGGGGTTCAGTCTCCGCTGAGTCAGCACTTGGCTAGGTTGAAACAATGGCTGTGGCAGGGAGGTTATGTTAGTGTGTTTAAAGCTTGTTGAAACTAAATACCACCAACAACAGCAACAGTTCTGATCTAGTCACATTTTCAGAGCCAAGAGACCCCGTGGCAGCCCTGTGGGTGTGCTGCTCAGATCCCCTTCAGAAGACAGTCTCCAGCTGCCACCACTTTGGATTGACCCAGAAAGATCCTGATGTGTTCATCCGGGGAACACACACGAACACGAACACACACACACACACACACACACACACACACACACACACACATACCAGGGTGTCTCCAGCCAATGACCGAGCATGGTGAGGAATACTTGAGCCAGGTTATTCTTCAGTGACATGGGCGTCCTCCAATGGTCATTTCTTGCTAGAAGACTAACCGTTAGCCCAGCCAAGACTTTTTCAGAATGGCGCTAGAGTCTGTGACTCTTCCTACCCATCTTCCTTCCCTCTCTCCTTCCCCGGTTGTCAGCCCTGCTTTGCCATCTGAAGACTCTCCCCTCACCCCAACCCCATCAGGCTCATTTTCCCCTTTCTCTCCTATAGTCGTCCCCTTGCCCTGTTTCTCTTGCAACTAATATTGTTTTTGGCGTCTCTTTCTCAGGAAACCTGAAATGATTTATCCTTTCAAAGGACCCCCTGAAAATAAAGATGCATTTGAACTGCTTCAATATTCCTAAAGGCAAAGGTGTGTTATTCCATGTATGAATCATAAAAAATCTCTCTCCTACATGTGGTCAGTACAATAAGGGAAGAAAGAGCTTAAGACAACTGAGATATGTCTGTGAGGAGATGCTCTCACTTTGAAGATCATTACTTAAAAGAGCTGTTGACGCTGATAAAATAAGGAACTAAACTGCTGTTTGTTAACATTCAGAAAGTCTGTGACAGTCTCCCTCTAGGACAGACCTAAGGAGGAGATGTGGCGGAAGTGGGCAGCGCAGAGGAATAGACTTTGAATTTGACATGAAAGTCAGCCACATTTTAGCTTGCATTTCGGTGTCCCCTCTAATTAGAAGTGCTGTCTTTGGCAAAGTAACTTCTCTGAGTCTTAATCCCCTCAACTATACAATGATTATTGAGCTTCATCTTGAAGGGTTGTTATAAAATGTAATGTCTGGGTCTGACTAACACATAGTAGTTGTTAATGTTCCCCTCCTGCACAACAGAGCTTCCCCCACCTCCCACATCTATGAAGACAGCAGAGCAGGGAAGAAAAAGGTGATGTACCATTTATCCATATGCAATGTACAAGATGCCCTCAAGCTGGGAAGCTAAGTGCATTCCCCTTTATCACAGCTCAGATCTTTACCCATATGATCTCACAGTCTGATGTCAGCTCAAGCTGTTCCAAATTCCACCACAGTTCCTCGCCCCCTCTCCGTATCTAAACTATACAGTCTCTTCCTCTTTATCATTCCTGTATCATCCTTGTGTCTCCAAGTATCCTGCCAACACATGCATCTTCTTCTTACTGACTTAAACTCCTTCTCCTGATTCTACAGCTTCAAATAAAGCCATTTCTGCCAATTTGATTCATAGCATACCAATTAGATAACTCCCAATTTCTTACTACTTTAATAAAATGTATTTCCCTCTGATCAGTAAGATCAATCACCAGGTACTCGATAAAAGGATTAAGATTATGGTGCTTTGAGAAGCCGTAAGACTGACTGGCTTAGTATATATATAATGGTACTTGTCTACTATCAATTAAAGGGAATTTGGATGAGTTGTGATACATGCTTATAAGTCACAGACCTCTGAGCTTCCAAGGAGTTATTCTGTCAGGGAAGAGAGTTTAAGGGGAAGTTTCCAGCTTCCAGCATGAAGTTCAACAAAGAAGCAGCTCCCTACAACCTCCCCCACCTCCATCCTAAAGGGTTTTCTGACCTTCCCATTTTATAGCTTCCTCTACCGCAAGAGGTCATGCCTGTATCTATTAACTGTGTTCTATAAATATTTCCTGCTTCTCTCTCTTTTTTTAAAACAATTTGTTTCGGGGGTTTTTATATATATTATTGACTTTTTACAGAGAGGAAGGGAGAGGGATAGGGAGTTAGAAACATCGATGAGAGAGAAACATCAATCAGCTGCCTCCGACAGATTCCCCATTGGGGATGTGCCCGCAACCAAGGTACATGCCCTTGACCGGAATCAAACCTGGGACCCTTGAGTCCGCAGGCTGACACTCTATCCATTGAGCCAAACCAGTTAGGGCTCCTGCTTGTCTTTTCCTGCATCTCTATGGCATTGTTTAGCTAAGCTGGCACATTAATCTTCTAAGATGCAACAAACCAATCCATGGCCCAATTAGACTGTTCAGGCACCAGTCATCTCTTTCCTGGGCCTGAGACATGTCTTTCCCCCTGGCATCCCTGGAAGTGCAGAATTCTGAGTTCTCAGGGATCTCAAGGACATTTGGTCAAAGGTCTCCTCCATCGTGTCATAATAGATGGAATCCTGGGCTGTCCGCTTACATCATCTCATAATACAGAGCAGGCTCCTTTATGAGCTAATTGTTCTGATGATCGAGTAGAGGACTCAGGCAAGAGTAAATATCGAACCTGTCATTTAGTTTGAGAAGCTAATTTGGGAAATGCACTCTTACTATAAAAGGTGAAAAAGGGATCCAACTGCTTCACCTCCTTCTCCCTTTGTGAGGAAGATATAGCACTAAATGAAGTCAGTCTGTGTTCCAGGAACACGCAGTGAGAAGGCTGTTGGAAACCACTGCAGGAAAATTAGTGATAGGTACAGGGCATAGAAAGAGCACTAGATTAGGAGCCACTCATTAACCATAAGATCCTGAATGTGCTTCTGTGACTCAGTTTCCCTAACTTTATTATGTGGGACATAGGATGGAACATCTCTAAGGACACGTCTGTCTCTAGAAATCTCTCTATTTTGTGGTACATGTCAAACGATTGAATGGTTGCAGTGTGCATAAATTTTAAGAAAGTCTATAAGTGAATAATATCAGCTTTATTTTTACTTGACCTTTTGACATTCCCTCATTGCCTCAGAATCATTTCCAGGCTGGCTTAGAGTTATAAAGGAAAACGAATATCGTCGAAGCCACCTTCCTCTTCATCTTTTCCAATTGATTAATATCTCTCAAACATGACATGGACATTTCCCCAAAAACTTTCAATTTCAGTTATTTGATAAATGTGTATGTGCTTAAACTTCAGAAATATGTTTAAAAATCAAAGACTTTTGTTCATATTTTTAGTTCTTCCTTCCTCTGATATGACCAAACATCTGAAATGTCAATGATATTACTAGTTCCTATTCTTATTAACCGGGCTTGAAGTTTATTATCTTGCTAGTCAGAATATGAGAAAGAGAAATAAAAATTATTTCAGGGAGCATAGTAATAATTTTTTTGAAATTTAAGTATGAAAGGAGGTTGGAGAGGAAGAGGGATGGAGGAAATAAGAAGCAATAGAAAGGGAATATAAAAGTGAAGAAATAAAAGCTAACTTAGAGGCCATCTACTCTAAACAAAACTTTCCAAGCAAAATATTAGCTGCTTCCTCAGGGCTCGCCACTATTTTTTTCGTCATTTTGCTAACTTAGCACATCACATATTGTATACTGGTTGCCTATGTATTTTTCTTAAGTTCTCATGAGTACCTGGAGATCAAGAGAGTCATGTCCCAGTCATCTTTGTAAAACCAGTATATATTATATTCCATAAATAAATACTGAATTGAAACAAAAATGCCAACTGACAGGGGTGATTTTAGATTCCAAATGCTACAGAGTGAGGGCTTTATTCTATATTTTGCCTGTTTGTTCACAGACTAGGAAGTTTTGTAAAGTTTACATTTTCTGGTACAGCTCACATACATTAATATCTATGGTTCTTATCTCAAGGCTCTACAAATGCCTGTCCCCTCCCTGTTACGCAGATTGCCAGTCAACAGGATTCATGAAATCCTCCATTGGTTGAGAATATAAGGGGGTCAAAGAAGATGCAGCACATGTGTAGCCTCTTTAGGAAGCTCACAATTTAGGAGCTTAAGGATCAAATTCAAAACATCTATGAAATAGACATTTATTGTAACACTACGAACGTGAAGGCTGCTTATTGTTTTTCGCTCCTTACTTCCTTTCCCAGTCTACATAAAAATTTATTCTCATTTGCTATTTTTCAAGAATTCCTTGAATCTTCATGTGCCAATCTCCACCTTGCTACTTTTCTGTCCTCTACACTTTCAAACATCTCCAACCTGGTCACCATTTTAAGAAGGACATGTGTCACAGACTTGAATCACACTCCAAAATGATTTTTCAATGGGCAGGGATGAGTCTCTGCCATAGCAATAAACCCCATGCAGGGGACCTCAAAGAGGAATACTCATTTTAGTGCTACAGTGGAGTAATCCTCATTTGGGTACTATTTAGTAGTTAGAATTTAGCATTGCTTGGTATTTAATATTTAGCTTTATTTGGTATTGACTGAATAGTAATACTAAATAGACTTGTTTAGGAAGTCAAGAGGTTAATATGTAATATAAAAGCTCTAATTTCCTAAGAAGTCAAAAAGCACTTTTGCAAACTCTTCCTTTGTTGTTCTCCAAAGACAGAGATAAGAACATTGCTTGCAGTCTTTGAACTCTGAGCTCACCTTCATTCAGAATCTGTTTCTTCCCAAACCCTATTTACTCTTCCTTTTTTCCTCCCTCCCTCCCTCCCTCCCTCCCTCCCTTCCTTCTTTCCTTCCTTCCTCCCTTCCTTCCTTCCTTCCTTCCTTCCTTCCTTCCTTCCTCTCTCTCTCTCTCCAGGGGGAATGTTTAAGACTTTCACTCAGCCCCACCAGAGGAGGCCATAGAGTTTCAGAACAAGGAAAACTTCATCTACCAACACAGCTGTGTGGAGGAGACACTTACGTTGAAGTCGTACAACACACCAAAGTTCGCTGCTGATGCCTCTTCAGCTCTGGGAACTGTCTTTCTAGGTAAACTGCCATAGGGCAAACCCCAGAGGTACTATATGGAGAAGCAAAGAAAGCAGTTAACAACTGGAAACAAAGTCTGAACCGCACATGTGATCACAAACTGTTTTGTTTAAAAGCAATGCTGAGCCTTTTCATGAGGACTGTGGGTCTCCATGTGGGGTCCCCTCTTCTGGGACTCTCCTATTAAATCCAGAATTCCCAACAATGAGAGTGCTAAGGGCCCTGTGCTTTGAGTTCAGTGGACCACCAACAGTTGGGCCAACCACAGTGCCCAGAAGGCTACCCACCACCCCCTTCAAACTGGTCTCATTTGGGGAGGTCTGGAAAGGACAGTCTCATCTGAGGATGTAGTGTTCTAGAAAACCAGACTACCCACGTCTTCATGCGGGTGGGGTGAGAGAAGAATCTTTCCCTCATGCCAGGGAGAGGGTTCTCACAAGAGCACTCAGAACTTGAGGGTAACAAGAGGGAAGACTGATTATGAACCTTCCTGACACTAATTCAGGATTACTGCCCTGATCTGTGCGATCAGAGTAGAACAGGTTGCTAGGGGCAGACACAGCCAGTCAGGGAGCAAGAGTAGTATCCTATCAGGAGCTTTGGTGAGACCTGGGAAAAGCACCCCTCTTGCCTCAGGATACCACAGGGCTTGCCAAGCAGATCTGCTGCTTCTTTGAGATGAAAGCTCCCCTTCCCTTGGGCTGGGGGTAGAGTTTGAATATGGATGGAAATCTGGGTGACTGGGTAAGGGCTGGGAATCAGCCCCTACTCCCTTTTTCCACACAAGCTGCTCTGTTTCCATGGCAACCCTGCAGATCCTCTGACTTCCTGGCACTAATCAAAACAGAGGGTGAGTTCCACCTGTTCTATCTCACCCCAAAGTTGGGACCACAGAGGATCGAAGAGATTAGGGTTTGCCCAGGGACACAGGAACTTTGGGCAAAAGGGCATATGCATCGGAGGAATACTGAGTGGGGCTGCTGGATGGAGGCATCTGAGAAATGGAGCCTTGTTACCAGGAGGTGACCAGCCCTGGCCTCTGTGGTTCTGTAAAGTGACATGAAAGATACCCATCCTCTTTTGTTCCTTCGCTGGAGTCGGTAATCATTACCCCCCAAAAAACAGGATGCCCCTCAGCATCTAACACAACCTGTACAAAAGCATCCCAAGCTTGCCCTGGCCAGTGTGGCTCAGCTGGTTGAGCACCATCCTATGCACCAAGAAGTTGCCAGTTGATTCCCGGTCAGGGTTGTGGGCTTGATCCCCAGTAGGTGGCGTGTAGGAGGCAGCTGATAGATGTTTCTCTTTCTCTTCAACAATTTTCTTTCTCTCTCCCTCTCCCTTTCTGTCTCTCTAAAATCAGTTTTTTAATAAAAAGCATCCAAAGCCAATATGCTTCCGAGTTCTAGGACTGCACCCAATCGAACACATATTAGCTCCCTCCACTGCATACTATTAGGGATTCTGCAATTTCATATAGTTGGAACAAGTTAGCTACAATCTTTCATTTCCTCCACATGGAGGCAGCATGGGGTGGGAGAAACAGTAAATTCTGCTGATCACTCTTCATGAATATATATAACCTGAGCCTGACACTGTGCAAAATCTGGAAAAAAAATCACTCTGGGATGCTAGCTAAATCCAATAAGCATTATGGACTTAATTTTCACATTTTTTAAATGGGAGAAAAATTTTTTTATAGTTTAAAAATTCTTTTAAAAATTCTTTTAAACTCATAAATTTGTTGTGATGCTCATTAAGTATAAGAAATGAAAGTGTTTTACACTTATAAAAAGCAAAGAACTCAATGAATGTAACGCACTATGAGTATGATTATGCTAATGGAGGCTGGATACAGAAATGGGCCCTGATTTGAAACCATGGGGATAAAAACTTTCAACACCAAGTTCTGGCTGTTTTCAATGCTGTAATGAACAAATTGGTTTTGAAATATTGGTACCTAAAAAGACCCTTTGCAGATTAAATAAAGCCCAATGCAATTTATGTATGGCAAACATCCAAAGAGATCTTTGAGTTATTTAAACTTCACATGGGTGAAAGACCCCAACCTCACTCTTGCTTCTTGGCCTTAGCTAATTCTCCCCACATCAGCTCAGGGCTTTTCCTTCTTCTTCAATCTGTTTTATTCTCCTCTCTGACCTTGGTCCAAAGGGGCCCCACCCCCATGTGTGCGTGCATGCGTGTGTGTGTGTGTGTGTGTGTGTGTGTGTGTGTCTGGGTTATCTTACTTTGGAAAAAATTTGCTCACTTTGTGTTTCTTTAGTATAGAAAAGCTGGATGCCTCGAGTTGCATTTCTTTCCAACAAAGCCTCCCTCTTTCTTCCTTTTGGGCCCAAGGACTACCTTGGGAATCTGACAAAGCCATGAACCTTTTCCCACAAAAAATGTACATGTAAACATACACATGACATTTTATGAATGACTTCAGGAGGCTCACACACCCTTTAGAGAAGTGGTTCTCAACCTGTGGGTCATGACCCCTTTCGCAGTTACGAAGTAGCAACGAAAATAATTTTACCGTTGGGTCACAACATGAGGAACTGTATTAAAGGGTCAGAAAGTTGAGAACCACTGCTTTAGAGAAAGGATTAGGACCTTTGGCCCATTGGCCCATGGGCACCATTTTGAAGATTAATTTTGCCACAAATACTATGATTCTAAGGGTGGATTAACCAGACCTCTTTGGATGCTTACCATGCATAAGCTTTCTACTCTTATAGAGAAAGGAGCTTTTCTAAGCGGTGATCACATGGGGATCCTGTTGCAGTGTGTTATGTAAACTGGAAGTCAGGGTCTTACCTCTGGCAACATGATGAGGCTGAATGTCAGAATGAAGAGAACCATATTTACTCCATACATCCATCTCATGAAGAGGAAGTATGAAGCCACCGATGAGCCAAACTGACCTATTAAAAAGAAAGTTAAAAAGTTAAGAACTTCTGGGGAAGATGGTGGTCTAGGTAAATGCAGTACTCAAATCCTCACACAACCACATCAAAATTACAACTAAACTAGAGAACAACCATCAAGCAGAACCGCCTGAAATCTAGCTGAATGAAAGTCCTACAACTAAGGATTTAAAGAGAAGACACACTGAGATTGGTAAGAGGGGCAGAGGCACAGAACAGGCTAGTCCCACACCCACACGTGATGGATAAAAATCAACTGCAGTGGTCCTCCCTGAGGAGCAAAGTGTCCTGGCCCCTACCAGGCTTCCAGGCCCAGGGTTCCAGTGCTGGGAAGAGAAGTCCCCATAACTTCCAGCTGTAAAAATCAGCAGGGATTTTGAGTGAGATCAGGCTTCTGGAGTCCTAGGCAGTGTCTCTTAAAAGGGCCACAGATGGACTTACTCAGACTCACTCCCTCTCCCTCTGAGCTCCAGCACTGGGGCAGCAGCTTAAAAGGAAACAGGGCAAGGGCTGGAATGGTCCTGGGGATGTGAGTGCAGCACAGGGAGTATGCCCATGGTGTTCTAACAGCTGTGTGGTGTCGGATGGGTGTTGAGATGATCACTTAGTAAGTTATATCATGTCTGTTCACTGGGTGTACACCTGAGGCTAGAATGGTGTTGTGTGCGTGTTCTTAAGAAAAAAAAAAGAGAGGGAAAAATTAAAAAGTTGAAAGGACAGAACAAAAGCTATGTCTTGATAACCTTCCAAAACAAATCTGCTCATTGCAATATACTGGTTCCATTCACATTTACAGTCTCTAGCATTCTTCTTTTTCTACTTGAAAGAGAAGATGTTCATGATGGAAGTGCTGTCTCTTACATAGCTGTAGTTGTCTAAAATGATCATGATCTACACCTTATACTCCATCCAAGGAAACACTGCTTTTCTTTAGCAGCTAGGATTGCCATCTGAAGAGCTTGTTATTCCTTGAGTTAACACAGTTAAGTGAGCAAATAGTATATGTAAAGTGTTTACGACAGTGCCTGGCCAGTAGTTAGTTATCATTAAAATTATACATATTCACTGCACTTCATCCTCCTTTTTCCCAGGCAAATAATACTCTCTCAAACAGTTTACCACATCCCTTATAAATGGTTGTCTGACAGGCCATCTTGTGCTGTTTTCCCATAATAGTAGCATTTTACAAGTACAATGCAAAAGCTGAAGGTCATCCACTTCACACATTTTCTGTCAGCAATTGTCTTAGATGTGAAGGACAATGTCACAGACAGGGTTACTTCTTAATACAACTTATATTTTAGTGAGGTATGAAAACAACAAATATGTGGGAATTTAAAAATAAAAAATATATATTTATCATAATATATATTATATATCATATTCTATTATACATCATATATTATATGTATGTGTGTTATACATATCTTTCACATCTTATATATGCATATGATAATGAATGATATATATGGATATATCACATAGGTAGCATATATATTATACATAATATGACATAATTATATTACTATAAAAATTATAGCCAGATAGGTTCTATAGTACAGAGAAGAGGATGAAGTATTGAAAGGGGTTGCTTTAGATAGCTGGTCAGGAAGGTAAATCAGAGACGGTAACATCTGAGCAGAGATCTGAAGCTGGAGGAAGAGGCAGGAACACCCCCAGCTGGGGGGTAATCATTCCTCAAGCAGAAGAACGGGTGAGAACAAAATATCACGAGGGAGGCAAGAGCTCAGAGAACCGAGGAACAAGCCTAAAGCCTGTTATCGGAGCACAAGGAATAAGAAGCCAAACCACATCGCGAAGGGCCTCCTAAGGCAAGAGAGAAAGTGAAGATTTTCTTTCAAATGAGATAAGAAGTCACTGACAGGTGTGAAGCAATGCAGGGAGGGGGCAGTTATGACATTTCAGAAATCACTTCAGCTCTGGAAAATAAATTGGGAAGGGGTAGGCAAGAATGTGTTGTCAACTTGCACCTGCCACAAACAGCATAAAGTGATCTTCTCTTTGATGCTTTTGAATGAGGAAAAAATATATAAGCATTCTCTTAAATTAGAGAATAGAAAAGGGAGAAAAAACAGAAACTTGAAGTCTCAGGCTGAGATTTCATAGAGTTACAAAAGCCAAAGATTATTTGATTATCACTTAAGGTTCAGCATCAAGAGGTTCGTTTTCCCAGTCTTCCCAATTCTCATTTTCAGTTGCCCCAAAAGAACAATGAACATCTTCAGTCACCTGCTGCATCAACCCCTTTGTCCTGTCTCATTCAGCAAAACACCTCCAGTGACCAAGGCTTCCCTTTGGCCCTCTGTTTCTGAAACATTACAGGAGGAAGAAGGTTCGTGTGGAGCAAACTGCAGCCTCTGCTGACGAAGATGAGACTGAGCTCACGTGAGAGTCGTACCTCTATTTTTGGAAGTTAGCCTATTCTTTAGGTGCCGTCTTACTTTTTCCCTTAACCCAGAGGCAGTTTATATACAAATTTAAAAGGAAGGTAATATCTGTGTAGATGTTTTAAAAGACATCAATTCATTTGAAGTCTGAATATTTGGATTCCTTTCACTTTGTAGAGGGGTACAGAGTTCCAAAAGTGTGTTATTTTCATAAGCTTGCTCCACCTCCCCCCGCCCCACCCCGCTTCTGCCCCCCAGCTCTGCAACCAGATGCACTGGCCCAAGTGCAGAAAGGCTGAAGCAGATCCGCCCCTCTCAGGACACCTGATCATCGCCTGGCTCCCAGTGATTTCATATCGTTTCATGGCTCTTATCTATGTTCTCTGGTAACTATACCTGAGGCCTGCCTCAGCCAGGTTCACTTGTCATGTTTTATTGAAAGCGGTGGACTTCTAGCTTGTTAATCGTTACAGTTACTCACTAACTGGAGAAGAACCTAGGTCTCTAGGTATCTGGGGTAAGCTTTCCCTTGGAATCACACTTGACATCCTCTGGTGTAGAGTCCCAAGCACAGGATAGAGGCCTTCTGGTCTCCCTCCCTCCCTCTCTTCCTTTCTTCCTTCCTTCTTTTCTTCCTTTCCTCCTTTCTTCCTTCCTTTAACAGTTTTGGTCTTCTAATTAATACCACACTCTCTCCCAGCCCCTAACATATAACCCCTGGCAAATGAGTATAAATACTAGTATATCTAAAGGTAAAAAAAAGAAAAGAAAAGAAAGAAAAGCATATTAAATGTCTCAGAAAGTATCCCCTTTCCCTATAACCCATATCTATTATAGATAAAATATACTTTAAACTCCAAAGCTTCCAAACTCCAGTTCTGAGGCTTGAAACTGGCTTCATAACGATTTTATTTGGGAATAGAAGCCATATCTATCTGTTTTCTTTACTGAATCCAAGTGTAGAGAAAATAAATTACAGGGAAATCAATTTCATTAAAGACAGAGTGACTGAAGGAAAAACCCAGACACAGGTCAAAAAGACCCCAGAATCCAGAAAACAATGTTCCTTCCACATGACACCTACCCATGGCAGAGGGGCAAGAATAACCAAAAAGAAAAATAAAAGAGCTTAAAGGAGAGAAAACAAATCAACTGGCTGACATTAAGTCTCTATAGGACCTTTCCCTGTCTCAACATAAAAATGAAAAATAAATTTTCCCTCTTTATGCCCATTTATCCTAGCAGTTCTCTCCTACTGGAGGTTGTTGACAAAAATTGGCATTCACTAAAAACAGAAACCTTAATATAGTGTGGCTAAAAGAGCATGATGAAAACAACAGCCATTTCCATGTACTTAGTCTCTCAGATAAAACTTACTTATTCTTGTAAAGAATAAGAATGAGTAGTAGTAGTAGTAGTAGTAGGAACCGCTAATATACAGGGTAGGGCAAAAGTAGGTTTACAGTTGTGAGTACATGAAACACAGAGTGTATTATCTAATTATTATTTATTCATTATTGCATTATTTTCCAAACAACTGTAAACCTACTTTTTCCCTACCCTGAATGTTGATAGTATTGTGTACTAAGAACTTGATTTGCATCAACTCGTTTTACTGCCTCTAGAACCTGGTGAGGTTAAGTATTATTAGTCCCGCTGTGAGGATGGGGAATTAAAAACAAACACACAATGGAGGCAAAGGAGGCGTGGGGGGAGGGGAGGGTGGAGACATGTGTAAGGCTTTAAAGATTTAAACCTAGGAAAAAAACACAACTTAAACACAGACATTAAACTGAACCAAGACTTCATTGTAATAATAATAGCTACCATTTAATGAATCTTTGTTTCAAACAGCTACGAGACCTCTGCATGCTAATTCATTTAACCATCATCAAATCCCTGTAAGAAGAAAAATATTGTACTCTCATTTTACAGAGACTTGGGATCATAGGCTACACAGCTAATAAATGATGCAGCCGGGGTTACACAGGTAGTGAATGATAGTGCCTGGTAGTGTTGATCTATACGTGTCTGACTTCAAATCTAGATCTCGCTTAGCCACAGTACTATATTACTCCTCAAGTAGAATCATAGTTCAATTTAAAAAAACTATGCTATATAGAATATGCAATAAATTTGTGTCTAAAGGGATATAGATAATATCCATTGATCTGCTAAGGCCAGTCAAATTCACCCATTTGGATGGTGCCCATAAATGACCAATTCTTTTTCTATTTACTATAACTAATAAATGCTGTTTCTGTAATGTTATTATTAATATAGTAAAACAGAGTCTTTGGTATGTATTAATGTAAGGCCTTAGGCTTATGTGTATTCTTCTTCCTGATTTTCTTGTGTTTCTTTTAAATTAAGGTTAAAGTTTCACCCTCCCTCTGGTTATTTATTACTAAGGCAAAGTAATTTGTAGTCTGTCATCATGTATAATTTCCTCTTGAACAGATGGGTAACAAGACAAGCAGATAAATGTGAGCATTTCAAAACTGGAAAATACCAATTAAATCACCTGCTGCATGAGTACAATATAAATGCCATCTCCTTCGGCTAGGATACAAAGTAGTTTCTTTCCAACTGGTCTAGGGATGGAGAGTTAAATGCGGCAAGTTTGTATTCTCTGGAGCCCTTAAGCTAACAAAGAAACTTGAATGAGCATTTAAAATCTGTGCTTATGGTTGCCTATCTGAAGATCTTTCCAGTCTGAAAAACAGGCCAATCAGACCTTAATTTTGATGCTGAATTCTATTAAAAAAGAAGTCGATTTTGATTCTGGGAAAGACTTCTAATCTCCAGCTTGAAAGGCATTCAACGACTTAATTCATGACTTGAATGGTAATGTTAGTGTCACAATGGGTAAAGATTACATTTCCCAGGAGTACAAATATACAACTTCTTCAGTAAAATGAGCAATACAAGGTAGCTAATGATCTGTATTACTTCGGGCAACCCTGGGGTTTTAGGCTGGCCTCTTTACAAGGCTGGCAGGACAGTGAAACTCCATGGCACCCCCTTGTGATGTAGAATTTCACAGCACGCCTTTGTGGTAGGAGTTATCAAATCTATTTTGAGTATTAAAAAAGTTGGGAGTCATCAGGTGAGTACCTGGTCCACACTGGTCAACGGGATCCAGGTCTTAGTAGAATCACGAGGGAAGCAGCATAAGTTTTAGACTTAACTTGAGTTCCCCTCTTCACACGCACACACTAAGTCATTTGAATGTAAAATCAATCAAGAGTCTTGATGTGTGTTGGTCAGTACAGCATTGCTAGTGCCTAGAAACATGCCTGATAATGGGAGGCGCTAAGTGAGTATTTGCTCCATTAACTAATCAGTCAAGTCAAGCTTATTCTGAAGATTAAATGAGGTATTATTATATTTAGATAATTCTGATTTCAAAGGAAATTAATATATTTCTGATCCTCTTGTAAGTGTAAACGGTCATTTCTTCAGAGAAAATTAATTTGTATTAGTTTTATAATGTAAAATATATAATTTAAAAATAGGGTACTCATTTAACCTACATTTTTCTGAAAAGAACTCCCAAAGAAAGTAAATTATGCAAGTCTCTCAATATAAACCTGTTTTCCATTTAATAATTTCAATCATTTACATTCGAAAGGATAAAGAATGTCATGTGTTTACAGATATATATCTAAAACTGATAGTAATTTATGAAATTATAGAATCTTGAGTGAAACATGGCCTTGACTAGATAAACTCTAAATTTTGTGAAAACTCCAAATGGCAGAACAGACAGCCAGAGATATAAAAGGATTGCCCAAACAACAGAGTCAATAGGGCAAAAGACTTCAACCTTCAAACAATTCCACCCCCACTTCCTCATGCAGGTCAGCTTCCAACACCATCACAGACACATGATTTCCCTGTCTTTGGTAGGCTATTTTTGTGAGATGGTGAGTCCAAACCAATGACTCTGCTAGTATACTCCTAGAAAGGTTTCAGACTTTTCAACTATCGTTAAAAATCATAGTACTTTAGGAATCTTATAAAATGTGAAACATATAAGTAAATAAATAACTGACTTAAAAATAAATACCTGATAATATTTATTATGGAAAATAACACCCCAAGTAGAATAACTATTAAAGAAATCTACAACTACTCATCTTACTATAGACCTGGTAGAACTCTCCCTAGGACCTGATGCAAAAAAAGAAATTTATATCTTCCTCAAAGTAAAAATCGGCATAACCCACTGGGAAAAGCACAAGCTTTGGGCCCAGACAGACTTCACCTTATATCTCAGCTCCTCTACTAACAAATTCTGAGACAGCCAAGCCACAACTCTAAAATAGGAAGGCTTATGTGCACATTGCAGGCACATGTCTGAATTTGTTTTTTGATGTGTCTTAATTCCTTCAATTTCATAGAATGGTAGATATTTGGAGAATTTGTTTATATATAACTAGAGGCCTGGTTCACAAAAATTTGTGCGGGGGGTGGGGGGGGGGGCGTGTTCCTCAGCCCAGCCTGCCCCCTCTCACATACTGGGAGCCCTCAGGGGATGTCCTACTGATGGCTTAAAGATTAAATGAAATAGTGTTTGTAGAGTGACTGACTCATGATGGCACAATAAATGATGGTTGTGATGATGCTAGAACAGGAAATTAAGGTCAATTCTCCACAGTGAGGCAAAGCACCATTAAAGGTGAAGAAAATAGGACCACCTAATAAAATAATAAATTACATATTGAAGGGAAAATAATCCACAGTTGCTCATATTGTCCAGTCTGACTGTTTCAAATTTTCTGGGGGAAGAGAGGAAAGGGAAAGATAACTGAAAGTAGTATAAGGTAGCTCTCAATTTGATTTTTCCACTGTAATGTACATGATAGATGATGGTCATAGGTGTAACTCATTTTTCCATGCAACTTCCGGCAATAAAAATAATTCCATCTGTTTTTATCGCACTCGAGGCAGGCTACTGCAACACTAGTAAGCATGCCATTTTTATTTAGATGGGCTGGAACCTGCCCTATCATTAATTATAAATATCTTGGGATACATCTCATAACTGATCAAGATTCAACCCTATCATTTTCAGAAATGAGTAGACTGTGGCCCAGAGGGATTAAATGACTGGCTCAGTCAGTGCCAACAGCTAATCTATGGCAAAGGAAGAACAAAATTGTATCAGGATCTTAAGGTACCATATTTCAGCTGCACAGTTAAAACCTAATGATTCCACGGTGTCTGAATTTGTTTTTTGATGTCTTAATTCCTTTAATTTCATAGAATGGTAGATATTTGGAGAATTTGTTTATATATAATCGAGGCCCAGTTCACAAAAATTTGTTCACTGGTGGGGGGGGGGGCGGTCCCTCAGCCCAGCCTGCCCCCTCTCACATACTGGGCGCCCTCAGGGGATGTCCTACTGACGGCTTAGGCCTGCTCCCTCCTCCCCTTGGGGAGGCGACCGGGCTGATCAGGGGAAGGCACCAGCCCCATCACCCCGCTGCTGTAGCCACTGCCAGTCACCACAGCCACCAAGGAGTTTTCATCAACACGGACTCCAGTCCCTTCACCATGAAAAAATGACAACTTTCTTTAGGCATTTTCAAGATGTGTCTTTCATAGGATATGACATTTCTTTCTTTCTTTCTTTTTTTATCCTCACCTGAGGCTATGTTTCCATTGATTTTTAAAGAATATGGAAGAGAAGGGGAAAGACAGAGAGAAACATCGAATGTTCCTCTCACTTCGATGTTTGCCTCCTGCACTTTGATTGGTTGCCTCCTGCATGAGCCCTGACCTGGGCCCGGGCCAGGGAGGAGCCTGCAACCTAGGTACATGCCCTTGGTCAGAATTGAACCCAGACCCTGCAGTGGGCAGGCCAAGGCATTATCCACTGAGACAAACCAGCTAGGGCAGGATATGATATTTCTTAGCCCTCCAGCAGTGGACCTTCCTTTTTTTCTCCAGGAGTGTGATGAAAAACCCTAGACTACCTTATTGGATTCTTATTACCCAAGTTATTAAAAATATTACCAGTGGCATACAGGGAGCTTAGCCAATGAGCAGTCAGAAAATGTGTTTCCTCTGTAGTTCACACCAATTGTCGGCTCGGCCCCTGCCCAGGCCTAACACCTCTGGCCGAGGCATTAGGCCTGGGCAGGGGACCCCCAGCTTTCCACGATCGCCCACTCCACCCCTGCTCAGGCCTAACTCCTATGGCCAAGGCATTAGGCCTGGGCAGGGGAACCCCAGCTCTCCGCGATTGCCCGCTCTGCCCCTGCCCAGGCCTAACACCTGTGGCCGAGGTGTTAGGCCTGGGCAGGGAACCCCCTGCTCCCCTCGATTGCCAACTCTGCCCCTGCCCAGGCCTAATACCTGTGGCTGAGTCATTAGGCCTGGGCACGGGACCCCCAGCTCCCACAATCGCCAGCTCCGCCCCTGCCCAGGCGTAATGCCTGTGGCTGAGGCGTTAGACCTGGGCAGGGGACCCCTCAGCTCCAACTGCAGGCTCTGATCACTGCTGGGTGCCTACGTATGCAAATTAATCGCCATCTTTGTTGGGTTAATTTGCATACTAATCCAATTAGCTGGTGGGTGTAGCGAAGGGATGGTCAATTTGCATATTTGTCTATTATTAGGTAAGATTTTACTCAACACATATTTATTAAGGTCAAACATGTTCTAGGCCTGGTGATCCAGGAGTGAATAAAACAAAATCTCTACTTTCCTATCTTGCAGAAGAAATGAACACAAGTAAAATAAAACAAAATTATATTAAACATTCAATCAAAAGACAGTATTTTAGATCATTGTACATAAATGTTGAGAAAATAAAGCAAGAAATGAATAGTACAGAAATATGTTGGAGGAGTGCAATTAATAAGCTGATATGTTTTAATTCATTGCCATTTGATAACGTGAAATTGAGGGGGGGGAATAGTAACTCCGAAAGTGTGCGCAATCATATCAGTGAGGCATCCAGCAACTGTGCTATCTCTCTGTGGAGGCCCCGTTTTAATAATGCAATGCCACATTTACCCAGCAGGAAAACCGAGGCCCAGGAGAAAATCAGGTCCTAGTCCAAACCTTTAGAAACCAGAATATGGCAAGACTGTGCTCAAAACTGGTTTTAAAAATAGTATCCCTGCCCTAACCGGTTTGGCTCAGTGGACAGAGTGTTGGCCTACGGACTGAAGGATCCCAGGTTCGATTCTGGCCAAGGGCATGTACCTTGGTTGCGGGTACATCCCCAGTGGGAGATGTGCAGGAGGCAGCTGATTAATGTTTCTCTGGCATCGATGTTTCTAACTCTCTATCCCTCTCCCTTCCTCTCTGTGAAAAAGGAATAAAATATATTAAAAAAATAAAATAGTATCCCTGCCCTAGCTGGTTTGGCTAAGTAGATAGAGGAATCCTGGGTTTAATTCCAGTCAAGGGCACATGCCTGGGTTGTGGGCTCCATCCCCACTAAGGGGGCATGCAGGAGGCAGCCAATCAATGGTTCTCTCTCATCACTGATATTTCTATCTCTCTCCCCCTCTCCCTTCCTCTCTGAAATCAATAAAAATATATTTTGAAAAAATGGTATCCCTTTTTCTTTATATTCTTTGTTTTTAAAAATAACTTATTATTATAATTACAATATTTTAAATTTTTTATTTGCCTTATTATAAGCTTAGAGCATTGTTCTAAATAGGTTTTTATTTAAGTATATTCTCCTGTCTTCCTGTACACTGTGAATATTGTATAAAAATGAAGGCATAATATGATATTCAGATAGCAAGTTCTTGGATGATTATTGCTTATTCTACTTCAGAGGTTTGAAAATGGGGCTCTAAGATTTCTTGATTCATTTTAGACATTCATTTTGATTATTGTCTAACATGAGAGTATATCTATTTTTCAATGTCAGGTTCATTGCCCAAGTAAAATCTCTGCCTTCCCATGATATGACTCAATGTCCTTGTGCGCAACACTGACTTTCCTGTGTAGGAGAAAGAACAAGATCAGAAGGGGAATATTTTGGTGGGAAGGGAGAGTGGGATCTCCAGTGCTGTGATGGGTAAGTACTAGTAAGTCTTCACAGTGAGCAAAAAAGATGTAAAAAGATGCAGGTTTATTTGTTTGTTTTCTCGTTTTTAATCTTCCCCACTAAGAAAGGCCTCTGATAAGCTTATGAGACATTTATCTAGGCCAACCTCCCACCTGAGATCTGTTAAGCACTTACTTTCAATTGCTTTGATTTTATTTTCCCATGGGACACAAGCAGCTTTGAAGTTCTCAAAATCACGGAGAAATTTGACCCATTTCTGAAAAGGAAGCGAAGAACATCAAGAAAGCCCAACCTCTTGTTTGTCAAGATGTTCATCCCCAGCCCTAGCCCCAAATCTCACAAAACACTGAGCTTGGAAAGAGCTCTCTGGCACAATATGTTGCTGTTTGTAATAAATAAATAAATAAATAAATAAATAAATAAACAGGGGAAACAGTACTTGCCTTCCTGTTCTCCACTCTTCTCCAGACCAATTTACTTCAAAAATGTTCACAGATCCTTGTTTACAGAATATATGCTTAAAAATACCTGTTTATTCTGCCAGACATAAGAGAGCAGGGACTGATTTTGCATCTAATAAGGTGATGGGCAAATGGTATTGATTAATCAAATAAATATTCATCACATGAAGAAATCAATGAAATGTGAGTAAGACAAAGATCCTGTTTTGAAGGTCTTCTGGGTCTATTAGAATATACTGTATATTTCAATACAGGATGATAAGTACTGTGACATGGGACACTTCACTTTGGTAGAGGTAGAGCAGTCAGCTAAATGGAAAGCTATAGTGTCATAGGAAAGGGAAGAAGAAAAAAAGCCATGAATTTGTTTTAATAAAAGAATTTCCTTCCACTGTATTCCATAATGTTGGGCCATCCAGAGGATCGCTTGGAAGAATGGGGACAGATAACTTTGCATGTGTGTACATTAAGCTGGATAATGTGTGAGTTGCACAGGCACATAAAGCCTACATAACAGTATGAGGCAAGTCTGAAGTTCAAAGATTACCTAAATGAAAAACATCCCAAATGTCCATCTATAATAGAATGGATAAATTGCGGTCTCTTCATACAATGGAATATAACATGTCAATAAAAATGAACTATAACTCCGGTAACATGGATGTATCTCATGAACATAATATTGCATCAAAAAAAGCCAGAAACAAAAGCATAAATACTATATGATTTCATTTACTTACACTGTAAAAACAACAAAACTAACCTATGAGATTATATATATATCAAAAAATATATTATATATTATATTTAAGATATATGAACTTTATTCACAAAACATCTTTATGGAAATATATTTACCTTATTTTTAAAGAGGGGATAATAGTACCATGTACCAAACTTGCTGTGATAATTAAATTTAAACATAACTTTATAGAAGGATTTAATTCAGTGCTTGGCATATAGTAAATACCGTATTTGCCGGCGTATAAGACGACTGGGCGTATAAGACGACCCCCTAACATTTCCACTCAAAATACAGAGTTTGTTATATACTCGCCGTATAAGACTACCCCCTCTTCCACACACCTTCCACACACCAAATAAAAGGTAAAACAATATCAGATTTGATTTTAACATTTTAATTTATATTCAAATGCTTATGACATGCAGGAAAACTGTCACAAGGCTGTATGTAATCAAACATATACATAAAACAGTGCAAGTTTATTACCGGTAAACATACCGGTAATTCACTAAAGAAAACACACTCTATAGACTGGTACCGTAGATGCTTCTCAGGAACACAGGCAAGCAGCCCACAACCTAGAGGGACTGTCAATGATAGAAGTAAGATAACAAATAGAGGGAGAGAGCAAGTGCCGGGCAAGTCCCTAGCAAGTTTGCTGGCGTGACAGTTTCACCTTAAAAGCCTTCAAACTCCTCTTCAT
>NW_006291965.1:168123-174943 GCF_000327345.1 Myotis davidii
ATCGCAAAACAGCCGAGCATACACCCAGCAGCGCTGCTGATGCCTGCATGGTATGTGGAATGAAGTGGGCGGGCATCGGGAGGCCACTATGGCATGGGGCAAGCACTATGGGCAGT
Organism: Myotis davidii; assembly: GCF_000327345.1. Classification (NCBI taxonomy): domain Eukaryota; kingdom Metazoa; phylum Chordata; class Mammalia; order Chiroptera; family Vespertilionidae; genus Myotis; species Myotis davidii. The sequence continues at coordinate 168,240 of NW_006291965.1, forward strand.
CTATCTGAAGTGTACCTGGCGTATAAGACGACCCCCCACTTGGAGGCATATTTTTCAGGGCCAAAAAATCGTCTTATACGCCGGCAAATACGGTATTAAATAAATGTTAGCTTCTCTCCTATATTTTCCAAAATTCCATATTTCATTGGTATATCATTTGTATTGTCTTATTTACTATCCAATTCACAGTTTATGCTCATGGTAGAGAAGAGCTATATATATGGTTCTGTTACTTGTAGACATTTTGAGAAAGAAATGTTGACCCTGAACCTCTTAACTATCAGGTAATGAAAATCAAAGGGGCAGTCTTTTACTTTGGGGAGTGATAAAATTACACAAGTAAATCTTTTGACATGAATCAATGTTTCTGAACTTAGTTATCAATTTAAGTCCTCTAAGGGGCCTTTTTGGATTTTTTTCTGAATCACCCCTCCAAGTTCTAATATCACAGATATAGTGTATATGTACTGTGTATGTATATGTGATTTAAACATATAAAGTGTACTTTTTTCCTCTTTCTCAGAATATAATACATTTTCTCCCTTTTACAAGTCAATATGGCCTCCATTGAGAATATATGGCATCAACCAAACTGAGTTATGGAAATACTTACCTTGGCCATCATCATCTTAAATGCAAACCACCGCTTTCCTTTTCCTTTCCCAAGAGCTCCTTCATTCTCACTCACAAATTTTTTTGCTTCCCTAAGAAAAGAAAACAAAACAAAATAAGGGGTGGGTGGGGGTGGATGGAGATTAATAGAATATAGAGGTAGTGAACATTTAATTTTATTAATTTCTCAATCTTTTTTCTTCCAAACCCTTAACAAGTGAATCTAAGCTGTATTTCATGACCTATGGACTTGTAATGAATATTTAACATTTTTAAATTTTGGCCAGTAAGAATAAGATATTTTAGTCTAGCTTATTTATCAGCTGAAGTCATTGAAAAGTAAGGAATTTATACTGAATGTCAAAATAAAGAACCCAAGCTCTTCTCATTTCTACCACATATAAAATTGAATCTGAACTTTATTTCAGATTTTGGCAGTCAGAATGTTTATTTTAAAATACTTTCTTTCCTTCTTTTTTAAGGATTATTTTTTTTAAAAAAAAATAGGGCAGAGAGTTTAGGACAAACTGACATGCAACATACTTATTGACCTGGTATTTAATCTTGTAAAAGGAATTATGAGTTAAAACAGAAAAATCACATTATGTAAAGCAATGTGATTGAGGGAAGAGGAAAATAGAAAGGAATCCTCAACACAGACTTAGCCCTGCATTTAGATAGGGCTTCAAATTCATACTTTACCATAATTTCCAAATATTTATTTACAGTAGTTATATTCGTCTATTTGTTAAAAAACATCAAAGTGGGTAATATAAACATGCTAGAGGCCCGGTGCACAGATTCGTGCACTGGTGAGGTCCCTCAGCCTGGCCTGAGAGGATTAGGCTGAAACCAGCTCTCCAACATCCCCCAAGGAGTCCCGGATTGCAAGAGGGTGCAGGCCAGGCTGAGAGACCCCACTGGTGCATGATCAGGGCCAGAGAGGGACCACGGGAGGTCTCCAGGGAATGTTCAGTCCATCTCGCTCAGTCCTGATCCACCAGACCCCAGCAGCAAGCTAACCTACTAGTTGGATTGTCTGCCCCCTGGAGGTCAGTGTGCATCATAGCAACTGGTCAAACAGTCGAACAAACAGTCGGACATAGCATTTTAGGCTTTTATTATATAGTATTAAAAATGTACACTATTTATAACTTTGGTCAATTTTGTTATTGTTGTTTATTTGATATATAAAAAATCTTTATAAAGTAGAGGTGGACCAGGCTTGTTTTGACATCACAGGGGCCATAGAAAACCCAAGAGATAAGCTAGACCTGGACTGTGATCATACAGGTGCAATGCTGTTGTCAGCTGGATGGCCCCTGGAATATGCAGTTTTACAGATAAGACCATTCAACACATGACTATAAATAAACTTATTAACAAACAAAATAAATCTTGAAAAATAGAAAAAGTCAGTGAAGGATTATTTGTAAGGTGTTCTTAGCACTGAACTCATGATTTTATGATACCCAGTGATCAAAACACAACACACAGCCACTGACACAGTCTATAACTAGACAGTGGTGCCTTACTGCTCACGTATGCCTTTGCACCACCCACATTCTGCCATTAAACACACAAGCACAAGGAGAAGATTCTTTGCAGCCATCACCTTCCCACCCCCCACCCCAGACCAATTTCTTGATGGCATGGACAATATCTTCTTCTGTAGCTCCCACAGTGTTGACCACCACTTTGACTATAGGAGGTGCTCAATAAACCTAAACCTCCTGCAAATAGAGCTAAATAGCATAACTCGGGGTAGATATCTATATATAGACAGGGGAGTATGTAATAATCGTATTTTCCAACATCAATTAATGCTTGAAAACAAAGTCATTCTAGGCTTTGGTATTATACTCTTCCTCATTAGTCTTCTCAAAAACTTCATAGGGGAGCCTCCTAGAAATGGAGAAAAGTTACTAGACTGGCCTTGTTGTCAAACACCCTGACATTGGACATGACCTCTGGGATGTGAAGAGTCATTGAAAATGGCTTCTAAAACATTCTACACATTCTAAAACATCCAACAGAGCCACATCAAAAAGAATAAACTAAGTTCTCATGGCTGGGTTTTAGATTTATGCAATCAAGAAAACATATCACATGTAAGCATTACCTGTCCATCATGGAGATGATAAGACAGGAGTGTGGCACCTAGCAGACATTTATAAAATGTTGAACTGATCTAAACTCAAAATCAGGTAATGATTCTAACTCAGTCTCTGAGATTTGTCTCTGTCACCTTGGCCACATTTCTGATGCTCTCTGTGCACACATTCATCAGTCCTGCTTCTCACAAGAAAGCACACTTGCCCAAGACTCACAGAGCCCTGAGCAAGTTCTGGCACAGGTCCCTTTAGTTACTGTGTGGCCTCTCACAGGTCAGAATTCCCCAACAGATAAAAATCAGGCAATTGCTTCCCTCGCTGCTTCCCAGGATGGTGGCAAGAATAAGGTAAGATCACAGATGTGAATGTTTTGAAGGGTTTATTGCACAGTCAATCCTACAGTAATGTTTGTTTTGAAACTGCAAATTTGTTCTAGTATGATTGATAGATTATGGAACAATTTGAGCGTAACACAAAATTTTGTTTGCTTATATGTGATTTTATCTACAAAAAAAAAAACAAAAAAAAACCACCAAACATACACTGAGAGAATGCCGAAAATTGCATCCAGCTAAACCTAGCAGTGTGAGAATAAACAAAATGCACAGCCCTCATCTACCAGCTCCCTGACTGTACCATCTAATTTAGCAAAACCACATCCATTCACAGCTGGTGCTACACTGACCCTCCTTCCACACTTTACAGTAACACAAATTGCAACCCTGCTAAAGCACTTCCACAGCAAACTGCGGGTCTTTTTCAAAGTAAGCTGCCACATTTAGTGTAGAATTTATGTATTTCTTAACCATTTAGGCGTAAAATGTTGCTGTCATTTTACATCTGTCTTTCTGTGTGTCACTGAAGACATTTCTGAGTATTGTACCCCTCTTCCCATTTTTACTATAAATCCTATGGTTTTCATTGCCCGATTTTGCATATCGTAGTGAGTTTTAGGAATCCATACACCATGTTATATAGTGGAACTGACTATAATTCAATTACTTGGCATCAAGAATTTTTAAATTCATAAAACCAGTTATACATAGGAATTGTCACATCATTCTCTATTATAATTAACACATAAGTAGCAAATCAAAAATCTTCATAGTAAAATTTGCTTTTCATATGTGTCAAGTCCCTATTTTATGGGTGTATTCACTACTCTAGATACTTAGCAGATAATTGAAAAGATACTCAGTTTGGCCTATTAGAATTCTATTACTTACTAGATGAGTGGCTGGTTAGAAAACTAGACTTCTCTAAACAGTCAGAACTGTAAAAAAAAATAGCTATTCTACTCTATATTTCTGACAAGATTTTTAATTGTGAGCTGATGATTTTGATACAGAAACAACTATCATGATTTAAGAGAGAGAGGAAAGTCAGGGTTATAACCAAATTAAAATCACCAGAAAATTTCTTACAAATTCATTTAACAATATAGAAACTTATTTACATGGCAGTCATAGGTTTTTGTCATTTATTATGAACATAATTTTCCTTTGAACAATCTAAATGAGATTTTATTGATTGTCTCCAATTGCCAAGTTGTCCTGATGTTAGGCATAGTTTCAAATTCCTAATGACTACCCCACACTGCCCTCAATATAAAAGTCTGGACTTCACTCTACCACACATAATCTCAGATATGAATTTATTCTCTTCCTTGATATCCTAACTCTTCCTCCATTCTCCAAGAGATCTGCCCCCAAATTTAATTCAAAAGAGATCCCTGAACAGCCTTTCTACCTCCTCCTGCTCCCCACTACTCATCCTGGCCAATATAACTACTAGTCTCAATTCATCAGGAATCTGGGTAATGACTTTAAAACAAAGTCAGCAGCCATGGGTGGGTAGAGGGTAAGTGTTTAGTGAGAACTGACTCTTGATTCCCCTAATTTGATGCTCTGGGGATGTAAGGAAGCACTCTTGCTGCTCAAAGGCCTAGAAGAAAGAACACTGGACTGCATGTGGTCAGTGACTCAAGGAGAGAACATGCCTTACACTGTTTCCACCACTGACCTTTGCAGTGAGCTGGCAGGATGTCAGGATGAAGAAAACAAGCATCACCCAATCCCTCCTCCCTGATAACAGATTTCTACACCAGAAGACATCTTTCATTGTGCTTTTAGAAGCAAAATGCAAAAAGAAACCATCCAAAACAAAGATAAACACTGACTGATAGTTACCACGCTGAAGTGCCCGTGACACATCAGAATGCAAGAAAAGAAAGAGCAGTGTCTTTGAAAATTAAAAAGCAAGAACATTTCTTCATATTTTTCTTAATCCATTTTCCTACCATTTTATATTTATCTGGATAACCTAAAATGATTTTTCCACGTGGCTAAAATTGAAGTAGACTTCTGTGGATAAACTTTGAATACCCGCTGGCCTCACACCATCCAAATTTCTGACTGAAAAATGTGTGTCATCCCCTTGAACTGCATTCAACAAAAGCCACCTGCCAAGACTATGAGCTGGTCTCCAGGTCTCAGAGCTCAAGCAAGCGCTGGTATAATAGGCACAGCTCTCTGAGCTGTAACCCCAGACCCAGGGATAAATAATTGAGTGAGGTCTATTTAATGACAATGATACCTGGCCTCATAATTCATTTATCAGCCCCTCCTGTTGGTAATCAGAATAATAAGGTTTCATGGGCTTTCAAGAATACTTTCACAGTTAGGTGAAGGAGCACACTTTGGCCTAACTTACAAAACAGATAATTTACCCATAACACATGATACCACCCTGACTTTCCAGGGGAGTTAGGGCTTGCTAAATTGCCTTTGATACATTCTCATCCCAGGAAACATGTTCCCTGTTTGGGTTCCATTAAGTTGACTTTTCTTTCCTCTTGTTTTCAGTTTCATGGTATGATTGAGCAACTGATTTATTGCTGAGTAAATGAGAGACATTTCAAAACTTATCTTTAAAGCAACTATAATAAAAACTTGTATTCTTGAACACTTCCCAGCAAAGGGATAAGAAGTCTTTTCTTTAAAAAAAATATAGGGATGTGCCTACAACCAAGGTAGGTCCCCTTGACTGGAATCGAACCTGGGACCCTTCAGTCCGCAGGCCACTACTCTAGCCACTGAGCCAAACCGGTTAGGGTGAGAAGTCTTTTCTTAATAAGCACATTTGTTAAGTTTTATGAGTTCCCTGTAAATTTTGGAGATTAAACCCTTATCAGAGATAACATTGGCAAGTATGTTCTCCCATGCAGTGGGTTTTCTTGTTGTTTTATTGATGGTTTCTTTTGCTTAATAGATTTTTATTTTGATATAGTCCCATTTGTCTATTTTCTCCTTAATTTTCATTGCCCTAGGAGCTGTATCTATAAAGATATTGCTACAACATAAGTCTTATATTTTGCTGCCTGTGGTTTCCTCTAAGATTTTTATTGTTTCCCATCTTATGTTTAAGTCCTTTATCCATTTTGAGTTTATTTTTGTGTATGGTGTAAGTTGGTGGTCAAGTTTCATTTTTTTGCATGTATCTGTCCAATTTTCCCAACACCATTTATTGAAGAAACTATCTTGCCTCCATTGTTCTTCATCTTTGTTCTTCTTTCTCAGGATTGCTGTGGCTATTCGGGGTCTTTTTTTTATTCCATATGAATTTTGGGAGAGTTTTTTCTAGTTCTGTGAAATATGCCATTGGTATTTTAATGGGGATTGCATTGAATCTATAGATTGCTTTGGGTAGTGTGGACATTTTAATGATGCTGATTCTACCAATCCACGAACATGGTATATTCTCCAATTTGTTTATGTCTTCCTCTATTTCTTTTTCTAATGTTAGGTAGTGTTCCAAATACAGGTCTTTTACCTCCTTAGTTAAGTTTATTCCTAGGTATCTTGATTTTTTGTTGCAATGTAAATGGGGTGTTTTTTTTATATTTCTCTTTCTGAAAGTTCATTATTGGTGTATAAAAAAAAACATAGATTTCTGGGTGTTAATTTTGTATCCTGCTAT
>NW_006291965.1:175235-198243 GCF_000327345.1 Myotis davidii
TTTAAAAAAAAACACAGTGGTACCTACACAATGTAATACTATGCTGCTGTAAAAAAGAAGGAACTTTTACCATTTGCAACAGCATGGGTGGAACTGGAGAGCATTATGCTAAGCGAAATAAGCCAGTCAGAGAAAAGATAAATATCACATGATCTCACTCATATGTAGATATAATGAACAACATAAACTGATGAACCAAAATAGATTCAGAGACAAGGTAACACTGAACAGACCATCCAACTTCAGAGAGAAGGCAGGGGAGAAGGGTGGTTAGAGATCAACCGAAGGACTTGTAAGCATGCATAGTAGCATAGCCAATGGACACAAGACACTGGGGAGGTGAGGGTTTGTCCTGGGGGGTGGGGGAGTGGCCAGGGAGAGGTCAATGGAAGAAAAAAAATAATATTGTAATAGCTATGTATGGGCCTGGGGGTGGGGGGGAGAAGGGGTACTTGAAATATCAGGGGGACCATTCTGTAAAATATATGATTGTCTAACCACAAAAATAAAATAATAAAAAAATAAGCACATTTGAAAAAATTTGATTATTTAAGTTAACAAAAAATTAGAACTCTGATATCCTAAAATATCATTGGGTAATTGAAAGAAAATTGCAGAGGTGAAAACTAGTCTAATGTGCAGAAACTAAAATAAGGACTATAGGCCTAGCAATAGAATTCCATGGTTAGACTGGTAGAATTATTCAAAGTCACTCTAAAATGGGAAGTGATTGTTCAAAACATGTTTTTATAAAGAGTATGCTAGCGGCAATAGTTGTAATGGTTAAGATGCTCAGTTGCTTTCTCTATCAAATAGAAATAATAACAGCTATTCCACTGGGTTTTCTCATACTTTATAGAAAATAATGCATGCATGTAAGAATGAACATAATATATTCATGGCAAACAGTAAGGGCACTATAAATAGTACTCTCTATATTTGTTAACTTGATAAATTGCCCTGGTAAATAAAAATATCTGAAACAATCTGAAAACAAATAACAAATAAATAAAGAACAAGCAAAAATTTGCCTCTTCATTTATATTGCCTCTATGAATAGTCTATATGTCTAGCTTATGCTTCTATTTGTATAGCACCACTCACAGATTATATATATACATATATATAGTATATGTTATTACATATTACATATCACATATCACACAGCACATATCACATACCATATACCATATATCATGTATCATATACAGAGAGAGAAGAGACAGATAGAGAGAACCAAGACTTCTAAAGCTTTTATTAGCAATAAACTTTAAAATGATCTGTGCACAAAGAGTTCTTCAGGCAATTTTTTTTACTAGCTCTGAGGATACTCATGGAAATGTGTGAAAGCTAGATGTTAGTGTTGGTGAGTAACTAAAACAATGCTTGGATAGGTCAAATTTATATTAAGTGCAAAGTTACTACCCATGGAAATTCTTCAGACCTAGGAGGGCTTCTTTGCTCCTTGGAGCTATGAAACAGTGTTCATTTTCATGACTGCCTTAAATGTCAAATAAAGATTCCAACACAATTTTGGTTATATGCTAGAGATCAGTCAAGCATCTCAGAGTAATTTTAGATGAATCAAAGGTGAAATGACATAGTTGGGCTTCAGTGGTTTAATTAAAAAAAGAAAGCACACTAGATCCTCTTCAACTCACTAAGTTTTATTCTAATTCTGCTCTGTACATGGTTAATTTAAGATTCAACCTATGATTTAAAATATATTCCTTTGTATTATAATAGCAATGGAGTGGGACAGCGGACCATACAGATTTCCTGAGGAGCTAAAGCTTTTGCTGACGTAAAAATATTTGTCACAGCACAAACTCATTTTCTGCCACAGAAGGACACCAAAAAATTCTAAGATTGTCAGCAGAGATAATGTACAACAAAGTTACATAATGAACTCTTTCTCAGAGGAAAGAATTATAGTAACTTTATAAATATCTCTCCAGATAGTCTTATTAATCTCTATAGTAAGGATTTTTGCTTTATTTTTGTCTTTGTTTTAATGAATCAATCCAGCATGCAATTAGCAGGGGTGGTATTATGTGGACTGTGAACAATTAGGCCATATCCCTAGACATCTAGGTATATTCCAGCCTACATTACTGTTTTGTTTTGTCTTTAGCAAAAATGAGACTTGGGAAGAATGTGACCATAAAGTCACAAATGAATCTTAAGATCAGGAGTCCAAGAGAAATAAGATAAGCTAAATCTAAAACTTACCTCAACTACTCTCATCACCGAAGACTTGCAAAATGGCAGTGTCCCCCCCCCCCCGAGGGCTCCCACTCCTCTATACTATGGGAAAACTATTCTCAGAAATGATAAAAATAGCACTGAAAATATAAATTGCTATACATAGCTGTAAGAGGAACCCATCCAAAATTCTAGTCAATAAGCAAATTTGTTTCATTTTTATTATACTTTCATTCCTCCTTTTAGTTGACCATTTTTTTCTCTATGTATTTATTCAGTATGTTTTATGTTCTTAGGAATGTGTTCAGTGCTTTGAAAGAAATAAAAGAAACATGTAGATTCCTTCATAAAGCTTAAACTCTATTAAGAAAAATGAGTTATAAGCCCATAAAATTGTTATATAACAGTGCTGTGCAGCCTTGAAGTGAAAAGGGAATAGATAGGAGAGGCTTCTCATTGGTGATATTGTAGATGAGGTAAGAACTAAGCTGGACATTAAAGGGCTGAGAGAATCTGAGTAGGCAGAGAAGGGCATTCTAGGCATCGGTTTGCCGGAATTTCCCCAACAAAGGACATATTTCCACCATGAATCACATATACAATCTTATATTCTTAGATACACTGGCATTCAGCTCTTCACAAGGCCATTTACAGGGCTTGATAGACAGACTGTGCTAATTCTGGTGGTTCATGTGCATTTTAATCAAATGCATCTAATCACATCTGAATACTGTGAAACAGGAGGATGCACAGGGTGCTGCCTCAGAGTGAGAGGAGCCATTCTGCATTAAAAGTCTGGGTAAATATTCCTGTACATGACTTATGTGTTCATATTTATACTTTGATATGCATGTCTAAGTATTCTGAAATATTTTTTCACATGTTGTGTGGTAATATTTAGGAGTGCTAAAAAGCCTCCGTTTTCTGTTAAAACTGGGTGTTCTGCCTTTTGATCCATGAGTGGGCAAGAAATTTAAAATGATGGCAGTTCAGTGAGCTCTGAAAATAACCGACTACCTGGTAAATTTGATTGCTGCCCCATGACGAACTTAGATCTGAAGGTCTGTCCTCAGCACTTGGCAACACAACACCCACAGAGCCACACCCTGCTCCTATGCTGTGTTGACTTGCACTCTTAATATTCCACAGTTTGCTCCCATAGCTTCCCTTCTAACTTTTCCTGATCCCTGTGACCAATCACTGGTCAAAAAGAACTATAATAGTGTATACATAAATATAAAAATTAATCATCCAAGAAGTCACATATCTTTTATGTAGATACCGGAGTGTGTATGTGTAGTAGTCTGTGCAGTAGTATATACATATACACATTTGTATACATGTATATATGTAAACTCATATATACTGTGAAAGCATAATTAACATCACTATTTAAAAAGAAGTGTTTATTAAATTTTCAGTACTGAAAAAGGGAAACTTAGACAAATTATATTTGATGTATAAATTCTTTTCTTTCTTTCATATAATTTATGATATTCTAATATAATGTCTTCCAAATACTTACTTTCAGTATATGTATTTTAGTGAGACATAACCACTTCTATTCCATATCAACAAGCTTATTTAAGTCCCCCCAAAATAGTATTCCATTTGCCATTCCTTGGTCATATACAGAAAGACATCCTCAAAAATGCCTTGATTGTTCTCTTAAAATAAACCTAATCAAGTAAAGAGTTATCTTCACAATTAGTACCTATCTGAGAACTGGATGATATTCCCCCAAAACAACCAGGGAACATTTCTCAAATTAATCTTAATTTGTACTTATCGATACACATTTGCTATTCATTTACTGTTATTGTATTATGTCAAATATATTTGAAAGGATTTCTTCCTAAATAATTTTAACTGATAATTAATGAATTTCTCTGTTTAATCACCCTTCAAGAATAATATATTTATAGGCAGCTGAAATTCTAAAGAGTGCAAGGTAAATTGCTATCAAAAATTGGAGGGTAGAGTACCCTAGCAAGCTGGAAAAAAAAAAAAAAAACCTGATGCAGTGTGTGTTACCATATATAACACATTGAATGATAAGACTCTAGGAAATAAAGTACAATGAAATGAAATTAAGATAATAGTAACCACACTTTATCTATCTGGAAAAAAACTTTAGAACTTTCCTATGTCTAATATTTTCTTAAATATAATTATTATTATCTTACAGTATACTGTAGAAAAACCCCTGTTTGTTTTAATTTGAGGGTATTTGAATTCTGGATGAATAGATATTTATAGAAAGTAGTGAATACGATTGATTGCCAAGATTCTTGGGAAGTATCTTTCAATATTAGCATTTTTAGGTCAATTTTCCCAGTATCATTATACCAACTATCTGGGCAGAATGTCAAGCTGATTTAACGAGGCTGTGTGCTTGAGATTTTGAGGTTGGTGCAAGCTTCATAAATTCCTTAACAACTCTTCAAAAGGGATGAGGCCTGTGGGCCACCTGAAAAGGCTGCCAAATTAAGGTGAAGAATAGGACATCTCCAGGTAACTATGGTAAAATGGTGCCATATAGATAAGAAAGATTAAGTAAATCATGACATAAATAAAGGAGGAGAATTTTTGGTAGGGTTAGGTTTAGGGTTAGGCGCTTGAGGGAGGCAACTGATCAATGTCTCTCTCTCAGGTCAATGTTTTTCTCTTTCTCTCCTCCCCACCCTCCTTCTTCTTCTCTTTCACTCTGAAAAGCAATAGACAAGGTGTCCTGGGGGTGAGGATTAAAAAAATAAAATAAAATGGCTTCTACACAACTGCCAGTCCCATGCAATAGTATACTTGGAATGTACCCTAACGTGTAGACTCATAAAGTGGGAGAACTGCTCCCTCCCCCAAATAAGCTTCTTAAAATATCTAGCTAAGTGTTGCTTTTTTAAAAAAACTGTTTTTTATGTGACTAGGCACAGAAGCATTTTTATTTCAAATGAATGCTTTATATGGAAGTACATTGTGTAGAAGAGAAAAACCGTAGGTCTCCTCTGCTTGAAGTTGGCATTGAGGCCGAACAGCCCTCCTACCTCCGCCTCCCTTGGGTTGAAGGGATTTCACAAAACCACTTTAACTCTGAGGACAGCTGTTTGAAAACCTTAGGCCACAGTCCAAGCCCTTCATTCTATAAATAAATAAGCCCAGGCTCATAGAGGTGAAATTAGAGGTAGAGCTTAGATCAGAGTCCATGTCTCCTTAATTTTCAATCCAAATCCTATTCTATTCTACTAAAACAAAATAAAGTGGTTACTTATTTAGGTTTAGTCATGAGGGCTTTTAATCTACAACCTAGAATGTTCTGATATAGTGAAAAGTTTTAGGTTTCAGGATGAGTAATAAGTAGAGCTGTTATTTTCCACCCAGGTGTTGCATTTCACCTGTGGTGGCTGCTACCTGGTTAGAGTGGCCACCTCTTATAGGCAGGACAGATCTAGTCATCTAACATCTGAGTTAAACCCTTAAGGATGGCAATCAGTGTATTTGAATTTTGTAGATCAAAATGTAACATGGGCATCCAATTTATCTACTGTTTGACAAGTGCCTACTAGGTATCAAGCCTTATGCTGTAACCTTGGACAAGTTTCTTAACCTTGGTATCCTTGAGTTTTCCTGACCCATAATAATAGTAGTAGTACTTCTCAGAGTTATAGAAAGGATTAAATCAGTTAATAGACCTAAAGCACTGAGAATGGTAGCTGGTACATACTAATCATTTTATAAATGTTAGCTATTATTCATTAACTAGCATAACTTCATTTATCACTTGCAACTATCCTTCAAGGTAGGTATTATTCTTTCATATACAGAAAACAAAGCTCAGAGAGGATAAATTAAAAAAAGAAGAATGGGAGGATGCAGGGAGGTAGAGTAAGGAAGAATGTTATATTAATGACTAGCTGACAGTTTCCAGCACCCGTTTGAATGGAAATGAAATCCTAAAAGTAACTTTCTTGACTTCACTGTGTTTCATTAATAAATCACCAGGCCTAGTCAGCCAATGGGCAGCTTCCAGAAATACTGGGCCAAAAATTAAAGTAGTCAGTATCACGGCTAAATAAACATTTTTGGCCCTCGCTAGTTTGGCTCAGTGGATAGAGAGTTGGCCTGTGGACTGAAGGGTCCCAGGTTCAATTCTGGTCAAGGGCACATGCCCGGTTTGTAGGCTGGATCCCCAGTGTGGGACATGCAGGAGGCAGCCAATCAATAATTCTCTCTCATCATTGATGTTTCTGTCTCTATCTCCTTCTCCCTTCCTCTCCGAAATTAATAAAAAATATATTTTTTAAAAAGTAAATAAATAAACATTTTTGTTATCCAAATAAATATTTTTTTAAAGTGACTTCTACCGCCCTGGCTGGTTTGGCTCAGTGATTAGAGTGCCGGCTGCTGACAGGAGGGTTAGGGTTAGGGTATTTCCCAGCTACGAGTACATGCTCTGTTCTGGCACCAAGCTAAGTGTGTTACATGAACTATCTCACTTGACGACTCCCATAATCCTCAAAATTCATGTAATTTCATAAGGAACAATAAGAACTACATAATTCATTTAAAACTGCACAGCTATTAAGTGGAAGATCTGAAATTCAAGCTTAAGTCTGAAGCCCATGTATGCTCGACTGCCGCACACGGGAGAAACAGGCCAGGGGGTGCGGGGCATGGGTTTCTAGCGCTCCAACAGGTGGGAAGGGAAGAGATGCTCTTTGCATTCGTACACAATTGCATACCAGGCTTGGAAAGGTCACATTAGCGCTCTCCAGTTGTGTGACTTGACTTTCTATTTACAGTCACCTATCGTTCTCAGGTTTGGGGATTTCAAGGCCAATAATATTTCAAAATATATTTTGAAAGTCAACATAAGGCTGCCAATCTTCTATTTTGCCCAGTAAAGATATTTCTAAACCTATCATTTAGCATCATTGCCACTTCAGTGAATGAAAACTTTTAACACACACAAGCGCACATGCACACGCATTTGTAAGTCCATGGAACCAGGAATGCTGCGTGCCTCTGCCTTCTCTCATGGCTGGCGTGTACATGCGCACACGCAGGAGTTCCTAGCAACAATCGTGTGAGGCAAAGTGTGCTGGGAAAACCATTATTTGAAACTTGGAAAACCTTACTCCACAACACAAAACAATACCATTATAAATGATGACTAGGTTCCCTCCTCACAAGGAAGATCTAGACGATCTTATTTTGAATATGAGGTGAGGCCCTAGAAGGTTAAGCAATTTCCTTAAATAACACACAAGCTTTTTCAGAGCCAAGACTAGAAGTGAGTTATCCTGGTAGCGACTTCGTTCTCTTTTCATCACCAGGGACAATAATACTATCACTTTCACTAGATATATAAAATAACATTTAACATTGCAAGTTTAATAGGCTTATGGAGGGATAGCTTTGGAAATGCACCACTATTTTTTAAAATGGTTGTGTGAAAAATGCAACCTGTAGCAGGAACATTTACGCAAACATGACTGTTATCACAGACACATTCCCTTTTTTACACCCCGCCTCCCCCAACCACCATGGCAAGAGAGCAGGGGGATGCACTTCTATCCTCCAGAAAAGGATAAGCATTTGACTTTTAATATCAGGAGATTATAAATCTGTGTGTCTCTGAGTACATTTGCCCCTCATCAGTACTCAATATAAGAGTAAAATCGGGTCACTGTCATGTAACCAGGGACTAGTCATTAACATAGCCCTTAAGTTAGAATCTTATTTCCTGTGCTGTTGGCTTAGCATCCTCCCTGTATTTTAAAGAAAGCCATCACCTAAAATATCACTTGAGGCTGGTACTCTGTAGAGAAATAAGAGTGTGCAATCTACACAAACTTGTAAAATTCAAATGTATCTTTTTCAGAGGGATAGTAATGAATGTATTAAACTAAGAAAACTCTTAGTTCAAGGAATAAACGGTCAAAGGTGACCACAGGGATGATAAGACTCCAAACAATAAATTTGCTTATAGTTTTAAGTTTGTAGTTATTAGCCCAGCCTCTCTAGTGATGACATATATATGACATATTATACATGTATGTATGACCATGATCATTACATACAATGAGTATTATATGTATAAGTATTATTTATGTGACATATAATATGTAGCATTATATGTTAAATATAAGTAATACACAAAGGATTTAGGAAACCAATATTAAATAAAGCATTTCTAATTATGAAAAGTGGCATCCTACTTGAGAACTTCAATTTTCTTCTCCATTTTCCAAGGCTTGCATTTGACATTAGCAATCATTTGTCTTTGCTCATCTAACTCTGCCTTCAATCTTTCCAATTCCTCTTCATCAATTTCATCATCGTCGTCCCTTTAAAAGGAAAAAAAAGTTATTAAATTTATGTCTTACTTGACTTACAAACTTAAAGAAAAATGAGATCAGAAGCTCAGTCATTTATCAACTTGGCTGTACATAGCGGCTGCTGGTACCCATAAGCATTGGGGCTTGCCCCTGAACACAGATTCAGGATTTCTGGAATTCCCGTAATTTTAAAGAATAGCATTTACATTCTGATGGCCTGAAACTAAGCTGTTCTGATATAAATAGTCCAAAGACTCAAATTCTCAGAATAGTTACAGATCGATCATTCAGAATATTTTCTCTCCTCTTTGTTCCTTATACACTGCCCCTACCAATTCCATATTTCATTTTTAAACTTTATTTTTCAGTAAGGATAGTAAATAAGAGATGAAGATGTCTTTGAAGTGCCCTTACATTTTTTAAGTTAGCTTTGACTCCAGAGAGAGAAAAATTGAAATGGGAAAAAATAAAAAATTTGTTTCTCAAAGCTCACTTAACCTTGTAATTAAGCTCAAAACTTCAATTGATAAAATTCAATTTGAATTATATTTTGTGGAAGTAAGTCCTTTGAAGAAGCCTTCAAGGGAATTTAGTTTCTTACTGAGCAAATGAGCTATTTCTTTTCTGTGTTCCTTGTATTGCTAAAATATTATAGGGTCCAGAACTCGAAGAAAATGAAATGAAAGCATGAACAACATAATTTTAAATGGAGGAATGTAATGCCATATTTTAGAGATCAATTTTTTTTTTGGTAATATTGTTTCTTCAAACTCACCTTTTTGTACTTAATATTGCAATGCTGGGTCTGGGATTCTAGGGCACATTTCTGCTTTGTCAGCTGGCTCAGTACTAGGTTACGAATAGGTTGATACTAAGAAGGAACTTGGTATTTCCTTTAGTTTTGTTTGCTCCTCTGGGGTGATGCTCCCTCCTTATCAATGCTTCTCCCCTCTAAGAGCTTCAGGGCTCCCACAGCTACATGGGACTCTAGTTGGCCAGTGTTTCCAACACTAGCAGGATGAGCTTTATCACTTGAGCACGTCCCCTCTGCAGTGGTTGATAGCTCTGTAGTTCCCTTCTCCATGCTTCTCAGTTTTAATTTCAATCTCTTTTCATTGATCCTCTAGCCTTGCCCTTGGGTGGTAGCTAGTTCCTAAAGTTGCTATCACCATGATATGTTAGTGCTCTCTTTTCACTTTTCCAGTAACCTAGTTAACAATTATTTATTATTTATTACGCAGTCCCTCTGTTAAGTGCTCTTGGTTCAATTAACTGTTGAAATTTTTTTCTACTAACTAGACCCTCACAAAGACATTGGGATCTCACTCAGAGTTAATCAAAAACATATTTTGCTGCTCACTAAGTTTTATGACTAAACACAGTAGGAATATGGCAAAAGCTGTTTTTGAAACTTCCAGCTGAGAAACACAAGGACATAACCATAGTTTTATAAGTCACCCTATAAAGTGACTTTGCAATCTCCTCTCTTTCTCACCAACCCATAGATTTAATCATATCATGATTGCTAAAACAAAATTCCATATTAACCTTCCCCAATAGCACTTCCTGTTGACAGTTAGGTTTTTGGCCAATTCAGATATTTTTGCTTAGAATAGTTATCCTGACTCAAGAGAACAATAAAAGGACACTCGACTAAAATGCAACTCTGATTGCCATTAGGTTATTTCTGTTGTAATTACTTGATGTTTACTATACAAAAATCTTATGGTGACATAAATACCTGAGGATTTTTTTAGTACATCTACAGCCAGTTTGCCTTTTAATTTGCCAAATTAGAATAATATGTGAGTTCGTTTGTCCTGGAGGAAAAATACATTTTAGTAAAAATTACTCAAAATATTATTTCCATGTAGACATAGACTAAACCTAAACTATATAGATAATTGTTTTACTGAAATCTTTATGGAAACTATCAAAAAGAAAATATGTATATATGTGTGTCAAGAAACTATCAAGAATGTATTCAATTAGAAAACCAAAAAGGATTTAAGATTAATAATTCAATTGCTTGATATTTTAAGTCTTTAACTTGCCCACCCTCCCAAAATAATTTACAATATTTACACTTAAGTACTTTAGAGCTTAATATTACTGAGTGTCCATTACGAATTATACAAAACAGTACCTGATTTAATAGATTTACCATGCAACTAAAGCTTATTTCTTTAATACAAATTTTTAGAAACCACTTAATAGAAACCTAATAATACTAATTAAATGCTTTACTGATATTTTAAACCCAGTACTACTTTATATGTGTAACCTATCCAAATTCTGATTCCTTCAAAAATCATAATAAATATTTTCAATAACCCCTTTCCTGATTATCCCTATGAAAATAGTTTTCTCTTCTCTAACACTCCTAACCTCTTTGCACTTCTTCTGTGACACATTTATACTGTCTTGTTCCATAATACTTTGTGTCTACGTGGCCTCTTCCTTACCTATATTATAAACTTCTGGAGAATGCAGGCAATTGCATGTTCATATCCATGTATTCCAAAGACATGAGCAAATTATCTTCCACAGAAGTGGAGCTGGATAAATATTTATTGAATGTGTTTATATATAGAATTTTTTTTGGATGATGTGTTATCATTATTAACCCATGTGCTTGAACTTTACTGAAATATAACAATGTCTTCCAGTATGGTATGTAAAGACATTTATTCCTACATTAATTGATCCCAGACTGGTACATTTTTAAAGTTTTTGTTGTTAATGGTTGATGACTGCAGGTGATCATGCTGTGCTATAAGATAGGGCTGTTGGATGAGCTACCTTCACATATTATTAAAATATTATTCACTGGTAATTAAAATATTATTCACCAGTATTACAGGGAAACTGCTTTTCTAGGAACCACTCAAAAAAAGTGCTAATCATATTAAAAGAATATAGCACAAACATGCTTCATCTTCTAAAATTTAGGGCTAATTTATGCTAGCATGGCTTTCTATCTTAAGTTTGATTTCTTTAAACAACAGATGTTAGGAAAAGGGAGGCATAATATGCTGAATTTCTCACTGCTATAAACATATTACTTATTCACTTAAAACTGGGTCAGGAATAACCTGTAATCTTATTAGAAATATTCCAAAAGGTCTAACAGGGCAGTGTTTTTTAACCATCTCCAAAGATAGCATTATAACCTTGGTTTTAGTTAGTTTCAAATGTTTGGTCAGCAACAAGGGAAATTCCCTAAGGTGTTTCACTTGAACATTTAAATTTTAAAAGATGATGAATTAACTAACCTAAATAAATGTGCTCTGATTTGCCTACTAATCTTTCTCAAAATATATTTGCTAACACATTCTCTTTTTTAAATGATACTTGTCTTCAAAATGAACAATAGAAAACGGACCTTTAAACAGATACCAGAACTATCGATCACCCCAAATAATGTATGATACTATTCAAAATAGTTGCACAAATTTTGACAACAGCATTATAGCTGGCAAAACCTATGAAGACGAAGTTCATTTTAGCCGAGTTTGGCTCTCCGGAGGAGTGGGGAGGTAGGGAGGCCGGGTGGGTTTCTGGGGACCAGCTAAGGATGGACACTGTCAAAGGAACAAGATTCCCTCAAGCAACAGGGGCCAAGGCCTGGCTGATTCTTATGGTCCAATCCCTAGAGATTGAGCAGCTGGCATGAGTGCCTTAAGCAAACTGAGAAAGCAGAGAAATTCCCACCCAACTCACGTTTTTAAAAGGACCTCTTATCAGTGGAGAGCAGAGGCAAATTCTAGAGTACAACCTGGGTCGTGCATATGTATTGGTGATGTTTTCTCGGTGAAATACTACTGTCAGATGTATAAGCTTTGCTAATATAAAATATTAATAAAAATAAGTATTAAGACACAGAACATAAAGTATGTTGTCTTTTATTTTTAAAAGGAACAAAGCATACAGGTATTTTAAAAGAAAACACAAAAAATGCCAGCCAATCCTGGTTGGTGTGGCTGTTAGTTGGGCATTGCCCTGTGAAGCACGAGGTTGCTGGTTCGGTTCTCAGTCAGGGCACATGCCTCAGTTGTGGGCTCGATCCCTGGTAGGGGGTATGCAGGAGGCAGTCAATAGATGTTCCACTCTCATATTGATGTTTCTCTTTCTGTTACCCTCTCCCTTCTTCTCTTTCTAAAAATCAATAAAAATACATATTTTTTAATGCCAGAGTCAAATTTTAAAGTAGGTGGTATCTGGGTTATGAAAGAAAGAAGAAAGAGAAAGAGTTTGGGAAGAAGGAGACAGAAAAGAAAGAGAAGGAGGAAGAGGAGGAGAAAAAAGAGGGAAATTTAAAAACATATATTGATAAAAATATAATAAAGAAAGGTTACTCCTTTATTTTAAAAGGAACCACACTCTATTAATACTAAGCTTCTCTACCTGACAAAATTTTCATACAGTTGTTTTTCATTGTGATTACTTATAGGAGGAAAGTAATAGCTAATCACTGAACACTAGAGTGTGTCATCTTGAAAGGCCATCTTAGAAAGTTCCTCATCATTTAGTCCTAGGAGTGTTTGGGAGGAGATTGCCTCACCTGGTAGTGATTCCATGGTCCTACCACCTGGGATTGGCAAGAGTGGGTTGGCTATTCTCTTAAACCCCTTCCAAGGGATCTAGGATTTCTATTATTAGATTTGTTTACACACAGTTTTCCAACCTGTGTGCTATCTACAAATTTCCGGAAAGCAAAGACCAGAAAATTCTTTTCTTGGATTTTCCCTGAACAGCATTTAATATGTTATTCTACACAAAGTCAGCACTCAGTAAAATGTTGGCCTGGTGGAACTAAAAAATAAACAGTGCATTAAAAGGAAATGACCACCCCAATCCTCTATAACAGGGGGCCGTACACTTTTTTTTTCTGTAAAGGGACAGATAGTTAATATTTTAGGTTTAGAGTGCTATATGCAGCTCTGTTCCATATTTGTCTTTTTTTACTATTATTAATAACACTTTAAAATGATAAGAACCATTGTTAGGTCTTGGGCTAGAATTAGCCATAGTTTTCCAATTCCTGTTCCATAGAATAAAATGATTGGGGCTCATTGTTTAGGACTTTTCTACTTCAATAATAATGAATATAATCAATGGGATCTATTTAAAACATTTAAATTAATTATATGTTAATAACTATGACAGTTTAGATCTCTCATATGGAAATTCCTCTTAGGCCATTTTTTAATATACATTGATTTATAAATTCTATTTTAATGTTAAAATACATTTAACTAAATGGAGTAAAATGGCAGTATCAAATTAAGCCTGTCTTTCTAAAAGTAGTTTTAATTACCAATTTTAAAGCCAAAGAGTGCCTAAAGGGAATGGTCTTCTTTCAGCATCAAGTGCTTTTGAATGAATAACAATTTCAGTTAAAGATCAGAACTAACTTACGCTCCCCTCCTCAACTTCTTCTTCCTCTCTTTTTCTCTGGCCTTCCTTGTTTCTTCATCCTCTGGTTCAGGTGGTAAGTCTTCCTCTTTAATAACATCTCTGGTCCGTTTCCTCTTAGGTCTCATGCTCTCTCTTCGAGGTAATTTATCTTCATCCTCCTCTTCCTCTTCACCTAAACATACCAGTTAATGCTTCAGTGAGCAATAGCAGAAAGTGTTCTTTCCTGCTACCAAATGTATTCTTATTTTTTAATTATATTGTCACACATCTGACACCACAATCCAGCAATTCTCCATATCACGATAAGATGTACTTACTATGCTATATATATTTCATAGCCTGCCATACACATAACATTTACCTAAATTATCATTTCTTTTGTGGTTCATCTACTCAAATATGTGAATGTGGAGCTACAAATTTTAATAATCTTTAGAATTCCAGTCTTCATTTACTTGGGTAACAAGATGACTTGGAATTTAATATCACATTATGACCTTTAAACCAAGTTTAGAGGTTACCAATCCAACACATAGGGTTGACTGATTAAACACTATGTGTTTACTACTACTTCTATCTTAGAAAAAAGCATAGCAATGACAAGGAAAGGCTATAAACCAGAATAATTTTGAAGTCATCAACTTACCCCTTGAGACTTCTCCTAATTTAAATTATCCTCATTCTTGATTCCAAATATTTCTTTCTTCTTTTCCCTAAATATCCCTTTCTCAAATGAAATTGATAGTAAATAAATTTGCTTGATCATTCAATCTGAATGAAGAGGAATAACTTATAAATACAAATTCAATGTAAACCTGGAAGAAATGATGTTTGTTTGTTTTTATCAATTAACAATGCCTCATTTGTCTATAATTTCTTAGGAAGCTTCCAGGTAAACAGTAGAAAGAGAATTCAGTTCCTTCCTTCACAGTTTATAACATATAATCCTACTTTACTTTCATCTTTGTGAAATTTTGATATTCTTAACTTCTTCTGATATTTAGAATCATCTACTATAAAAATCAAATATTACTCATACTTATTACTATCCCTTTACTTTAAAGCTATGGTAGGAAAAAATTTATACTTCAATGGAAAATTACAAATTGTTTGCAACATAGCCTTCTGTGTTATCTGATTCTGATTTGGGGGAGCTGCTTTGTAATTCGGTAAATTATAGGTAACTGGATAGTAATGCAAAATAATTATTGTATGCAGACACACAAAAAACTATTTCGTTGAGAAATAATCATCCTCCACCAAAAAGAGAAATAAATAAAAAACAACCCACAAAACAGTCATGTCTTCATTTGCACATCATTTCAGTATTCCTGATCTAAAATTGTGTCTGTTCTTTGGATTTGCCTTTGAACTGATTGTCATGCCTCATCACATTCCTCATTTAATAGTTAAATATGTTCATTTTTGCATATGCATTTGATCTTTTAACATTTGTTATCCAAACTTTTTTACTGATATTTCAAATCATTGCCTATGTTACTAAAGTTTGGTTAGCACGGAAACTAGGTTTTGAAAACTACTCTATTATCAAAATCAAAAGTGACTTTCCACTGGTTAAATATTGTGGCAAAAGCCATGTGTTATCTGCGTGTCCTGCCATTCTGAAAATGTATCCAGCCTTTATCAGGCACATTAGTCACTGATTATAGAAAGGACAAAGCTTGACAGGGATTGAGGAACAATTTCACCCACAAATAACTCAAGAATTCAAGCAGCCGCTTAATACTCTACATTTTAGTATATTTTGTATTAAAGGTAAACTATTAAACTTGCACTGTTTTACCATGGATGAAAAATGTATCATTAGATTTATCTTTTACCACTTAAGAACAAAAGGCAGTCTTTAGTACTTTAACTAATTTCCAAATATTCAAACTCTAAAAATATTAATGTTTGCAGTTGCCTACTAAATGCACATTTGCATATAATGTTACCTTTTGGAATGGTCTCAATTCAGTATTAAAGGGTAGCAGAATATGCCACTTCAAAATATGACTGTTGGATTTCAAGATATACTACCCCAAAATATGCCACCTTCTTACGGTGATTACTTTGAGCTGTAGACACTTTTAAAACAGCAAATTCAAGGAAGAGGCTTTCTCTGAACTCCCTTATCTGCCTAAGGACACAGCCTCCAACAGGAATTCAATTATCATAAATCCTCTCCCCAGGAGTTTCATCCCCAGGGAAGGTTGACACATCCAAGGACAGAAGACTAGAAATAGACACCATATCTCGGCAAACTTTGTTGTAAACTATCATACTTCCCGTGTATTCTTCAAAGGGCCCATTCATCTTTCCTAAAAATCATTTATTCTCTCTGAAAAGGCCAATATCCCCCTTCCTTTTTCCTATTAATATGTAGTTAAGTATAATTCTAAGCCACTTCAGATAGTTTACTTAGTTTTTCCTTATCACTTATATATGCTATAAGTGTTAATAAACTTGTTTGTGTTTATTTTCTCTTGTTAAACTGCCTTATATTACAGGGGTCTCTGCTACTAGTAAAAATTTAGAAGGGTAGAGGGGAAAGTATTTCCCCACCCTTACAGTATTCAAGCCATGGTATCCAGGATCTGCGTGAGATTCTGGGCTGTTCTCATACAAATGCACCAAATTAATAAATGGCATTGTGAACATTCGCTGGTGGCCATCTTGAGCTCAGGTTATTAAATTCATGGTGTTGATGTATCATCTAATTGAACTATTCTCAAGATGCAGCTTTTCCTTTCAGTTTTGGTACATTTGAAGCTTTTGCTCACATAATGATTTTTTCCCATGTTCTAGCCACGAGAGAGCTGCATGTCTGGAAAGGGGTTTCAATCCCGGCTCTTGCCCTGAACCTACACAAAGTAAAAACAACAGAGCAATTTGGACAAATTACAAAAGAACTTGCTGATTTATTTTAATTGAACCACCTGCTCAGTTCAATTAACATGGCCAATCTGTTTCATTGTAAGAGGGTCAGCCTTAGAGAAAAGCTTCCAGGACAAACACTTTAACAGGGAAAATAGTAGAGAAATTAGAAAAAAGCAAGTTTTCTGGACTACCAACTTACTTGATCACGAGTAACTTATAAACTGGGTGGAATGTGTGTGTGTGTGCCAACTGAGAGGAATATGGGAGTGGAGATTCTACTTGCTGGACTTGACCTCTTTTGTGAGATCATCAAAAAAGTCAGCCACAGATGTTCCCGTGCTTACATGTGGTAGCATAATCCCAAATGATAAGAGGATGAATGCCCTGAACTCGCTGCTTCTCCACAGGAAACTTATCTCGAGGGTGTCTAATCCCACTTACTTGAACTTTCCTCGGTATCATCTTCATTTTCCTCCACTTGGATTTGTACTGTTGAAGAAAGAAAAAAACATAGTGAGTCTTTAATTGATGGTACAATTGTCAGTCACTGTATTTTACTGTTATTATTTTCATAATAAAGTTAATAAAAACACTTCCAGTAAAATTGTCCAAATGAGCACTGTATATTAAAAATCCACAGCTACAGCTCCTTATACAGTGTTGTACAAAAACTTTTCTGCTACATTGCCTTCAAGCATTTGCAAAACATCAATTATAAGTCTGTCAGATCAATTTAAAATAGCTTCAACCAAAATAAATTCTGTATTGCAATAATTAGACTTGGGGTTTGTTCAATTATTTTATTCTATGAAAATTGAATTTTTACTAAAGCTATATCCACATGCACAATTTGGTTATTATAACCAAATTAGCTTACTAAAACAGAGAATATTTCATTCTATCTAGCTAACCAATGTCTAAGGGCCTTTCAAAAAAATGCCTAAAGGCTGATACTTCCTATTTCAATAGTTTCTGTTAGTATTATATGGATATAGCCTACATTTTCTAATATATGATTTACCTTGACAATGGGCAGATAAGTGATATTACAGTTCTTCCTAAGACAAAAAATATTTCTTCTATTTATCTCTCATCCCATATTGAAACAGTATCTTGTTTTCAGCTTTTCTCCATTTGTATAAAGGCATATAAAGATTTTATAAAATTTTTAATATAAAGTAATATTGGAACATATATTAACTGGCAGATTTTTTTCCTTGTTAACTATTGCTCATTCATTGCAGGTTTAGTCAACCAGAGACAAGCAAAGCTCTGTGACTTGGCATGGTAAACATTACAGCAGACTATTTCCTTAGAATCTTGGTCTAGTAACTTGTTTATAAAATATTAATTTTATATTTTTATTTAAGGTGGATGAGCATACGTTGAAAAAAAATCAAAGATGACAATGTTGCTGTGAGCCTAGGAAAGAACCTCCGGTTTTGTTTCTGCTCACACGATTGTCAAAGCTTACTATTCAGAACTTAACAGGCACATTGAAAAGGCAGCACATGCCAAGAGCCTAAATTCCATTCACAAAGAAGATTATTGTAAAAGCACTTTTTGCCTTTAAAAAGCATCTGCATAAAAATTTTTAGAATATGCAAAAATGTTATCACTCCACATCAGTCATGCAGTGTGAAAACAAGTGTTCTTTTGTTCAGGGTGGACATGTGCCTTCTGTCACTGGCTGTAACTGCATCTGCACAAAGATCTTTAAGTCACCACTGAGAGTTCGCAACAGTGAAGGCAGACACAGCTAAGAAGATATTCTATGTTCAACAATAGGCCATGGTCTTTTATTTGCAATTAATGCCACCTCCTCCAAGCTTCTTCAATCAAAGGAGGATTCCCTAGGAAGGCATTGTAATGTGATAAGGTAAGCCTTGGAGCAGAGTCTGGTCAGTGTGTATAATACAGAAACAGCTAAGGACACAGAGCAAAGGCTGCTACACAGTCTATTCTACAACATGCTAAAGCAAATATTCACGCTAAATATTATGCTGATTTATGATAATCAACCCACTAGACATGATTAAATATAGTTAATTAAATGAAATAGGAAAAAAAAAACCTAAATGAACAAAAATGTAAGAAAATCTTTAGGAAGGATCATATATTAAATAAATACAGCAGCATGAAATGTCCCAAGCCAAAGAGAAGAGCAACAAATCCATTTCCTCTGATAACAAGAGAGAGAAAAAACAGGGCTGGAACATAGATCATCTTTTCAGGTACAAGAGGGCTAGTCATAAACGACCATTAAATGAAACCTAAAAAGCCGTCAGAGGAGACATCCTGGTGGCTGCAAGTAAAGAACTGAAAAGGAGCTATGGCTTCCAAGCGATGTAGTGGGGAGTATTGCAGACATAGCCCCTTCCCTCCTCTGACTGACTTTCTAACAGACGGTCTCAGTCAGTGCATGA
The DNA here is from genome assembly GCF_000327345.1 of Myotis davidii. Classification (NCBI taxonomy): domain Eukaryota; kingdom Metazoa; phylum Chordata; class Mammalia; order Chiroptera; family Vespertilionidae; genus Myotis; species Myotis davidii. The sequence continues at coordinate 194,503 of NW_006291965.1, forward strand.
TCATCTGCACATTCTCCTTAAATGCCCTCTTTACTCAATCCGCTCCGTTGTCTGGCAGTTGAGTCAGGGGCCATGAATAGACATTTTTAATAGTTATTGTGATCATAATTGGTTTGTTCTTGATGCAAAGGGTCAGCAAAGGCAGCCTAGCTGGTTTGGCTCAGTGAATAGAGCATCAGCCTGAACACTGAAGAGTCCTAGGTTTGATTCCAGTCAAGGGTAGGTGCCTTGGTTGCAGGGTCGATCCCAGGCTCTGGTTGGGCAACATGTGTGAGGCAACCACTTTATGTGTCTCTCTCCCATGGATGCTTCTCTCTGTGCATCTCTCCCTCTCCCTTCCACTCTCTCCAAAAATCCATGAAAAATATCCTCGGATAAGGATTAACAACAACAAAGACTCCATTGTGAGCCTCAGACCAAACTCGATTTTTTAAAATGTATTTTTACTGATTTTAGAGAGGAAGGGAGACAAAAGGATCGGCAAAGACATCATCAGAATTGAGGACTGAACTCTAGCACTATGGTCCAGCTGGCTTGGCTCAATGGTTGCGTGTTTATCTATGAACCTGGAGGTCACGGCTTGATTCCGGGTCAGGGCACATGCCTGGGTTGGGATCAAGTCTGCAACCAGGGCATGTGCCCTTGACCAAAAGGGAACCCGGGACCCTTCAGCTCACAGGCTGATTCTCTAACCACTGAGCAAAACCAGCTAGGGCCAAACTTGATTTTAATGGACTACTATTTGGCCTGAAAAGCAACTGTAATGCTGCTCTGTATCTCCTGTGACTCAAAGTGATGCTAAAGAACCAAGCTAAAAAACCCCTCCAAGACAAAAAGCCTGTGCAAAAGAAACTCAGAACCCTGAATTGGGAGCTACAGGCTGTCTTTCCCTTCTCAGACAATGTTTGGCATGGCCTCTTGCCATCCCTCCTCTCAGCAATCCTAGTAGTTTATTTCCAACTATATGACCCCTTCATGCTTTGGCTGCTTCCCAACGCCTATTGATTATGTACTTTAAAAATAAACTCTCTCCTGCAGAGTGACTTGGAGGACAGTGAATAAGAGGAAGAGGAGTTCCTGTCAAAATGCTGGAGGCAGCAAGCTAAACTACACTGAAGTAAGCTTATTTAAGACAGGAATATGCAATGGGAACAGATGAACTCCTAGGCAACCCAGATCCTCGTTTCATGCAAATAGACCCAGTAATTAAAAACAGTAAAAGGAAAACAACAGCAAAATGTCACATTGCAGAAGCACTGGAATTGTTCAGCAGAGCGGATGTTGTTCCAGGCTTTCTTTTTTCATCTATAGCACTGCAAGTAGTTTATGGTGCCTCCACATCAGAGGGGCCAAGTGGCTGAAAGAGTTAAATGATATTTCCTGTTCCTCTGACCCACATTTGTAACTCTTCAAGGGATGTTTGCAGCACCAGGTTATTGCTTTGGAAACTAGAAATTCATCCATTCCATTAGCATTTACTGTATACTCACAAGAGAGTACAGAGCAAAATTCTCAGGGATGGGAGTTTGCAGACGGTAGAAGAAAATAGCACTGTGGTTAAGGAGTCTTACTACTTTACAGAAGTGAGATCTACAATTAGTTATGAGTATCTTATCCACCTTATTTGGGTTTTGTGGCGATGTATTAGTTATGTATTTTACGCTTTGGGAGGTAATTCTTTTTGAGGTTCCTTTTTGTGTATGAGGAAATGTCAATATCCGGCCCTTGCATATAAATGGGATACCTTTCGCCTCAGACTAAACTACCTGAGAGAGGTATTAAACTATGCTGTAACAAAGACATTTCCAAATCAGTGTGGGGTGGGGTGTGGGATGTGAGAGGAAGGGAAAAAAATCAAGGACAACCCCAAGGATTTTGGCCTGGGCAATGAGAAAGATAGAGTTGCAAGACACGGAGAGGGGAAAGCTATAGGGAGAATATCATAAATGGGAAAATTAGGTTGAAGATCAGTTTAATTGACATGTTGGATTTAAGATGCCCATTAGACATCCAAGCTTATGGTGAGTAAGCAGTGGGTATTTGTATCTAAAGTTCAGAAGAAAAGTCTTGGCTGTAAATATAAATTTTGTAATTATTAGCATTTTGATGTATTTAAAGACTAGGTGAGGTCTCCAGGAAAATGAATGTAAAAAAGAAAAATCAAACAAACAAACCAAACAGAAAAGTAGGCTCCAAAGTTGAGAGGACAGGGAGAAATAAACAACCAGAGACTGAAAATGAACAATCAGTGAAGTAGGAGGAAAATAGATTGTGGAAGGCAAGTGATATGTATCAAAGAGATATGTCTGAGGCTTGTAAGTCAAGTACTAGGAGAACTGAAAATTGACCATTGGATTTTGTAATGTGGGGGGGGTCAATGATAATTTTGGCAAGCACAGATTTAGTGAAGTGATATGACCAAAAGCCTGAGTTTGATTGGCTTTAAGAGAGAAAGGGCAGTGAGGAACAGGAATCTGATAGTTACGCTAGCTAGAATGTTCCTACATGCTATTGGGAAAGATCCAATGAGAATGAGAAATTGATGATGTAGGTTATGAAATGAACCCCCTCACAACGTTACTCAACAACACAAATTATAAATTATTTTATTTTATTGATGTTTTTGGTTTTTGACTGAGACTTTGTTAAGAGATGGTACAACTCACTAATATACCCTTTGCTTAAATATAGTGTCCATCACTATATAGCAACTCAAAAGTATGGAACTAATGGATGGAGAAGGGAGAAGAAAAGAGAAAAATAGAGGGTGGGGAAAAGTAAGAGGAAAGAAAGAATATAGCAGAAAAAGGGAGGTAAAAGAGTAAAAATGGGGTGAAAATTAATGTAAATGATAGAAAAAGATAAATATAAAGGTAAATATGAAGCCAAAAGTTTCATTTTGTCTTTGCTACATATTATTTATTTGTATATTTATTTCTATGTATATAAATGTTATAAACATAAAATATTATAAATTCACATACTAAATAGTATTCCATATTTTAGAAATGCCTAGTTAAAAACTAGGACATTTTCAGCAATTTCTCCCCCTAGCAATGCTTTTCTTTAACAATTTAGGGTTAAGGAGCTAGAAAATATGAATAAAATAAAGGTACCTTTTTTCTTAAGATAGTATTCCAAAGTAAAATTTGTCTTGCATTGTAAGGAAGGAGGTTATAAGGCCCTTAACAAAAACATTAAATCTCTCCCCTCAAGGAAAAGAGAGAGATAAGTTAAATAAATAAATAAATAAATAAATAAATAAATAACAATAATTAAGTAAATAAAAATAACCTATGATTTTTAAAAAGTCTATTTCAAATATAGCATTCTTATGAATAGACACTATGAATAGATACCAGTAACAGCTCAAATTGATAACTTTTTATTATAGTAATGATATTGATGATGATGATGCAGATTATGATATGGAGAAATTATATATATGTAACGGGCCCTGCTCTGTGTGTGACAGGGGGTGGTGCGCCAACTCCCCTATTGGCCCTACTCTGTGCGTGACAGGGGGCAGCGCCCCAACCCCCTGATTGGCCCAGCTCTGTGCACTGGGCCTCTAGTATATATATATAAATAAATTTGTGCGAACAACCGAATGACCAAACGACCAGTCGACCGGTCACTATGTCACACCCTGACCACCAGGGGGCAGGTGCTCAACACAGGAGCTACCCCTGGTGGTCAGTGAACTCCCACAGGTGGAGCCCTGCTCAGCCATAAGCCAGG
>NW_006291965.1:198987-201311 GCF_000327345.1 Myotis davidii
CGCCAGCTCTCAGGCCTCTGCTGCTGAAAGTAGGTATCTGGTTTGTTTCGGTTCGAAACAATGTATAACTCCAGCTCTGACTCCAGCTCTGAGATCCCAGCTCACTGAAAGCTGGTTTCTGGGGTTTTTCTTAGCTTCTATATTTGTTACAATGTTTCAAACTGCAGGCTCAGAGGCCTACAAGGCAGGCAGGGAACGTTGGTTTCCTCCGTCACTGAAGCAAGCAAGACTCATGTTAGTTTCAAGCTGCCTGGCTGCCGGCTGCCATCTTGGCTGGCAGTTAATTTGCATATATCGCTGATTAGCCAATGGGAAGGGTAGCAGTCGTACGCCAATTACCATGTTTCTCTTTTATTAGATATGATATGTATATGTATATATATGTATACATATATATGTGTATATATGTGTATATGCCTAAGCAGCTGTTCGACCATTTGACTGGTAGTTATGATGAGCACTGACCACCAGGGGGCAGAAGCTCAATGCACAGGCATGGAAACATGGAACAGACTGATGAATCTCAGAGGGAAGTGGGGAAGTTGGAAGACAGGAATAGATTAAGCAAAGATCTTATCTACATACTAGAGGCCCAGTACACGGATTTGTGCACTGGTGGGTCCTTTGGACTGGCCTGCGGGGATCAGGCCGAAACCAGCAGTCCGACATTCCCCGAGGGGTCCTGGATTTTGAGAGGGCACAGGCCAGGCTGAGGGACCTGACCATTGCACAAATCCATGCACTGGGCCTCTAGTGTTATATATATGGATTGATTGATTTATAAACTGCATAAGCTAGAGTCAAGAACAATATTTAGATATTCTGCTTTCTAAAACCAAAAACAAGGTAAGCCAATCCAAATTCTAAAAGGTCTGAGTAAACTTAGCCACAAAGAATTTTCCAAGAATGAACCACTTGGACGGCAGATATAGTCACCAAACCATAATTAGGTATCATCTCCCCAGCAGAGAATACCCCAGCATTCTGCTTTCATTCATTTATGGTAACAATATTATTGGTGGGTGTGAAGAAGGGAAAGAAGCTTCTGTTGCAAAATTGAATAAAAATGATGGGGTGTGGTTTTTCTTCCTCAAAGATAATATCTACCCAAGACATAAAACTTGATTCAGTTCAACTCAACAGCTCCCTTTAGTTTTGCTATGTGGATGATAAAAATAGTAATGCTTTTCCTCCCACCTTCTAAATTCTTCTAGCTGGGCTGATAATCAAATTAACAAAGACAGGCTAATAGGAGAAAATTAAATTTTAATATGTGCACTGGGAAATTCACATAAGCATGAAAATTCCAAAGACAGTGAGGCAACATTAAGTATATATGACAATTTGGACAAAGGATAACAGGGCCTTAGATTTCAAAATTGAGAATGAGTGATTTACAGGTAGCTCAGAAAGTGCAGAAGGAACATACATGGCAGGCAAATTCTTGCCAGGCAACTCAGGAACAATGGGACAGAGTGGGTCTCTAGCTTATAGGCCCCTGCCTGAAGTCCTCCTATTTACCATACTTAATTCAAGTTAGGCTAAAGCATCCTGAAATTGCCTTCCCAAAGAGGTTTTTCTATGAATCCCTTGGGCATAAAAAGAGAGAGGTTCAAAGGTTCTTTCTGAGTATTTTGTTTCTTCATGAACAGCTTAAAACCAGTATCCTAAAAGGCATCCTCAGGATGGTGAAATTTTGGTCTCCTTTAGCTACTTAGTTAAGGACAAGAAGATGCCCATGATATTTGTTTGTAATAATCCCAAATCCTTCAAGTGAAGGGATTAAGCATAATATTTGGATGCCATTTAATAAAGGGAAGAATTATTTAGTTCTTCTATCAATCAATCACCTTAATAAACCTCTAAACTACAGGACATTTTCCTCAGTAGTGGGAAACACAGGAGTGGGAAACACAGACTAAGGCCATTACCCTTTAACATTATCAATATCTAAGGGGAAACCTTTAATTCAACAGACCTAGGCTGATAGCCTTTCTGGATGTGCCAGTATCTTCCTTAAGACCACTGAGAAAACAAACAATAGGGCACATACATTAAAAAACACCCCAATATAATAAATGCCAAAAGGCTGGTCATATTTTCAAATATTATAATAACTAGAGGCCCGGTGCACAAAAATTTGTGCACTCGGGTGAAAGGGGGGTCCCTCAGACCAGCCTGTGCCCTCTTGCAGTCTGGGACCCTTCGAGAGATAACGACCTGCTGGCTTAGTCCTGCTCCTGGGTGGCAGAGGGCAGGCCCAATCCCTAGGTGCAGCCCTTGGTCGGGCTCAGAGCAGGGCCGATTAGGGAGTTGGGGCGCCT
>NW_006291965.1:201646-204902 GCF_000327345.1 Myotis davidii
GTGCTCTGCTGCTGAAAGCAGATTTCTGGCCTTTGTTTACCCTTCTCTATTTGAAACAATGTTGGGGTTCTGCTGGCTGAAGCCCCCGTTTTTGTTTAGCTTCTGTATGTGTTACAATGTTGCTTAGAGTGCAGCTGAGAGGCCGGCAAGGCAGGCGGGGAACCTTGGCTTCCTCCGTCACTGAAGCAAGCTTGCCTCTCTGTTCGCATCAGCTGCCTGGCTGCCGGCCGCCATCTTGGCTGCCAGTTAATTTGCATATCTTGGCCCTACTCTGTGAGTGACAGGGGGATTAGCCAATGGGAAGGGTAGCGGAATGACACTAATTACCATGTTTCTCTTTTATTAGTGTAGATCCTGAAGATACCAAATATCTCTTTAAAATGGCTGTAGTTATAAAACTACAAAAAGAATAATAATTTGGCTTTGGGAAAAACTCACCCACCCCAAAGAGGAGAGCAGGCAAGAAATACAACTGCTATTCTACCTTCTAGGTTAATTTATCTTTTTAGGCTCTGAGGCCCTTAAAAGGTAGAGAATAAATAGCTGCTGATACCTGCTTCATTAAAAACACAATATAAAATGTTGTAGTTGCCAAATGGAACAGGATGAATTCTGTAGAGAAACACATTTTACCCTATAAGGTCCCAGAGAGAGAATGGTTAACCCTGAAAAGAACAGAGAAAGAGAGGGGAGGGGAAAAAAAAGAAAAAAAGAACCACTCAAAATAAAATCCCCACTTCTATCCTTTTACAACAAAAATAAATCTTTTTACATGCATAAAAAAGGAAGGGTTGGTTTTTTCTGCACTTTTTCCTTCTGTTTTTATTGTACATGAAATTAAAATTAAACACAGGCTGCGTCAAGTGGATAGCTGGTATATTTCCAAATTCTACCACCTTTGAGTTGGAAGAGTAACTATGAAATACTGAAATAGTAAGTTATATACTGGAGTATTTGTGAGAAACTGCAATTAGATATTTCATGACACCATTGGTCTACAGAAAGAATAAAAAATGGCTTTTTTATTGTATGTGGTTTGGAGGATTGACTTCTTTTACTATACATAGTCAATAAATAAATAGCTATTTACAAAGGCATTTACAGCTCTCTGTGGTTACAGAAAGGTAGTTGTGAATCTTGCTTTTCCTTTGCATTTAGATTATTTGGGGGGAAGGGACATTTCTTATTTAACCATGCTGTCATAATATATATTCAGAATGTGTGCTTTCACATTGCAATTACCACCATAAAGGGCAACCACTGTAAATAAGTGTGCTGAAATAAAAATACATTCGCTTATGTGGGTTTTTGTGGCTAGAATCTTTTATAGCAATAGGATACCAAAATAACACCCAGATGAAAATTATTCGTTATAAAACCTTGGTGGCTATGCTTATATCCTTGGATTGCTTAGAACAAACAAGAATGTTTCTTGTCCCCCAAAGCATTTATGCAATATTTGAAGTCATAAAGAATGGTTGTCAGGATTTATGGTTAAGCAAACAAAATGAAAAAAACAAAAAAACAGAATTATGAAATGACTGAAAGCAGACAATTGTTCCTAGAGCATAAAGAAGCAGGAAGCAAGGAGGGTTGAACTCTGTACAGTCCTTACAGGCCTTCCTAATACTGCCTTTGTTCCTATAGAAGATGCTAATTACTGCTCATTAACATACATTAGCAAATGTTAATGAGTGTCTTAAAAGAACAAAAGGCAGAGGGGGTAGCATAGAGTCAGAGAGAAGGCTGAATGGTGAGAAAAAGGCAGCAACAGAGGACAGAGAACATGAGTGGTTTAGGACTTGGAATTACAGTTTCCTGAAATTTGAGAGACGTGTCTTCCTGACAAAATAGTAAAGCACCCAGAAGGCTAAAATAATTTACTTCATTTTATTTTCTAGATAAAAAGAAAAGAAAGAAAAAAGACAAATCAGTCATTAACTAAAAAAAAATTAAAAAAATTATTTTTTTCTACTCTTTAGCTGTTTGGGAGAAATTGCACTTTGTGGGATTTGCTATTGAATTAGGAATATTAGTTAACATCGTCATCAGTTCATGAAAAGGAATTTTGAATTCTAGGTGTCCTCATGAGTTTGTAATCATTGTGTCCACCCATCCACCCATTTCAGTCCCCACCTCCCCCTGCCAGACTCTATTTATTGTATTCAAACCTGTAATTTGGAAATAGGAATTTTATTAAAATAGTTCACATAGAATGTGGTGTATGTGCTAATTTCTATCCTCAGGGCACCTGGTTAATTCTGGCTGGTAATCCACAATGTTAACATCTGAAAGACTAGTCAGCAGCACTTCAGCCAACTCTACCTCAGATTAATACTAGATAGTCTGTTAATTGAAGTAGTGCTCCTTAGAAGTGAACTTTGTGAAATTAAGTGTGATTAGGTATGTTGATTGGCTGTATACATTGACTGAACCCTGGTTTTCAGAGGGCCAGAGATATACTAGGTTCAATAATCATCTTCTTTTGGAATGATGGGCCCAAGAGTCCGAAATGGTCTTTTGTTTAGGCACTAAATGCAAAGTTTTGTTATCAGACAAAACCCCTTTGAAGTGGGCATTGTTATTCCCATTTTCCAGATGAGAAATCAGAGAACTAGAGAGGAGAAGTGGATAAACAGCCTCAGTTAGCACAGCTAGTGATTTACCGAGCTGAGCTTTGGCTTGAAGTCATCCCAAATCCACCACCAGCCTTATTGATTTTACATCCTTGCATCTGTCTGTTGCTCTCAGTCACCACTGTCAACATCACAGAAAAGCTATCATTGCCTATTTCCAGGAAGACTAAATTAGTCCCTCTTGCCCATCCAACTCATTTTCCATGCTGCAGTCCATTGCATGCAATCATGGATATAATTTGACATTTGCTTATTAGATTGTGTTTGTGTGTTTGGCAATATATAAACTACAAATTTTCAAGGCTGCAGCTAATTGCCTTTTAATAACAGACAATAGGATATATCTTATCCTCTTTAGATGACTTCATAAAAAATAAAAAATAAAATCACAGCAAAACTTTTATATCCTCAAGAAAATGTTTCTCAAGAATCTCCAAAATTGCCATTCATTGTAGAGCATTAAAAGAGTTTTTTCCCCTAAAGTATTATATATTACATTTTGTAAAAATGACAAATGTTTTGGTTTCAGTACATCTGACACCTATATAATTTTATTAACAAACTAGTGACCCGGAGCATGAAATTGTGCAGCCCCCGCCCACCCACATGTGTCCCGCCCA
>NW_006291965.1:204938-206849 GCF_000327345.1 Myotis davidii
GCCCTATCCCTGACCCCTCCAGCCTTCTCTGGCCACTTCAAGCTCACCCTCGGTCCCACAAGTTGCCTTGGGCTGGTCCCGCCCCCTCTGGGGGCCTCCCTGCTTCTGCTCTGTCTCCAGAGCCACACATCGGCTCCGCCCTGTCATGGTGCCAGAGGAGAGCATGGAAGCCTCGCACCTGCTGCAGAGTTGCGAGTGCCACTTCCTGGCGGCACGCGTGCTGTGTTCCTTCCCCTGGCAGGTGGGTGGCAGGGCGCTCTGAGGGCAAGTGGTGGGTGGCAAAGGACTGGTGAGGGGGGCGCTATGGGCTCTCACCCTCTCCCTCCCTGCCACGGATGGTCCCGCCTCCACCGGGAGTCTCCCTGCTTCCGCCCTGTCTCCTGAGCAATGAGGCGGCTCTGCAGGGGGAACCTAGGAATTGGGGTTAATTCATTCATCATTATCCTTGTGCTGTCTGAGCCCTTGTCTTCATGGTAAGAGCCGTGTGAGGGCATCATGGCCATTAACATATTAGCTCTTTTTTATATAGGATGTCACCCCAATGAAAAATACATTAAAATGTAAAAATGACCCATAAAAGGCAAGAAACTAGGTAAATATAGAATTTTCTTGAGTTGGATGAGAGGTGTTCAATGACACTTATTCAATCAATGATTTTATAATGATTTTATATACTACTAGAGGCCTGGTGTATGAAATTTGTACACTCTGGGGGGGTGTCCCTCAGCCCAGCCTATGCCCTCTCGCAGTCAGACATCCTTAGAGCTGTTGTGGAGGCAGAAGAGGCTCCCGCCACCACCACTGTGCTTCCCAGCTGTGAGCCTGGCTTCTGGTAGAGAGGTGCTCTCCCTGCAGGAGCATACTGACCACCAGGGGCAGCTCCTGCGTTGAGCAGGATAGGGCCAAAACCGGCTCTACAACATCCCCTGAGGGATCCCGGATTGCGAAATGGTGCAGGCCAGGCCGAGGGACCCCACCAGTGCACAATCGAGGCCAGGGAGGGATGCGGGAGGTTGGCCAGTCAGGGAGGGACCTTGTCTGGCCCATATCGCTCAGTCCTGATCAGCTGGACCTCAGCAGCAAGCTAACTTACTGGTTGGAGCATCAGCCCCCTGGTGGTCAGTGCATGTCATAGCAAGTGGTTGAGCAGCCTTAGCATATCATTAACATATTACGCTTTGATTGGTTGACTGGACACTTAGCATATTAGGCTTTTATTATATAGGATGTGTTATAGGATATAAGATGTCTGAAATAAATGCCTTAAGCAAATAAAGTCAGATGAAATGTGCCAAAATTTTAACAGTCATATCTAAATGATGAGGTTGTAATAAGTTATTTCCTTCTTCTTTAGACTTTTTCTGCATTTCCAAATGATTATAGTAAGTGTATATTATCTTTTAAAATACAAAGTTGTGTTTTTGGTTTTGTTTTAGAAGAATGCGATTTAGAAAGACAAAAAGTGAGGAGAAATTTTGAGGAAAAGCTACAAAAAGTCAGAGGTTACTACTTAGCTATGTCTTGTAAGATCTCATGCAAACTCTCCTGTGCTTACCCTTGCAATTATAAAACATATCCCCATGTCTCTACAAAGAAGGCCTGAATTCTAAAACATCATGAGAAAAAAAACAAGAACAGAGCAGCCAGTATTTAGCAAAAAACATTTGATTCCCACAGTGGTAGGAAGAAAGAAGCCAACTCATAAAATGTTAATGGTGCTTTCTTTAGCAGTGGCTAAAATGTTCCAGCTTGTAATAGAGCTCAGGAAAATGCTTCTGGAACATTCTGGAAGTAAAGAGAAGTGATGAGAGAGGGTATTAGTCAATTAACTCTACTTTGTCTTAGTTGCCAAATTAAGAGACCTCAGTTGACTATTTTATTCTTAGGTCAAGTTCCTGCCATGATCCTCAC
>NW_006291965.1:206900-228311 GCF_000327345.1 Myotis davidii
ATTAAGTCAGTAAAATATGTGTGGCAGTTTCTGATATATAGAAGGCATTCAAATCTATATTGATCTATGAAACCTGGGGAGCCATAAAGCAAATAAGATACTTCCTTGTCATTCCAGGAGGTCAGTTTCGCTAGAAGACAAGCTGTGCACACATCAAACATTTGGTGTAAGGAGGAATATGTCTGATTACCCTGATATTTAATGTCAAGCATAGGAGCTGAGAGAAAGGAGATTGCCCAGAGCAGAAATGATCAGAGTAAGCAGCATGAAAGAGACAGACTTAAACTGAGTCTCCAGATGTAGGATCTTGGAAGTCATCAATTTCATCCTAACAACAGGAATCAAGCTGAACAAACTGAAAATCAACAGCTCTTCTTAGATCTGTCAGAGAATTGAGGTCACAGGACAACTGCAACCCTCGAAACTGGAGAGAGAGACAGGAAGATACAGTAGAAACCTCTGCGTGAACTGTTCCTGGGTAGGAAAACCTCAACTGTACTAGTAATTGACAAATTACTGGAGGCTCCTCTGGACAACTCTGAGAATTAAACTGAATCTCTAACAAGAGAGCAGAATTGATGGAGAGGAAGGACAACTCCATTGGGGAAAGTGGGGGTGGAGGTGGAATTTATAACAATAGATGCTGTTACATGACCGTGTTACTCATAAACAATTTAAAAATTGCAAAGGATTAAAAATGCCCAGGGCCCACAGAAGAAAACAGTGATGGCTGTGTTATTAAGTGAATAAATCCATTTAAATATGGTGAATTGTATATAGGTGTTTGTCTTCAGTACTTACCAAGATCCAACTACACAGGGTAGTAAAAGAATTTTAAAACTATACATCTGCAAAGAGGGAACATCAGCAGATGAGAGCTGTCTACAAGACTGCAAACACGAGAAAAAAGAAAAGAGGTGTCCGGTTTATCTAAGCAAAGGAATGTAGTAGTGCATGTACATTTTTATAGTGAATGTAGTGGCAATGAAGAGGAGTGATCTGATTTACACTTCAGAATCTAAGGGTTGTAAGGGCAGGGGTGGGACTAGGGGTAGAAAAGTGCCCTAACCTGAAAGCAACCCTGGAAGTTCCCTTTGTCACTCCCATCTCACTGAGGATGCAAAAGCAGCCAGTTTGGGAGGAAAAAAACAAACTACCAATTACCATTAGTTTTCTTATCCTGCTTTAATTTTCTTCATAGCACCATCACCACTTGATATCAGGTTATCTAGTTATTTGTTAATTGATCCACTGTTTATTTTTCCCACAAGCAAGTAAGTTCCAGGAATAAAAGAGCTTTGTTGATCTTCAACTCTGTCCTTAGTGCCTGACAAATATTAAGAATTCACTAAATGTTAGTGGCATGAATGAATGAATGAATGAACGAACGATAAAGGTATTACCAATACCTTCCAGTCTCATACTTGCTACTTTCCCAAGCCTTGGGGCCTTTGGACTGCTATAGAAAAGTTTTCCAAGAGGAAGCAAGATCATGAGCAAAGTCACAAGGACGAAGGCACAGGGGGTAATAGAGACTTGCCAAAGGCCAAAGAGAATGGGCTGCTTCTTCAGGGCTCTTCCCTAATTTTGTTAGAGAAGATTCTATATTTTCCTTAACTGCATCTCTCATTCCTCTCAATACCAAAGCACGTTTAAATGGAGCTATTGTAAATCTTTCCTCTTGAAATTTCTGATATTTTAATTTGCCATCTTCTCACTAAAGCATTCATGCAGTCTGGCCCTCTGCACATCACATAACCCATTCAGTGGAGAAGAGACTGCAGGGGATAGAGAAATAATCAAGGCAGGGAGCCGAACCCCATTACGCGAGTCATTCTTCCTCACAGAGAAAGTAAATATCTCTCACTCCTGAATGGGATAATTTTCCCTCCTACCAGTCAGTGCTGATAGCTCACATGTATTGAACACTCTCACCTACATCTAAACATGGACCAGGAGAAATATTTATTGGGGAACAAAAAGCTAAACGGATTTTTAAAGGAAGCAAACTATTGAAGGTTAGTCTCCAAGTCTCTAAACCAAGGTGGCATCATGATGCCAGTCAGGTCTCTTTGACCCACTACCTAAGCCACCAGTTGCCAGACTTCTGGATTCCAAAGGAGAAGTTTGCAGTGGTTTATTTCAGTTTGCAGATGCTTCCACCCATCTCATCCCAGGTTATCTGAATGCAGTGTAGAGCTCCCTGGATGTGATAGTCTATGCTTGAAATATCTTTGTACCACTTTCCATAGCAATCTATGTAAATAAGTCATGAAGTCTAAAAACATACTTACTTCCTGAAGTGCTGCCTTTGATGCCATGTAACCTACCAAGGAAAACAATACCAGAGGCCACCCTCCACATCTAACATCTCCTGAAGCAGCAAATAAGAACAAGGATTCAAACCCTAGACTAGAACTGCCTCTTCCTATATCCACCAAAAAGCAAGTCTCAGGAGGTGTCCTATAAAACCTAAGTCCATCCTTCTTGCGGGGATATTTGCTATTAAAAACTAGCCACATCCCTGCTTTCCCATATCTTCCAGTATAATCAGTGATATAATGATACACCCTGAAATTTCTAGAAGAGTCCTGATTAAAAATATTTTGCTAGCTATGATCTATTAGAAATTTTTTTATGTTTCCTTATTTAAAAAGTAGCCAATTTTTGAATATATAGCTTATTAAGTGAATACACTTTTTTTCATGTCATTAAAACAAAACCTTTGAGTGCTATTAAACATCAAAACATGGAAGATGAGCTCTGACACCTACAAAGGTTTCCAAAAGAGGCAGGACAAATGCCATCCAGTTAAAGAGATCCAGATTTGGATAAGACAAGTCATTCCCATGTTTTCTTCCTGTTGGCAAATCTGGACTGCTCCATCAGACCTGGCTGAAACATCCTTCAAGTCTATCAGCCTATTTCGGCTCTTGATTATGAGCTTTGCCAACAACATTTGCATTGTACTCTGGTTCCCCAGGTAGATTTTCTCCAGGACAAAAATGTGCTAGCCAGCAGACACAAACCACCCATGAGCACAGCAAGTAGCCAGTTGACTACAACAAGCTCACCTAATCCTTGGACTTTCCACTTTTGTGAATTTGAAAAAATGTTACAAAACAAAATTTTATTTTAAAGTTTTTAATTATGTAAAGAAACTCGCAAATTGGGAAAAAATGATTTGGCCAAGTGTCTCAATATTTGGCCTAGAAAAAACTGGCCACTATCCGTATTAGGGACATAAATAACATCTATCCTCCAAAGCACTTGAAGAGTGACATATAAATGTTGCAGACTTAATGCCACAGAAAGTATAAAGAGGAAGAAATTGAATCTTGCTGAGGAAATCCGGAAAGCGTCAAAGAGGAAGTGGTAATCAACTGAGCCTTGAAGATGGGCAGACTGATGATAAGCAAAGATTGAGAGAGACTAAGGTGGATTACTTCAATAAAAGAAAATGTAGAGGTTGGAGCATGTGCTCAGTGTGCAGGAAATGAAGAAGATCAAACAGATTAGATATGAGTTCAAAGGAAGACTCAATTCAAATGGCAGAAAACCATGACATACCAGTTTGGAGAATCTAAATGTTGCATGGCAGGAAACCAGAACTTTCACATCAGTTGAATCATGTCCATGGGAGGCTGTAGACAGAATCCAATAGTGTGGCTACTGCTTAAAACAGTACATTTTCTTTTTTAAAGAATACATTTTTACTGAAACATCAATCAAGGAAGGTAGAGGGAGAGACAGAAACATCAATGATTAGAGAGAATCACTGATTGGCTGACTCCTGTAAGCCTCACACTGGGGATCAAGCCAGCAACCTGGGCAAGTGCCCTGACTCAGAATCAAATCATGACCTCCTGGTTCATAGGTTGATGTTCAACCACTGAGCCACGCAGGCTGGGCTGAAAAGCACACTGTCAACTACACATAATTTACATTCCAGTATAAAAATCACATAATAATATTTTCCATAAAGATACCTGATGAAAGCAAGCTAAAATGAAAAGTGGAAGACAGAGAGCTTTAGACTACCAAATCCTAGATCATAATGGTATGTGTTATTATAATATGGGAAGCCCCAGGAGAGTACAAATTGAGCTACTTCATAATTTTTAATGGAACTTGCAAGCATCTCCTGGAGGATCCAGGAGATGTTTTTCAGGAAGAACCTCACCATGAAGATATTAAAAACTAGAATATATTTATTTTCTAAGTATCCAGTGGAAGTTTAGTATTACCAATATCCTATATAATAAAAGCCTAATATGCAAATTGTTTGACCGGGAGTTTGACCACCAGGGGGCGGCATGGAACATGGTGGGTGTCGGTGACACGGTGCTAGCAGCAGGTGGCAGTGGAGGCGCTGCCAGCCCCAATGGGCCCCGACAAGAGCAGGACCGCAGCGGGATGGTGGAGCAGGTGAGGGGTGGCTCCAGGCCATGGCAGGGTACCAGATGGGGTTGCGGAGCTGTGAGGCTGTGGGCACAAGCTGGGGCCCGATCCCCACAGGCCACCCCAAGGGACCCCACCCATGCACAAATTCATGCACCAGGCCTCAAGTGTATCTATAAGAAAACTTTTTTATTATAGATGCACTAGAGAAACTCTAGAATTCTAAAACTACTTGTATATTTGGAGAGTTGGAGCAAAAGCACAAAAGCAGGAAAGCTTTTCTTGCTTAAATCAAAAACATATTTTCAAAGACAGGGTAAGGGGGTGGGAGAAGATGCCATGTATTGGTAATTGCCTCTCAAAAGCCAGATGTTTAAGAACTGGAAAATTGACTGGAATGAAATTCAGTAAGTTCAATGAAAAGGAAATATATTTGAAATAGAGAATCCCATTTCACAAAATCACCGTATGTAAAGGCTTGGGCTAGTTGCAAGCTTAATTTGCATAAGATATTGGCCATGAGGTGAAAAAAAGCAAAACAGAAAAAGAAAAAAAACTCAACTACTATTGTTGGGAAGGCTGTTTAATTATTTATTACCCAGGAAATGTTATGAGGTTACATAAATGGGGAACCGATTTTTAGTTTTGACTTTTAGCAAAAACTAGCATTAATATCAAGTTGGCAGAAAGACCTCTTCAAACTAGACAGGAAGGTTGTAGACAACCCTCCCCTCAAGGGGAAAGAACAAACATGAGAATTAAGAGACCATTAGATCTCAGGAGTAGAAAAATACTTGTGTAGCATCATGAAGTCATTCTCAGAGTTAGAAAGCCAAGATTGTGAACCCTCTGTCATAGGTAATTAAAGCCCTGTAATCACAAGTAGACATCCCAGCTAAGATTAGACCAGGAACAGGATGAAACACACAGATAGTGGATGAGCCATACCGCCCTATAAGAAATTCCTTAGCTGTCTTGCTTTAAGGTTCTAACTAGCTCTCTTTAGAGGAAGAACTGGATTTTTATATCAAAATATATTATATGCCCTACTAACTATAATTACAGTTCACTTCAATAAGTGATCCTTTGTGGAAAGGGTAAACAAATGCTACCTTTAATCAGGCTCCATCAGATTTCACTTTCCCAGCCCTAGATAACATTTTAGGCAGATCCTGTAGCTTTCTGGTCATTTACAGTTATATGAACCACATCACCTTGATAATTCATTTTCTGGTATTAAAGTATTAAAATATCCAGTCCAATATAAATTAAGACTTCAATCTCATATCCTATTCAAAGCATCTCCTATTTACTCATGCCAAGAACCTAGTCATGGAGACTGAAGTAGGGGAGGGAATGGAGTCATCTCTTCAACCATTTCTCCTAACTTATGCCTCCTCTACTCAGTGTGTGGTTTCTAGTTCTTGCATGGAATGGAATAGTAAAAGAGTATTGGAAGGGCAAAAAGTTAAGCGTTTTTGCTCACACTGGGTGACCACCATGCCTTGTTGTGGTTCATCTCATGGCTATTGCATGGGGAAATTTTGTGCATTCTTCAGAACCATCTCTTTTGCACTGAGGACACTCTCACACTTTGGGTTTTTGACTTGGTTAATGCATCCCACTGAGGGCCTTTTGCTAAATTCCCTCAGGTACTGCCCCAATAGTTCACCCCACAGGCAGCTTCTATAGCTGTACAATCCTCACCTCTGCAAACAACCTTCTTGGGTGAAGAATTACCAAAATCACTCAACCCCTGTTACTTTCCATTGCATCTACTTGGCTCAGGAGGAATGTATGGATAAATTATGAAAATGTAAGCTGTTTTCAATGATTCAATCATATTTCAAACCAACACATATTCCTCTTTTCAGGTAATTCATATTATATACACTTAGCAAAAACATTTTCTATAACAGAGAATAAAGGTTGACTGGAAAGGAAGAAAGGGAGAAGAGAGTGTTTTTGGAGGATTTTGTACATATAAGTAAGTTAGCCTAAAAGAGATGAAATTATTAGTTATAGTGAACAACCAACACTTTATTATCCCAATTAATACGCTTTTATGGGAACTTTTCTACCAGCTTCTCTATATTTTCTGTGAACTATGCCTTGATTTAAAAAATACAAGTTTATTCATCCACATGGCTGAGAAATGAAAGCTTTAGCCACTCTTAGCTTCTGCCTAACCTGTCATGACTACTATAAAAGAGAGAAAATCACAGGGAGCCAGAAAGAATGAAGCAGATTTATAGAAGTAAGAAACAAAGACAATTTTCTGGGTTTGCTATAGTGCTTTAGTCTCCAGTTCTAGCTGAGCTTGAGATTCAACTTCATTCTTGCTTTTGGGTTCTATGAGTGTATGCCACCTCTCGCTGTGTTTTAGCTTAGGCTAGCTAAGCTGGAATATGTTATCTTTTACCAAATTGCCCTTAACATACTCATTCAAGCTCTAATGCCTGCAAGAAATGAAGAAAGGATTCAAACCTGGATCTGCATGATTCCAACATTTGTTCCACTTTCCACACTGCCAAGAGATAATGACATGGTGTAGTGATAAGAGCAAGAACGGGTTTGGGATACAAAAACAGAAGTACAGCAGTCAGAAAGTTGTAATCATCCAAACATATTCATAGCTGTTCAGATTTATATACACTAAATGTTTCAGCTCTGCATCTAAGGAATGATCTGAATAAACTGAAGAATGTTCACTAGAGAGCCATAGAAGAAGATTAACTAGTTGGAAATGAAAAAAAGTACATAGTGTATATTGCCTCTATAATTGAATTCACACTTCATATCCTGCACTCAACCATCCTTCTCATTATGGTCTTATACTACTTTTTAACATTTTCTATGTATTTGTCTCATTTCCCCAATAGGTTATGAGCTTCTTCAAGTTAAGGAATGTCTGTAATATTTTGTCGTATTCAATAATCAGTAAGTATTGTGTTAAATGCATCAAAGGTGCACAGCTTGTTCAAACTCAGGGAGATAAAAGGATAACTTAACAACAGTAGTGGCAAATATGAATCTCTACATTGATGGAAACTGACTTTTTCCCATACAACAACCAGAGGAGGAAGAAGAATTCTCACATACTTATGAAATATATTTGAATTCATCTTAAAATTTCTAAATTGAAGCAATTGTTATAGAATGTGTCACAGGAGGAAAAAAAATGTAGAGATTTGGCTTCTTCATTGGTATGTTTTTTATTGTCTAGGACAATTTTGGTCTGAATCCTTTTAATGTTGTCTCACTTAATAAAGAGTTAGGGACTTCATGACCCTCCTTCAAGTCCCTCCAAGATCTATGAAGACATCAGACAAGAATAGTATTTTATCTTTCTTTTCCCATTATAATATTCCATATGGATGTACTCAATATTTATGAATATTGGCATAAGGAACCCAGGTAATAAAAATCTATATCACTGCCTAAAAGCCAGGTCTGTGAGAACTACTCCAAAGTAGAAAAACATGTTTGTAGATATCCTCATGTACCTGCTTACATTACCTAAAAGTCATGATAAATTAAGGGAATCAGAAAATTAAGCCCAAGCATACTATAAACATAGTATTGGAATTTAGCTTCTAGCCATAGTGAAGTAACTAGGAATACATTAACTCTCTTACTTTAAGCAACTAGAAAGTCAGATAAAATACACGTAATATCTCTTTTCAGACATTGTGCAATAGACAACCCATAGTAATTCTGAGAATACCTTAAAAGCAGCCAGAGCAAAGCAACACAAAGATTTATGATACTTTTCATCAGAAACTATAAAAAAAGAAACCTCTAAAGCACTAAAAGGAATGAATATATATATATATATATATAATTTCCATCAAAAAATGTCTTTCAAAATTAAGGTAAAGACTCTCCCAGACATACAAAATTTGAAAAAATTCATTGCCAGCAAACCTATACTACTAGAAATATTAAAGAAAGTCATTTAGGCAGAAGGAAAATGATACCAGATAGAAATTTGGATCTAAAATGTGGAAGAAAAAACACTGGAAAAGATAATATATTGGTAAATTAAAAAGGCTTTGTTTCTTTATTTTAAAGATATATGAACATTTAACGCAAAAATAATAATGATAAATTGTAGACTTTAAAATATATAAGGAATTAAAATATGTAAAAGCAATAACACAAAGTACAGGAGGGAGAAATAAAATTATACTATTGTGACATTCTTAAAATATATGTAAAGCAGTGTATCATTACTTGAAGGTTGAGTTCGATAAGTTAAAGATGTATATTGTAAACCCACTAAAATGGAATAACAACAAAAAATATATCCTAATATACCAATAGTGGAGACAGGATGGAATTTAAAAACACTTAATCAAAAGAAGGTAAGAAAAAAGAATAAAGAGCAAACAATAGTTTTTATGTCTCTTTTTCTCACTTGCTCTGTCTTAATCCTCCTTTTCAGCTTTACTGAATTCAGACTGTATTTAATCCACGAACTAAAGCAGAACAGGTCTCCTTCACCAAGCTGACCCACACACCACTCTCAGGGTAGGTCACTGTTATGGACTGAACCCCGAATTTGAGTTGCTGCACTGGAATCTCAGTGTATTTTGCTTTCCCCCATTGTCTTCCTATATGAAAGAAAGGTAAGTCTGAGCATTACCAGTTGGTGAAACCATATGTCCATTCAAGAAAAGAAGTTGAAGAAATATCACACACACACACACACACACACACACACACACACACACACACACACGTCAAAAGGGAAAAGCCCCAAAGAGGGAACAAAAATTGTGAAAAGTCTTTTCAGTGTCCAATCTCTAAGAAAGGTAGAATATCTACAACCAGGTCTTTATTTGAAATACCTTTCTTGGGCGGCATCCTGGGGGTGTCCTGTCAGAGCGCCTCAGCCACCGGCTGACCTGGCGAAGGATGACAGGTTGAAGAGACCAATGTTTCAGGTCTGGCCCAGCACATCCACACACGCCTGCCTGTCGCTGAAAGCGCTCCCTGGTGCCATTTCACAGTCTGAAACATAAGAAGGTACTAATTTCCTCGCCATTAAATTTTCATGAATGTTTAGTTTCCCATTTAGGGATGGAGTATGCAGGTCAAAAGGGCTGTATTTGGAACTTATGTTTGAAATAAAACTAAACTGATCCTATTCAAAGCAAATCTGGCTTCATCCCACCCTGTATATGTTTGCCTGCCTCGTTTTAAATGCCTTTCATTCCAGGGTTTTTATCCTAATTACATACACTGAGGGCAGTGTAAGTGAGTGCACTCTTAGAAAGGTGAGAAATGCTGACTGCTAAGTATACCAGGTAAATTAAATGAGTAAATAAAGAAGAGACTCTGACACCTGGAGTTTAGGCTTAAGCCATAAAGCTCCAGGGCAATCTCTAATGTGGGGAAATCTGGAGACAATGTATTCATTTTCTCAACTTCTTCGAAAATAGAACTTGCTATAAGAGGAAATTGTTATTTCCTAGGCCAAATCTTAAGACCTTTTTTTTCTATCAAAACCTCTCATAGAAAGGTAGTCATCTTTTCTTATAATGATAAACAAAATAGATTTTCATCATAAAAAGAAAAAAAAAAGGGACAGGAAGGGCTGAAATTTAATGTTGCAAAACAGGCGATCTTTTTGAGAGTGAGGACACCGGCATTCTCTGGTTACTTCGGTGATAGCCGCTGACCTTGGCAAGAAGGAGCAGTGTTCTGAAATGGATCCTGGTGGCACATTTACACCAGAGCAGCTTTTGGCTTCACAAATGGATTTGTGCGCAGATCTGACCCTTCTAGAATGCAAAGGTTAGTTACATAGATTTTAGCCGAACTAGTTTGTAGCATCCTCAGAATTATGACTCAAATTAAAGCTCTGTAAGGCTGATGCTCATGGAGTTTTTTCCTATTTGGACACTAGATTAACTCTAATGGTAAAATAGGATATTACTGATATCACTACGCATATTTACAGATGCCCAGAGTGGTTCTTTAATTTGGGAATTTTTAAAGAGATTAAGAAGTTTAATTGCAAATCATTGGGGCTATAACCTAGAGTGAGAAAAATATGTAATTTTATTTATATTAACTTACATACAAAATAATTGAATACTCTTATGACAAAAAACATAATAAACGTATGGGTAAATTAACAAATGATGTTCTGGAAGCCTTGTATCCAGAAAATTATAATAGCAATACTAAATAAAATATTAAAGACAGAAGCCATAAAGAAAGAATAGATAAATTCAACTACATTATTTTTTTAAATATTTATTTATTAAATTGATTGGGGTGACATTGGTCAACACAAATATACAGGTTTCAGGTGTGGATTTCTATATTACAATACCTGTATATTATACCATAATTCAACTACATTAAAATAAGAAATTTCTATTTATACAAAGATGTTTCAAAGAAATTTTTCAAAGTAGAAGACATTTACAGCACTTCATAAAAGTATAAGAATAAAAAATTTCTACCTACCACCAAGAAGAAGAGCACCCCAAAAGTAAAAAAGGACAAAGATTTGAATATATAAAATCATTCATGACCCAAGAAAACAATGGACAAAAGTAGGATCAGTAATTTCACAGACAATGGAAACACAGAGCCACTAGACATGTAAAGAAAGACCAAATCTCATCTAGAGAAGCTCAAATCAAGAACACTAGCAGTATGCGTATGTTGGTTCAAAACCTTGGGAATTCCCTGGTGAAATCTGTAACTGGCGCCGTACAGCGAGGTCAAGGAGAGAGGGAAGAAAGAAGCAGGCCACTCCAGATTGGCAGGTGGCTGTGTTAACAAGCAAGGGGACTTACAAGGCTTTGTCTTGGGCAGCCACAATAGGAGTAGATCTCTGCCCCTGCCCACCAAAATTTTAAAAGTTTATGTAGAGACCTTAACAGGTTCAGTCAGGTATATTGTCTAGATGGTCTCAACAACCTCCTTACTGTGTCAAGGCTGTCCTTGAGACAGCTTCTGATATGGGGAAGGCAAGTGGAACGTACATCCCAAGAATAGGGGAGGGGATGAGGAGCCTTTGATTGCTCAGGTCCTGCTCAGGGTCATGTCCTCTTGATGACCTCCTCCAAGACTCCTCATGACTGGCTCTTACAATCTTACATGCACCCACGCTGCCCCTTTCCACAATGTGCCCTGAGCAAGGGGTTTCACCAGCATGGAAGTGGTTCATTGGCGGCTATTCGGCTGCACTAGAGGCAGAAACCATAGCAACAATGTAGGCGCATGCAAGAGAAAACACAGATTAAGAGAATGATTCCCAAAGTAAGTAACAATTTTTCCACAAAAGCCCCATAATCCATACCACTGATTTATTAAATTCCTTAGGCTGGGCGTTGAATCACTCAGGGTGTTCACTTGTATCTACATGTACTTTAATAAAGATGATACATTCGCTGAGTCATCAGGTATAAACACACAATGTTCTGCTTAGATAATGGCACAGGTGCCGCCTTGTGAGCCAGTAATAACCGCCAAGGTCATCTTATTTTGGAGGACAGCTTTTCTCATTGGAGACATTTCAGTGTTCAGCAAGGACAGGCTTACTAGCTATCATTTAAGGCTTGTTGGGTGAACGTACTAAGGGCTTATTTGTGTGCTATAGGGTCCTCCAGGTCAATGGATGGTGGCAGATGTTTAATCATACCAGTGGAAAACAGAACGGACCAGTGGAAAACAGAACAGACCAGTGGAAAACAGAATGGACCAGTGGAAAACAGAAGGTGCCCCTCTAGCCTTGAGAAGAGGGAGGTAGGCAACTTTTGTTCTTATGGGGCAGGTTCCCTCCTACACCTGGGGAAAACCCAGGGTACTGCAACTCAACAACCTAAATGAAAGCCATGGCCAAAGATTTGTGCCACACAAATATTAGGTCCCATTTGGCGCTACCCAATAAATACCTTGGCAGTCCAGCCAGTCTGCCGATACCAAACTGGTCTCTATCCTTTAACGTGACAGACTGACTGCACAGTTCCATGATATCCATCCTATATCCCTGGTACAACTGGCGTGGTTCTGTTTACAGTGGTTTTTGTTCCCAACATAGGAGTGCCTGAGTGCTGGTGGACAGGGTGCTGCTCTGCTGCAAATAGGCATCCACTTCGTCAAAGCGGGAGCCTGAGCCCTGGCAGAGATGAGTTGATGGAAACATTCTCAGTCCACCCTGTGGTAGGAAGGGAAGTTCTTACCAGGATATGCTGCTCCTTCGTGAGAGGTTCTACCTGGCAGAGTGCTGTCACACTGGTAGGAGCTGTAGCTCTAGGGGGTTATATCAGGTTTCTGTTCCTTCCAGGATTGGGACCAAAGTCCTAAGGGACTCTCTTCTGTGATTTCTAACAGAGAGTGTGACCCTTATCTTCCAGAATCACAGACACATTTCTCTCAAATGGTAGCCCTGCCTGGAAGAGGCTTGGAGCTTAAACCTGCTTCACTACTATTTTTGCCTTCTCAAAGGTGGCTGTTGTCCTGATCCCCAGACCCACACATGTCCTTTCCTTTCTAGGTGGTATAAAGATGGAGGTGCTGTGCCCAGTGGGGAATAAAAGTCCTCTCCAGACACCAAATCCCTACAAAAACTTGCACCCCTTTCACATTCTTAGGGGTTGGATGAGTTGAGCTTGCACCTTGTCATTAACCATTTCTGCAGTGTCCTGCAGCAGGGGCAAGTCTCCACATGTCAACATTACATCATCCATGTAACGGTACATCTGCTGACATGGGGAAGGAGAACAGGGACAGATCTCCAGACATTGCAGGGTTGTGCAGCTGGCCTTGGGGAAGCACTTGAACTCCATGTGGCCCTGCCCAGGTGAGGGCATATCGATCTTGTGACTCAGAGGCTGGGGTATACGGGAAAAAGCATGTGCTAAGCCCCGTACAGCACGGTACACTGCTAGTAGTGTGACCAGGGTATCCAAGATGGTGACAGTGATGGGCATATTGCATAGATATTTATATGGCCATGGTTGGCAAACTGCAGCTCATGAGCCACGTGCAGCTCTTTGGCCCCTTGAGTGTGGCTCTTCCACAAAATACCACATGCGGGCACACACGTACAGTGCGATTGAAACTTCGTGGCCCATGGGCAGAAGTCGGTCATCTACCATGAGCCACATGGCTTTTCTACCAGCCGTGCCAGGCTATTGAAAGCATCATGGGAAGGGTATAGAATGCCTATTTGGTGAAGTTCTTGGATAGTTTCTCCTATTTCCTTATGCCCCCAAGCAATTTATATTGTTTTGAGAGTTACCACTATTTGCTGAGGTTCCAGCTGGCATTTCGCCTCAGCACTGGTTTGATCACTCTAACTTAAAGGCAGAATTCACTGATAGAGTTTTGCAGAGTTTGACCTTGATGGATGTCAATGCCCAATATGTTCATATTCATTAATATTCTTTTTAGACTTCCCCACTAGCCTATGGGTTCCATAAGGGCAGGAACACCTCAACTTTGATCTCTAGATTCCACATCATTTATCATTGTGCCTAGAAGAAAGCTCAGCAAATAGTTCTTTGAATATGGACAGTATAGTACAACTCCGTGCTATTCCCAGTAGTTGTCATGACTTTGAAAAGCAGATTGTTTGAAAAAAATATAAGCTTCAGAGTCAGACAAACCTGGTTCAAATTTGTAGCTCTGTTACTAACCAGCTCAGTGTCCTTGGAATAATTACCTAATATCTTTGAAACACCACTGGGACAAATGGTGATCATAAAACATACCTCATAGGATGATTTTAATTTAAATGATGTAGTGAATATAAAGAATCTGGTATATAGTAGTAGCTCAATAAATAGTAGATATTTTTCTAGTTATTCCTGAATATTCCATTCTGTGTCCATGTCTATTCCATGTATATTTACATTATAATACATATTAGCAAATTCAAATGATTTGTTTCCTGTGTGTGTATTTTCCTTTGAATCATCAAGGCCAAGAGACAAGATAATTGTACTGTCCATATTCTTGCTGCCTAAGTGAGATGTTCATTTTAAGTAAATCTTAGAAAAGAATCTATTTTAATCATAGTTAAAAAAAGAAAAGAAAAGAAGGCCTATATTTTCCAAAGGCAAGAGAAATAGGTTCTCTGTAAAATAACATACAACTAATCATCTACTGCTTAATTTTTTGGTTGTTTGCCCCACTGTACTATGGCTGGAGGTATTTAGGGACCTGAAATTACTATAAATAAAAGTCCTCCTATTCCCGATGGCAGATAAAAAGCACTTTTGGAACATGCTCTACTTTTCATCTCTAAAAATATATCCACTTGGGCCACACTAAAAAGCCTGTGACATCTTCCCAGTTGAAAATCCTATTTGAATTGGTGGTACCTCGGCATGGACGCGAGCACCCCCGAGCACACCTATGACGTGACCGCTCACACAGCTGCAGCCCTCTAAGGCTCGGCTTCTCCATCTTATCATCACAGGGCCATCACTCCCACGTGCCTTCCCTATGCCTTCCTTGAGGCCAAAAGGCAGTTGCATCCATCTGCCAACCAGATGAACCCAGACAAGAAGTCACAAAGACTACCCGAATGAGGATGAGACAAGTATTTATGCAGAATAAATCTGGCAAGATCTTTTTCCCTCTACCCTTACCCCAAGCCCCACCTTAAACTGTTTTTAAGTCCCTTCTGATGACAACTTCTTAGATCATCTTCCCCAGGACTTTTGTGTTCTCGGGCCTCACTCCATGAATTCTACTTAATTAAATGTAGAAGGTGAAGCCCGAAGTACAGTGCTGAGCACAAAAATGTGCTGAATATGGAAGTATTTTGTTTCTTCTTTTCCCAAGCCCCTCTGAACACTCACTGGATCATCCCCACACCCCACAGTTCCTTCCACAGAGAGTTAAAGTTGTTCCCCAGGCAGGACTTCGCAGATACTGAGAAATGCCCAAGAATTTTCCATTTTAGACATTTCTGGCATCTAAAAACATGAAGAAATGCCTCAAAAAAGATTAAAAGATTTTCAAAAATAAGAGTACCTTTTAAACTTTTACAACTAACAAAAGAATGTTTCTAAATACAATACATTCTGTGTTGATATTTATTTACAAGGACTCCATAGGATTTGTAAAAAGATGCTGCAGCCAGTGTAGCTGAGGAATGCAACAGGAGTTTGAAGTATATGCAGCACATTACCTTGCAAATCAGTTAGTTGTATTTTATCGGTGTATAAACCCTCATTTGGAAGTGACATTTGAAATATAAAGTTCAGGTCCTTTGAAATGTAAATACTTCATAGGAAGGCCTTACTCCCATGCTCATCTTAGTGTTTGCCTCCACGCATCTATGAAGAGGCAAATAATGAAGGAGGTGAGGTAAGATTTCCCCCTGAAGCCCTGGCTGGTGTGGCTCAATTGGTTGGGTGTCATCCTGTGCACCATGCACCAAAAGGTTGCCAGTTTGATACCTGGTCAGGGCACATGCCCAAGTTGTAGGCTCAATCCCAGTAAGGGGAATGCAAGAGGCAGCCTATCCATGTTTCTTTCTCACATTGATGTTTCTCTCTTCTTCTCTCTTCCTCTCTAAAATTCAATAAAAATGCATTTTTTAAAAAATTTCCCTTGAAAAGAGGTGGGAAAGAGAGGCTTGGAGAAGCCTTTAAAGGCCATTACAGCAAGATCTACTTACAGGTAGAACTAAGAAGAATTCCTCTCCACAAACCCCTGGCAACTCATTCATTGCATCAAGGAGGCCTTGACCCCCACTTGTACAAGCAGAGTCCCACACCAGCCTCCCAGGAGGGTGAACTGCAATGGGAGCCTTGACAAGCAGGCCAATGACTTAGCAGGCTGTGCCTAGGATAATTTTCCCCAGACTTCTCTGGCAAAAGTAAGATATTCCCCCTGCAGAGATGACTCAAGAGTTTATAATGTTTAAACTGAGATTGTTTTTCTGAAGTAATTACAAGGCACCAGTGAACACTGAGCACTGGGTACTGTTTTAAATAGTAAAGTATTTTAATTGCAAGAGAAACAATAAGAGATTTAAAGTAACTACAATAATACACACACAGTAATATATTTATAACTGGAAACTGCAGGTTAAAGTATAATGGTAAATCTATATCAGGATACTATCTACTTATATTATTGTGGAATTATAGGGTTCAAGACATGATATGATGATTATGGGTTATTGAATTATAGAAAAATAATTATATATAGACAAATGGTATGGAGATACCCAACACGATGTAGTAAAACAACACAGGCATTGGTACCCTCCTTCTCATCTTCTCATCCCTCGTTAACTCTGCAATGCGGCTTCTGCCCCCATCATTGACTAGCCCACAATTTCCTTGAAACTACTTTTGCCAATAATGTAAACTCATTGTTGCTAAAACCAAGGGACATTTTTCAGCATTTGTCTTACTTGGTCTCCTCCACAGCATTTGACTGGAAAACAATCCTTCTTTCTGCATGCTCTCATTCTTGACTTCCTGACATCATCTCTCTTAATTGTCTTCTCATCACCTTGTCCAACCACCCCTCCCCTTCAGTCTCCTTGCAAATGATTCTTTCTTCTTGATCCCTTCAGTGTTATTACTAAAGGTGCCACTACAGGTTCTTTTTTTCCTTTCTCAATGTACATTATCTCTCTGGTGATTTCATTCATTAAAATGACTTCAATGACTTTCTCCTTGCTAAAGAACTTCCTAATCTATACCTTCAACTCCGAGCTCTCTCTTGAGCTCCAGACCTATAGAGACAACTGCCTACCAGATACCTGTATCAGTTACCTATTATCACACAACAAACCACCCCCAAAATAGTGACTTAAACAATGAGAATTATTTATTTTATGTATGAATCTGGAGCTAGGCAGATTCTTAATGCATACACAGCTCTCATGCAATTGTAGTGAGACAATGGCTGACAATGAGATCATCTCAAAGTCTTCTTTAATTCAAATATCTACCACCCAGGTGAATAGCTGGAGACTTGAACTCTTTCTCTATATGCATGTATGGGATCACTCTATATGGTGGCCTCCAGGTAGCCAGACTTCTTACATGACAGCTGAAAGCTCTAAAAAAGAACTCACTTTCAGAGCTGATGTTATCATGTCCAGAATTGATCTAACATTCACACCTAGGTCATGTTATTCTCTTATTGGACATAAACAATCTCATGAAATACCAACCTCAGACAAGGTTACTCTGAGGCCATGATGAGATGAAATAAAACAAGGCCACTTCATAATTTGGCCCAAGCATCGACAAAACCAAGGTCACTGTGGCACCCACAAACAATCCAACCATAGAATTACTCCCACTTCCTGACAGCATTCAATCTAAACCAAATCCCTGCTTCCTTAAACCTTTGCCTAAATCAACCAACCAAAGCCCAAATCCTAAAATAGGTTCTTTCTAACACCTTCTTACTGAAATACCCCATGGTTCTCTAGGATGTATGTTCTCCCTTGCTACAAGTAATAAATCCAAGTTGTTTAACTACAAATGTGTTCCTGATGGGTTTTTGCTGAAGGGTACTGACAGATACAAGAACAAGTGTCTCCTAAGAAACTAGTATGTCATTTTCTACACTAGCCTTGTGCATAGCACCATACCTGCCACATTCTGTTTATCAAGATCGTCACAAAGCCCCATCCAGATTCAAGGGAAAGGGATGAAGACTCCACAGAAGGAATGCAAAGAACCTGCAACATGTTTTAAAAACACCACAACATCTGTATTCAGATGCCACACAGGTACTCAATGGTCCTCATTTCCAAAATCAAACTCATGACCTGTTCTGTTTACATGCCTCTCACCAACATCTGCTCAGACCCACCTGTCCCCAGAACTTAACTTCTTCCCTCCTCTCCAGGTCATCATCACCACTGTGCAGTCTTCTCATGCCTCACCAAGTTGGTCTTATAGGGTAGATGCACTTGAGCCACACACAGGCACTATTACCAGAACACACTGCAGGTGAGTAATAGATTTGAGCAGCAACACCGCATGTGCCTGCTCCCTGTGGAGCACAGGCAGCTGCCACAAATGCTCCCTGCAAACCACCAATGGTGAAGAAATAACTCAGTCTTGGTTCATTACTGGGTTGGTGTAATTTATTAGCACCAGCCAGAAATAGACCACTATTGCATTACATCCCCACTTAGGGTGGCCTCAAAGAAGAAAAGTAAAAGGAAATCTTCCTAGTGGCAAAGCAATGAACAACACACTTGGTTGTCCACTTCATATGGAAGAAAAGATCTGATCCTCAAATATACACTAGCTTTTACTCAAAAGTAAATGTCCTGTGCAAAGATTTAAACATTTTAAAAATTTTGGATATACTAGTATAATAATAAAGAAAGTTGTGCAAATTCTTGTTTGCTCCTGCAGAACACAGATATAAGATTAAGCAGACGCTGGCAGTTCTAGGAGGCGGATGTACCAAACGAATCCTTAGACAGTGAGTGATCATAGCTGACTGCCCAGCTCCTATTCTCTACTCATTTCCTATGGAATCTTTCTCTAAGGTGATTTTGGTCTGTTTGCTTATTATAATGACTATCAAAACAGAGATAAAATTAAAGCTCTAAGAGTTGGAAAAACATTTTAATGAGGCATGAGAATATCCACAAGTAATATCCGATTTTGTTTAATATCTGATTCTCGAAGGAAATGCGATTTGGGAAAGCCAAAAGTCATGCACACATTTTGGAATTAAGGACTTAGAAAATATTCAAGCAGTCCCCCCTGCTAATGTCAAGGTTGTCCTCCGATACCCTAACTTACAGGGTTGTTGTTATTATTTGTAATAACCTCTGAAAAGCACACAGAAGGAATCACTAAGCAGCAGCTTTATTTCCTGAGAGCATTGTTGTTAAATTGCTAAGAATCCAGGCATATATGTTTTTCATAAACATTTCATTTTGCCAAAATCATTTTCATTAAGGATGGAATACACCCCTTATGCCCAAGAAAAAATGTGTTACAATAAAGTGTTACGCTGATGACTATTAGTTACAGATTAGATGGTATTTCTTCCCAGATTCTTAAGTCATAGCATTTGCCTTCTTTAACTGCTTTCACTGCAATAAAATCTCAAGGCAAAGAGCAGGGATATTACATACTGTTTGCATTCATCTTTATTCTCTATCCACTTAATTTGTACTACCATTTGGGTACTTACCTTACCCATGCTGTAATAAGATATTTACATTATGTCTTCATCCTAAGAAGATTGTGTGAGCAAGAGCACATTTAGAATAAACTATATCTAGCATTGTGCTTTGCATGAATAAGTTCCTTAAAAATCAGGGGCTGCCAACGCAAATGCTTTCATGGGTTAGACATGTATGATAAATGAATGAAGCAGGAACAGTTCAAAATAACAGGGATCCATGGGGGACATACAACATCGGAACAAACATACCCCATCTGAAGACATTTCTACATAATAACATAAAGTAAAATATTCAATAAACAGAAATGATAAAATAAACCACATGGCTGGGGGGAAATGTACAAACTACATTAGACTCTAAGACAGCTAGCATATGACTTCTGTATAAATCTTGGGTAAACTGAACTAGAAGCTGAATTAATGCTAAGAAAGAACTAAATATGGATTAACCAAAGAAAATCAGGACTCAGATCAGAACCAGAAGGGCACTGATTCCAGCTCAGTCTCCACAGCCCCTCATTCTCACTATCTCCCTTTGGCTTCCAGGATGCTAGCACCTCCCATTCTTCCTCATATCATTCATCCCCCAGGGACTACATTGGAGGCCTTTATTTTTTTACTATGGTAAATTCACAAACACAAAACCCACCCTTTTAACCACTTTAGAACATGGAATTCAGTGGCATTTATTACATTCGCAGTGTTTGCAACCATCACTACACTCTAGTTTCAGAGCATTTTTATCACCCCTATACCCCTCCCCCCACCCCTGGCAACCAGTCATGCCCTATACCCCTCCCCCCACCCCTGGCAACCACTAGTTTGCTTTCTGTGAGATACTTATTTTTGCTTTTTCCTTGCACCCCAGTTCAACCAACATCCAAAGAAAATCAGAGCAGAACTCAACTCTGATAAGGTGGGAAACCAGCCAGAGTTAGAACAGAATAAAGCTCTCTGTCCTGCTCACCGGACTCAGAGTTAAGGTAGGAGGGGGAAAACTAGTGCTGAACCCCTTCGCTTTGCTCAGTCTGGCTACAGAGCCCATCATCCCACCCCGGAATCCACAGATGTGACAGGTCTCCTAGTCTCTCTGTTGTTAACCACATTTTACTTTATCTAGTTTTCTTTTTTTTAATGTTTTTATTGATTTCTAGAGAGATGGAAGAGAGAGATAGATAGAAACATCCATGAGAGCATCTATCAGCTGCCTCCTGCACATGCCCCCAATGGGGGATCCAGCTGCAACCTGGCATGTGCCCTGACCTATCAGGAATTGAACCAGTGACTTCCTGATTCCTGGGTTGATGCTCAACCGCTGAGCCACACTGGCCGAGCATCGATCTAGTATTTTTGTTCAATTCCTTTTGAAACAAATATGTTTAATACAATAAATTTGAAAATACAAGCCTACTGAGATCATTTCCCTATAGAGGCTTCTTTTCTGTTCTCCATGGTGTGTTTCCCTTCTTTATGCCCTAAACTGTGGCTGATTATACTCTGTTGCCCCAGCAAACACGTTTTGCTTTATGCTTCGAGTCAGCTGAAAATGAGCTTAGTAAGCCTGATGGAAACACTCACACACTCCCTCCTGTGCCAAAGCACTTTCCTTGGCTGCATCGGGATCCAGGATTGATGGTGTCCGTCTCCTTGCGAATTACGTAGCGCACCTTGGAGAAGGATCCTAGGCCAAATTTCTCTAAAATGCTGAATTGCCTGCTAGTTACAACAATGCATAAAAAAATTATCTCCTGCCCAGCCAGTGTGGCTCAGTGGTTGAGTGTCTACCCATAAACCATAGGCTACGGTTTGATGCCCAGTCAGGGTATATGCCCGGGTTGCAGGCAC
>NW_006291965.1:228430-231396 GCF_000327345.1 Myotis davidii
CTTTCTTCATGGAGAAACTTCATAAGTGAGAGGAAAGGATGGAACTAAGGCATTAATAGGAAAAAAAAAACTATTTGGACTGCCTTGGGAGGCCATAGGCAGTCATGAATTTGTACCTCTGGGAATGGTGACAGCTTGGGGAAGTGGACAGGCAAACACACCAAGAATTGATTGGCTATAGCCAGTTTGGCTCAGTAGATAGTGTTGGCCTGCAGACTGAAGGGTCTCAGGTTTGATTCTAGTCAAGGGCATGTACCTTGGTTGCGGGCATATCCCCAGTAGGGGTGTGCAGGAGGCAGCTGATTGATGTTTCTTTCTCATCAATGTTTCTAACTATCACTCTCCCTTCTTCTCTGTAAAAAAAAACAATAAAATATATTTTTAAAAAGTATATATAAAACTATGCATGCTAGCTATACAAAATTGGAAAATAAAGAGAAGATAAAATAAAACTGCCTGTAATCCATCCTGCCACATAGATATAATTACTCATATTTCACTCTGTATTCATATAGTTTTCTTTCTATGCATATTTTAATACATATATTATTTTTAACAAATGGAAATTTACTGCAGGCATGCTATTTTGTAATTTTTTTACTTAATAATATATTGTAAACATCTTCCTAAATCATAAACTATTTTTCTACAAGGTTATATGACATTCCTATTTATGAGTACATATTGTTAGTTTTAAATATTTAAGTTGCTTCTAATGTTTCATTAACAATGAACATCTATGATAGAATTATTAAGCATATTCACATCATTGTGAATTAAGAATTGTTATTCCTAATAATGTTCAAATTATTGCATCTCTGGATGGTGGGTAGCCCCTGAGTTCTTTTGATACAACCCAGAGAGTCTTTTAGAGCTTCCTTCTTTCCAGTATGGTCAGTTGCACAGGCACTTTTGTATGAATTCTGTCCAATATCTGAAATTAACCAATTCTCCAAGGAGCTCTTCTTCCTTTTAGAGAAAATGGTATTTTGAGAGCACCATCTGGGCACGAGGGGAGTTTGTTGCTAATGCTACTCTGGTTTGGTAATTGTTGCTCAGTTTTTTTAGGGAACCGAACTAGAAATAATTAATTTTTAAGAGCAAACGAATTATAAGTATATAGTGATGTTTCAAATCCCAACTTATGATAATAAGGTTATTACTAATTTCTTTAATTTTATATTTTATCTGTTTTTGTTTACTCTGAAAAAAATTGGTTTCTAATAATATTATCGTAATCATGTTTAGCTTTTATTCTAATATTTGAGCATCCATAACAAGATAAAGTAAAACATGATTATCCTATATAATAAAAGGAAATATGCAAATCAACCAGTGGAAAGAACGGTTGCTATGATGTGCACTGACCACCAGGGGGCAGGTGCTCAATGCAGAAGCTGCCCCCTGGTGGTCAGTGTGCTCCCACAGGAGGAGTGTTGCTTAGCCAGAAGCTGGCTGATGGCTGGCGAGTGCACCAGTGGTGGTGGGAGCCTCTCCAGCAGTGCTAAGGATGTCCAACTGCTGGCTTAGGCCTACTTGCTGCGGGGAGCGGACCTAAGCCGGCAGTTGGACATCCCTCAAGGGCTCCTGGACTGCGAAAGGGCTCAGGCCAGGCTGAGACACCCCCGCTCCCCCAAATGCACGAATGTCCTATACTGGGCCTCTAGTATTAATATATGCATATATAAAATACTTTTCGAGTAACAATATAAATATTGTTTCTTAATTGTTTTTATTTTTTCATTTACAGTTGAAATTCAATTTTGTATTAGTTTCAGGTATAAAGAATAGTGGTTAGACATTTATATAACTTCTGAAGTGATCCCCCGATAATTCTAGTACCCATCTGACACCATACATAGTTATGACAATATTATTGACTATATTCCCTATGCTATAGTTTACAACCTCATGACTATTCTGAAACTGCCAGTTTGTACTTTGTAATCTCTTCACCTTTTTCATCCAGCCTCCTACCCCTCTCCTACCTGGAAACCATCAGTTTTTCTCTCTGTATCTGTTTGTTTCTGGGTTGTTGTTTTTTAAATTTATTTTGTTCTTTTGATTACCCATATAAATGAAATCATATAATATTTGTCTCTCTGACTGACTTATTTTACTTAGCAAATTACTCTCTAAGTCCATCCACATTATTGAAAATGAAAAGATTTCATTTTTATGGCCTAGTAATATTCCATTACTTTATATGTACCACATCTCCTTTATCCAATTGTCTATCAATGAACAGTTAGGTTCACATCTTGGCTATCCAAAATAATAAAAGCCCAGCAACCAAACAGTGGAACAACTGGAACTACCGGAACAACTGGAACTACTGGAATAACCGCGGCCCCTCCATCCAGCCAGTCCCACCTCTGAGCAGCCCCCAACACCCTTAAATCACTGCCTAGCTCCCTGGTGCATGTACATTTAATGAAAGCACAAGGAAATAATTATCAGTCCCTCCTGTCCCCAACCAGAGTCTCCAGAGGGTTAATACTGCAGCCAAGTTGTGGAATTCTCCCTCCACGGCCACAGCCCCAAGAGACCTTCCAAATTAGTCAAAAAGGCAAACTAAGCATTAACGGGATGGTGGCCCTTTGCTGAGGAATGTAGAGAGGCTGGGTGGGGATTTTGTGAAATCATGGTGCCTTTCAGATTAGGTGAGCTTTCAATCTCTCTTTAAAAGGCGCAGCAAAAAGGACCCACAGGCTGCCAGGAGCAACAGCAAAGGGTAGGCACATTCAAAACCAGAAAAACTTTTAAACAGACATGAAGATCGTATTGGGAAACTGAGGGCAGAGTTCTGGGAAGAACGCAAAAATCATTAAAGGGCCATTATCCATCTTGATATATGTTTGCAAACAACTTTATCTCATGGCACGTGAAATGCAAAACAGTACTGTTGTGGGCTTTCTTTTGGCCATCCTGAAAGTATAATTAGATCCAGCTGGGGGGAAGCTGCA
>NW_006291965.1:234192-267037 GCF_000327345.1 Myotis davidii
TGCTTTTAGTTGTAAATAATGCGACAATGAACATAGGGATATATATGTGTGTGTGTGTGTGTGTGTGTGTGTGTGTGTGTGTGTATACATATATATATATATCTTTTGAATTAATGTTTTGGATTATTTTAGGTAAGTACTCAGAATTGGAATTGCTGAGGCATATGGTAATTCTAGTTTTAATTTTTTGAAGAACCTTCATACTGTTTTCCACAGTGACTATACCAATTTATCATCCCACTAACAGTGCATGAGGGTTCCCTTGTCTCCACATCATCCTCAATACTTGTTTGTTGATTTTTTGATGCTAGCTATTCTAACAAGTATGAGGTGATATATCCTTGTGGTTTTAATATGCATTTTTCTGATGATTAGTGACATCAAATACCTTTTCATATGTCTACTGGCCATCTTAAATATTATAATTATTAACAGTAATTGTTGAAAACTATGACTGTTGCTATTCTTTTACCTTCATTTATATCTCACTAGGGATGTGCAGTCAAATTACTGGGTTTTTAAGTCCCTTGAGAATATCATGCTAAGCAAAATAAGTCAGAAAAAGCTAAGAATCACATAATTTCACTCATATGTGGCATATAAAAGTGAACTTATAGACACAGACAACAATATGGTGGTTACCAGAGAGAAGGAGGTAGGGGAGTTTTTTTCCCACTCGTTTGCTCTTATAAATCATTCTGTAGTGAATAGCATTGCATGCAATTATGTTCATGTACTATCATTTTGTAAAGTGCATATAAATGCCTGTGTGATGAATGAAATTATTTTGGAACATTACTGAATTCACACTGGTCTTTTACCATTTGGTATTGTCTCAGTTAACATATTTGAAACATGAAACTGCCATCATGTTTGGGTCTAAGAAAATCTCTAACACTTAAACAGAGTCCTTATACTGGATTATCAAGCATTTTTCATGCCCAGAAGAAAATGTATGAATAATTCTTAAAGAAAAGAAAATCCACTCTTTCTCATTTTTTACTTAGTTTTGCATATTATAATTATGTTGCTTACATATGTAATACAAAATGAGATATAAACTACTTATGATTGTAGTTCTTATATAAGAAGAACACTAAGCACCTTTACCGACAGGAAGAAAACAGACCTACAATGCTAATAACGTTGAATTCAACCACTCTAATTCAACTTGACAGATGATAGTGGCTTTTAGAAAGTGGAGCCATTCCTTTCATTGTAAACATTGCACTGACTTGGGAAGAGGGGAGGATGGGTCCTTTGGAATTGGGTTCACCCATTCTCCTGTGCCCTTTTCATGGCTTGACTTTCTCATCACTTAACTCCATTGAAATGACTGTCAAAGCTCAGCACATCAGCCTATTCCGTCATTTGGCCTCAATTACAAATTTGGTTGGCCTCTGTTTCCATATGTTCTTATTCGACAATTGCAGACATATGACTTAGCACTAACATGACATGTCAGTAGCTATGCTCTGAGGTTCAGTCTGATGATCATAAACATTATACATGCATACAGATTTTCATTTTAACTTTTCCCAGTGTTTCACATCTAGTAAGAATAGAGCTGAGATTCCAACCCAGATCTTTCTGTCCCACTCCACTACCCAGACTAAAATAGGGCAGTTGTCTTTCATGAATTGGGGAAGTGAAGGCAGAAGTGGTTGTGACTCGTTGGGAAAGTCCTGGGATCTGAATCCAGATCATCGTAGCCCAGCTCCACTAGGAACTAGCTTTGTGAATTTAGACATGTCTCTGAGTCTCTCCTGATTTCAGATGAGGAAGCTTATAAAGGGATCTAGCCATGATCTAATCCAGGTCTCTCACATTAGAGGACTGAATTAGACTGTGGCTAGGGCCCCTGACAGGTCTAAATTCTGTAAACTCTCTATAGTAGCAAAACATCCCTTTTATGACAAATGAGTGACTTAAGCAATATTCTCCCTGTTCACTGTGGAATTTCTGATTCCATCTAAGTGTCAACCGATAAGGACAGAAAAGGACTGAGAAATTCTTTTATGAATTTAGGAAGTATCTATTCCGAATAATTTAATAAGATGACTATTTGGTCGAAGGATATGGTTTAAAAAACCTATACACTAGCTTGGAATCACTGTGTTAGAGTAGAAAAGACCGACTAGAAATCACTGAGTACAGTCTCTCATTTGATTGATGCGAGTTAATGATTTCCCCAAGACCACACAGTTTTGCTTGTATTACAGACGGTCTTGTTAGCTGGGTTATTAAGATCTAACATTCCAGAGTGCTCTCAAAATTACCTTCTTCTTTTCACTACCAAAAATACAGAAAAGGAGAGCAGTAGGAGACAGTCAGTGTAGGCTGTGAAATTAAGTTACCTGTGTGCAAATTCTAACAGCACTGCGTACTGTGTGATTTCGAGCTAATTATGTAACCTCTTCAAGCCTGAGTTTTTTCCATCTGCAAAATGAGGGTGACAATAATTGCACATACCTCCAGTTTCTCACCAGAATTAAAACAGTAAACCATGTAAGCTGCTTAGTATATTGCCTGGCACAAAGGAAATAATATTAGCTAAGCTTTAAGATTACATTGTCTATTTGCTATGTTGGCTACATTTGGTTCAATTGCACTTCTTTTCACTAGTATTCAGGATCAGAATTATTCTAAAATGATCTGTCACGCAGTGCCAATATATAAGTGAGA
Organism: Myotis davidii; assembly: GCF_000327345.1. NCBI lineage: Eukaryota > Metazoa > Chordata > Mammalia > Chiroptera > Vespertilionidae > Myotis > Myotis davidii. The sequence goes on from NW_006291965.1 coordinate 236,878, forward strand.
GTGTGATGAAAGTGCCACTTGAAAAAATAAACTCTAATATTAATTTTAAGAAGATGAGCCCAGGTATAGAGCTGTTTTCCACTCATTAAAGTCAATTATTCCCTCGAGCCCTGCAAAAATAACTGTAAAATCACATATAAGTGACATTTCATCCACTGTTCTCCAAATTTTTGTCCTCCATTAAGCGGTCCATTTGAGTTTTGGCAGTGTATGGACATTGTTTTAACATCACTATATTTAACTGACAGTGATTAAATCCATTTAACACACTGCATAGGCAGTGCATTAAAGTCAATTATTCCCTAGAGCCCTGCAAAAATAACTGTAAAATCACATATAAGTGACATTTCATCCACTGTTCTCCAAATTTTTGTCCTCCATTAAGCGGTCCATTTGAGTTTTGGCAGTGTATGGACATTGTTTTAACATCACTATATTTAACTGACAGTGATTAAATCCATTTAACACACTGCATAGAAGTTTCAAACGGCCTGTGTGACTACTTATCTTATCTTTTTGGACCTTTAAAGTTAATAGCATTGGTTACGATAGAGAAGTATTTTCCAAAAGTTAAGCATCTCTTCAAGGCCACTGCCAGGCTGTTCAATTGATCGAAATATGATGTCATCCAGACACAGACTTCCATGTGTCCTTGCTCTTCAACTCGCCCACTAACGTGTGCAGGGGTGGGGCTGGCGGGGGCTAGGAGGAGGTGGGGTTCGGGGGCTGGAGAATGAATACCTGAGCCTGAGAAACATTAGAATACTGAAAAGGCGGGGAGATGAGACAGCCCTCTGTCATTAAGGAAAAACTTCAGTCAAAAGAAATATCGGTTTAATTCAGGGAATATAAATGTTGCAGTTCTCCTCTGGTTCAAGGATAATACAGTACAATAACCTATGTTGAAGCTATCCATTTCTCTGTTTCCCCGTCTGAAGTTTTAAGCCAGTCTTAAACACAGAGTCCGTGAAGATTAAAATCAAAAGCTCTAGCTCAGGGGCACATTGCCCAACATTCTTTTCTAACCATTCATTTTCTATCATCCTCCCTCTGGCCATTAATAAAGTGTCATAGTCACTCCCAACTCCTGAGACCATCATTATTAATGCAATGGATTACACCAGGCCACACCACCCTCCCCCCAACACATGCACAAATAAAACACTCCCCTTTCAGTATTCTAATGTGTTTCAGGTTCAGCTATTCATCCTCCAGCCCCGCAACATCCACCACCCACCCTTATACCATATTCATATTTATTCCACTGGACCACATGTTATTCTTTAACTAGATAGTTTCTTTTTCTACGTTTAATATATTTTTACTGATTTCAGGGAGGAAGGGAGAGAGAAAGAGTGATAGAAATATCAATGATGAGAATCATTGGCCAGCTGCTTCCTGTATGCCCCCTACTGAGGATTGAGCCTGCAACCCAGGGCACGTGCCCTGACTGGGAATGGAACCGTAACCTCCTGATTCATAAGTTGATGCTCAACCACTGAGCCATGCAGGCTGGGCATAGGTGATCTATCTTAACGAGCAAGCTCAGAAAATCCAGGCAGACACAGCTTCAATGTGCCAGACTGACACAACTTTGCTAAAAGAGGCATGGACACTCTCTTTATCCATCCAAACATATTGAGGGAACAAAAAGAGTAAATTAAGGTAGATTAATATGACTAATGATTTAAAGGATGAAAAAGTTGTTGAGGAAAGCATCACAGTTCATAATAAATGCATCCTATCCCACTTTTCTAAGGAGTACTGTAAAATGATGTTAAAATTAGAGCTAGAAAAAAACACAACTCTAGCAGTCCTAATAGCTGTAAAATTAACCCTCTTATTTTCTTCACTAAAGTCACAGTGACATGATGAACAAACTGACAATCTCCTTAATCTCTTCAAGAACAACAGAATTCCTTGACCTCGGCACTATTGATATTTTAGGCAGGATAATTCTTGTGGGGGAGGGGGAGAGGGTGGCTACCATGTGTATCACAGAATGTTTAGTGGTATCCCTGGCTTCTACCCACTAGATGCCAACCCCTCCTCCAGTTGTGATAAACAACAACAACAAAAAATCTCCCGACATTACCAAACATCCAGCAGGGGACAAAATGTTCCCACATTGAGCACCACTCTCACAGATAAAAGAGAAGAGTGCTTGCCCTAGATCAGGGGCTAACAAACCACAACCCATGGGCCTGTCTTCGTAAATAAAGTTTTACTGGACCACAGCCACACTCATTCATTTACTTGTCTGTGGCTGCCTTCTCACTCAAACAGCAGAGTCAAATAGTGATGACAGAGATTGTATGACCCGTAAAACCAAAAATATTTACTATCTGGCTCTTTAGGAAACTAGTGTGCCAACCCCTGTCCTAGTCTTTTGGTTTCAAACATGTTTTTAGTGGTGGCAAGTTTTTATAATGAAATCTTACATAAAACTTGTGTCAGACAGGGTCCAGATGGAACATTCAACTTGAGTAACTTAAGGAAGTGAAGCATATGCAGAATAGTTTTGGTAGGCATTTGTAAAGGTGTGGCAGAGCATAGAGCACTCAAAGGTCCAAGAAAGGTGAGCATTATTACCATCTATAGGTCTGAAGGGGAGACCAAGATGACGCTATAAGAAGGGAAGCAGAGGAATGAATGGCTCCCTCACAGTCTCCTTCCATCCATTCCCATGCTAGAGTTCCCCAATGGCCAAGTTCAAACTAAAGCCAGAGGGCCCAGCCGGTGTGGCTCACTGGTTGAGCATCGACCTATGAATCAGGAGGTCACTGTTTGATTCCTGGTCAGGACACATGCCCAGTTTATGGACTCGATCCCCAGTGTGGAGTGTGCAGGAGGCAGCCAATCAATGATTCTCTTCCATCATTAATGTTCTATCTCTCTCTCCCTCTCACTTCCTCTCTGAAATCAATAAAAATATATTTTTAAAATAAAAATATATATTTTTTAAAAAGCCAGAGGGCAAGATAACCTGCTGCCCTTATAGATCATCCTCCCAAGTCACAGAGCAGAGTGTAGAAAGGTAGAGAGTGGACCAGGGAGCAAACAGGACTTCCCCAGCCTAGAGCACTAACATCTGAAACTGATCAAAGGCAAGCTCCTGTGATAGTCAGTGGGAGAAGGTTTTGAGATCAGCACAGATTGGCCTTGATCTCAGACCCGCTGATCCACACTGAAACAGGGAACAATTTTTAAATCTTGTCCTACATCTGCTTCTGGCCTTCTGATCTCATTTGTCTCTCTTCTAAAACAAAATCCCATAGGCAGATAGGTGAATGCTACATTTTCTGACAAACCACAACCCTTAACCTAGTTCCACTATTCAAACATTCAACCGCAGGTACCAGCCATGCTTCCCAAACCTCCCTGCCCTCTACTTCTCTGCTCACATCCTCAAGCCGCTAAACTGTGGTGGAAGAATGTAAAGTCCCCTGATTGCTGAATCCATCACGATGTCATAATATCAGACAGCAGGGGCCTACCTGCTTGCTCAGCTTCCATGAGTTTCAGCCCTTAACTAAAAAGTGCCCAGAATATTTTGATCACCAAATCTGATAGAGTATTCCCACAACCTCATCAACGTTATCTTCTCTGCAGCAACTTTATCTTCTCTATCTTTTGATTTACTGCTTCCTCTGGCTTCCACAGCATCACATATCCTAGGAGTGTACATTTGAACTGAGGTATATTGGGCATCAATGTTTCCTCCTTTGTAATGAGATTATAACTACAGGGAACTTCATCACCAGGTGATGTTGGCCCTTTTATTATATGCTGAGACGATAACAGCTTTCAACCTCAGCAGGGCATAGCCTTAATCAGAGAAAAGGCTTTATGCTTCACTTCAGAATGCAGACATTTTTATGACCTAACATGTCCATGAAAGATGGTGTGTGTGTGTGTGTGTGTGTGAGAGAGAGAGAGAGAGAGAGAGAGAGAGAGACAGAGAGAGAGAGAGAGAGAGAGAGAGAATGAGAGAATTTGCTGGGCTTTATATATAGATGGTTATGGTTAAAAAGAGAGGAACAGGCAAAGAGCCAGTAAAATAAGCAATAAAAAATCCCTGGTGTGTGGTCAGGCATGAAGTTGTAGCTTCAGCCTTCAGTGACTCCAGCAATGAGTTAATAAGCCAGTGTCATTTTAGATGTTCAGAGGCCAAAGCACTTATACAAAGTAATGAACATGGCAAATTCCCCTGAGTCTGGATCATACGCTTATTCCCCAAGATGCCTAGCAGAGCCATCTATACTATTGAAAAAAATAACCTCCACAAAGTTCTCAAGACCACATCCATGCACAGCACTGTAAATGCCACTGAATAAAATGAAAATAAAATGATCTATAGTGGTGGCAATTTATTCTTTCTCCCATCACTTCCCAAAACTAAAAGCCAGAACTAAAGAGTAGATGCTCTTTATTTTTGTTATGACTCAGCAGATTGGGCAATTTCTTTATGGTCAGAAATGTTCACTGGGGATGAAGTAAAGTTCTATCTCAAAATATTAGTGTTTTCACAAAGGTTTATGTCTATATCCTATAAGGCAATATTAGTCCTGGAACACACCAACAAAATGTTCCTAGGGTTCCAAAGTTTCTGGATTGGTGGCATGTTTGGGACATAGGAACTCCCTGAAACAAGAATCACAGCAATTCACTAGCATGTATGATTCTGAATTCAATCTTAAACCATTACCTATTGGCTGAGTGACCCTGGAGTGTGTTACTTTACTTTCTCAGATCTCGCTTTCATTTGTAATAATGTCAGAGAAGGCAAAATAATTTTCCCTCTACCCTTCTGAGTTTTAGAGGGTACCCTTGTAATAAAAGACAGGTTAATAAGAGAAAAACAAACGGAAAATGAGTGGCTCTCTAAGAGGCATAGAACTCCCACTTAAATACCATCTTTAGCCAAAGACAAAGGAAAGAAAAGTGGGAAGCGGTCAGTTATGGGGAGGTTGCCAGGAAAAGTTTGGTAAAACAAGGGTAAGATTGTTTTGCAGATTGGAGCCTGGGGCCTGCTCCAGTGATAGGAGCTTCTCTTTGGATACAGGGAGGAAGACACCCTTACACACGGGAGTGTAAATGTAGTTTCCTTACAAAAGGGTACTTTCTACTCAGTTTTCAGACCTTGTCTCATACCTGCTGTTTCTCAAAATAATCAGCTCGAAATAATCCCTATGCCTTAAGAGGCATATTTGGGGTGACAAAGTCTGCTACCCTTCTATGTGATACTAAAAATGCCTGCATCTTAGGGTTACCATAAGAATTAAATAAACTAATACAAGCAAGATATTCCAAACACAGTTGGAACACAGAAAGTGCCCAATAAAAGTTAGCCATTGTTATTTCAGAGCAGAGGTTCTCCATGTGTGGTCCCTGGACCAGCAGCCACAGCATCACCTGTCACAAATTCTCAGGCCTCATCTCAAACCAACTAAATCAGAAACTCTGGGGGCAGGACCCTGTCTTCTGTGTAAACAAGCCCTACAGGTATTCTGATACATGCTGAAATTTAAGAACCATGTGTATAGAACAGGCTGAAGAAATAAAACAGAGTCACACTAGTCAAGCTGCTAAATTACTAAAAGCAAGTCAGTTGAAGTATGAGGACAAGAGTCTATTCTTGTTTTAAATACCCTAGGAACTCAAACTTTTCAACTTTCCAGCCTTGCATTAATGCCCAGATATATAACACACCTCCAGATAACCCTCCAATTACTTTCTGAAGGACTAAGGAATGTCCACTTTACCAGACAACCTGACATCCATTATCCAGACGACTTAGAGCAAACATGTCAAACTCGTGGCCCACAGGCCACATGCCTCATTTATTTGGCCCATGTGAGCCTTCGAGTTTGATATGCTTGATGCAGTGGTCGACTAACTGCAGCTTGGCAAACTGCAGCTCACGAGCCACATGGGGCTCTTTGGCCCCTTGGGTGTGGCTCTTCCACAAAATACCGACTTCTGTGCATGGGCCACGAATTTTCAATCGCACTCTACGTGCACGCCCGCACATGGTATTTTATGAAAGAGCCATACTCAAGGGGCCAAAGAGCCCCATGTGGCTCACGAGCCGCAGTTTGCCGACCATGGATCTAGAGAATTGCCATCTTGGACCAACCCAGAAGCTAAGAATGCAGGACTGATTCCTGTCAATAAGGTACTTTTTACTATAAGAACTCTTAGCTTTTCTTTCTCCTTCAGAACACTCTGGGTATTGCCTAGTTGTGCTTACATTTTGCAAACCCTAAGATCCTTGAATAAATCTTTATTTATTTCTAGTCAAAGCCTGCAGACTCTTTTTAATTTTGTTCATAAGAGTAAAACAGAAAACAAGTTCAAATTGGCTGCATTACTGAAGATTTCTGGTTTTTTGTGACTATTTACATGCATGTGAATGCTTGGTTTTATTTTTTTCTAAATAACTAGAGAAAGAATCCCAGTGATGGCTTGAGAACTGTGGGATTTCTGTAGGGTAACTCTTACCATTGTATTTTTGACTTGCTGGATAGAATACTTCATACCACATGATCATCTTCCAAAAGATCTATTATCAAATTCTGTTCATGTATTTTATAAAGCCAGAGATACAAAGAGAAACTTATTTAAAAGAGAGCCTACAGTGGTAATTGTGAGATTATATATTTGAACAAAGACTATTATTCCTTAGTCTTAAGCATTTTCATAAACAATTTTGTACAATTATAAGGTTGGAACATAGGCATATGCTGAATCAGTGACAAAGCTAGTACAGGCATGTAATACAGGATTTCTATACCTGTGCATTTGGTTACTTGAGTATAGTCAAAAAGGTGTGTACACAGTTAAAGGTAAAATTGCCATTTAGAACAAAGTAAACTAAAGTATATATTTTTATCACTTCATCCTCCATACTGCTGCCATAGAGATTTGTCTACAGTACACATTTAATCATGTCACCAGGCAGCTTAAAAGACTTAAATACCTCCCTTAAGCCTGGCACACGAGAGCCTTTGTAATCTGGCACCTGCCAACCTGGTCATGGACCCTGATCCTATAATTACACTTCCTCCTTGGAGCCTTCTGACAGCCCACTCCCCATCACTGGGGAGTTGGTCCCTCCTAACTCAGAGCTTCGGGAACACTGTATACCAACTTCTAGTACTAATTCTTACATTGCATATAAGTATTGGAATGTCTGTCTCTCAACAAGAGTTTTACTTAACTTTTACTGACAGCAAGAAACTCATTTCATTGTTGGGTCCCTGGGAGCTTGGCATAAAGCCCAGCACCAAAGAGATGCTTAGTAAGCAAAGGCTTTTCATGGGTCTAAAATGTGAGACCTACGCATGAACCAGGAAAACACAGTGATCATCTGGGGCTCCTTCCAATCACAAAAAGACCAAATCTTTAAATTCAAAAAAAAGCTCCACCATTTCCAAGGTTCCAGTGGCCTTCTCATTCTAGTAGACACATTCTCCAAGGCAGAACATCCTATCTGTTGCCACCATCTTCTGACGGCCACTGAAATGCCCATTTCATTTAAGATATCCTGACCCCCCAAAATTACCACATCAGTTGATATTGGATCAAAACCATTTTTAAAAATATTTTTATTGATTTCAGAGAGAAGGGGAGAGGGGGAGGGAGATAGAAACATCCATGATGTCAAAGATGAGAGAATCATTGATCAGCTGCTTCCTTCACACTCCCCACTGAGGATCCAGCCCATAATCCAGGCATGTGCCCTGACCAGGAATCGAACTGTGACCTCCTGGTTCATAGGTCAATGCTCAAACACTGAGCCATGCTGGCCAGGCAATTGAAACCCCCAGGCAATGGAAACCCCCAGGTCCAAAGTCATGAGTTTCAAAACTTAAGTCAAAGCTGCAAAATTAGCTGGCTGTAATAGTTTAGAAGCAACTGACCCCACATGTGTTGGCCTTTTGAGTAATCCTCCTGATTCCAGAATCTTGGTAGGTACTTGGGCATTAACAACCAACCACAGCCCTGCTACCGTTTCACTGCTTCTCAGACCGGCATTTGAGAATACTTCCCCTTCTCAACTTGGCTCTGCTCTGTGCCCCTGGTATTTTATTCTTGCTAAATCATTGAGCCTGAAGCAGTTAGCCCAGGGTAGCTGAAATATCCAACCAGATATATAAGCCTGTTTCTTCCCTGGAGCACTCAGCGCTTAAAAATTACAACAGCTCGGCCAAACCGGTTTGGCTCAGTGGATAGAGCGTCGGCCTGCGGACTCAAGGGTCCCGGGTTCGATTCCGGTCAAGGGCATGTACCTTGGTTGCGGGCACATCCCCACTGGGGGGCGTGCAGGAGGCAGCTGGTCGATCTCTCTCATCAATGTTTCTAACTCTCTATCCTTCTCCCTTCTTCTCTAAAAAACCAATAAAATATATTTAAAAAAAAATTACAACAGCTTGAATTAGTTGCAAATTGTCTGAGAATATCCTATTTGTATGGTTGCTCATGATCATGTCCCTATCTACTGCCATGTCCATCAAGTCAAAAGATACATTACAGTTTTTAAGTGAATTGGAACAGTGGATGGGACCTGAATGGAATGAAAATAACTCATCATGATCTGCCTTGAGAAACCTATTGATGGTGTCCTGTTGATTCTGAGATAGCTGAGGCTCCTTCTTCCCCTGAAATTTCTGTGATGCTCTTTTGCAATGATCAGTGGAAGCCGTACTTTTCTCATCTTTGCTGGACTTCTGTAATAATTAACTTATGTCATATAAATAAAGTAAGATGCTGGCACACACCACACACATTGTAAATAATCAATAAATGGCCATTATTGCAATTGGATTTGGGGGCTGTATTAGTTTCCTAGGGCTGTTATAATAAGTATCAAAAACTGGCCTAAGACAATAGAAGTTTAATGTCTCACAGTGCTGGAGGCTAAAAGTCCAAAACCAAGGTGTTGGCAGGACCATACTTTTTCTGATAGCTGTAGGGGAGATTCCTTCCTTCCAGCTTCTGGTGTTTGCCAGCAACCCCTGCTTTCTTGGCCTGTAGACGCATTTTTCTGGTCATATGGCCACCTTCTCCCTGTTTGTCTCCATATCATCTTTCCTCTGTGTGTATCTGCCTCTGTGCCCAAATGCCCCCTTTACATAAAGGTGCCAGTCATAGGATTAGGGCCTCATGATCTCATGTTAACTTCATTGCCTCTATAAAGATCGTATTTCCAAATAAGGTCACATTCTGAAGTACAAGGGATTAGGATTTCAACATATATTTTGGAGGAGAGGGAGACAATTGAACCTGTAACAGAAGTAAAGGGTAGCAGAAAATTTCACCCCCAAAATATGCTACTTTAGTAAGTTGGTTCTTTGGTGATGTAGGTACTTTAGAAACGGCAAATGCAAGGAGACATTCTCTGAACTCCCTTTATCTGCCCAAAGACAGATCCTCCAAAAGGAACTCAAGACTGACTCTTATCCCCGGATAGAAGACTGGTAGTTGATACTACACCCAGACAAACTTTGTCACGAACTACCAAACCTCTAATTTAAATGCCCATTTTTCTAAGGACCCATTCATCTTTCCTAATAATCATGTACTCTCCCCTAAAAGGTCTACATCCTCACTCCCTTTTCCTATTAAGATACTATTTAAGATTGAACTCTAATCTACTGAACTTAATTATTTTTCCCTGGGTATCTGTAATGCCTGCTAACAAATTTTTGTTTGTTTTTCTCTGGTTAATCTATCTCTTATTGTGATGGTCTCAGCTAGAACTCAGGGGGGTGGAGGGGAATTTATTTTTCCTTCCCTACAGAGTCATATATAAAGTGGTATTTTGTTTTTTTAAGAACCAGCACAATCTGTTTTGTTGACTGCCCTTATCGTGCTGGGTAGCAGGATTTCTAATTATATTTCAGTCTAGTGTTAAAATTTTTCACTGCCCTTTGGTTATTAAAGTAATCAGACAAGTTACCACCTCTGGCTCTGGCTGTCCCAGGAGTGCACCTGCTTGGGGGTGGGGGCATGAGCAGGGGCATGCTGATAAACCAGCTCTCCAAGGGAGAGAAAATTAAAATGCTCCAATTTGTAGCATTTTTTTATTTCTACTGTATATTGAGTGCTTATTGAATGTTCCCACCATGGCTGACTCAAGCTACCAATGAACAACTGGCAAAATTCCTGAAATGTAAACCTGGTTTCGTGAGCATATAGGAACTGTTTCCAGGATGTCACTGAAGGCTTGACCTACTTTCTAATGACTGCCTTCTCCCTTTCTCTTCTCCAGTCTTCCAATGTGTGCCTACCCCCAAAACTTCAGGCACAGGATGAGGGAGGGAGCAATGTTGACTGATTTGAGAAACTACAAGTTGTTGGTGGCAATTCTGATATCTCCTTCTGATAGTTGTTGCTGCTTTTCCACCCAACACAGCAGGCCATTGGTCTCCTGGACATGCACGAGTTCATTCATTGGAGGGTTCTGGGGAGGCCTTTCTCTGCACAGCCTCTGGTTTGAAAAATCCAGCTTCCACTTGGCCCCCATACTCATCTCACCAGCCCTTTTCTTTGGCAAATTCAACCAACAGACTTTTTTGAAATTGGGATTTCATGCCCTTTTTGGAGATATCTGCAAGAAGGCCTTTGCCCCATCCATCTCTTCTGGCATCCACACAATGGAGGGAAATCTAAATATCCCTGAAAATAAAATAGTGGGAAATTCAGATGTCCCTGCTATTCCCTCTCCTCCTTAAGCCATGTCTCTCCTGCAACTTTCTCCTTTGCCCAGTTAATATCAGATATTCTGCTGGTCCAATAGGAAGCAATTTAAAGACAAGAGATCATTGTCAGCACCTCACCAAGTGGAGAGGGAGAAACAGATGGCTCTGACATCCCCAAATGTACAAGAAAGGGAAAGAAACAAATCCAAGGTTCTTCTCGCCTGTGGAGCAGAGTCAGAAGGAATAGTTTCCACGATATGAATTCTGCTTTCTCCCAGAAGACATCCTCTTCCTCTCTCCCGATCCCCTTTCAGTGTGGTTCACACTTAAAAACTGTGAAACAGTTTGGTCCTTCTAACAGTAGGAAGGCAAGGATTAGAAATTTTATGGCCCAAAACTAGGCTGTTGGCCTTGGAGGATTTGGTAATTTTATTAACAAGGCTCTATGTCCACTGTATTTGCTACACTTGTCAACCTCTGGGGGTGGAAAAAGATACTAGTAATAACAGGCAACATTTTGAAACAGGACACAATCGCCACCTTATAATGCTCTGTTGCATTATTTTTCTAAGATTGGAGGGAAAAATAACCTTGTTTTTTTGTGTTTTGTTTTTTTTTTATCAAAACTGACCATAATCAAATCTGCCTTCCAAGGTGGAAGAACAGGGAGAGGAAATAATTCATGTTACTGGGGAAATCATCGCTCTGCTGCCCTCTTTCAATTGCATAGACTGGTGGGCGACGAGGAAAGACCTAAAGGGAATGGTTTAGCCGAGCAAGAGCACATTCGTTTGTCTTGGGAGCTGTAGGAAGATCCCCAGAGCAGAGACTGAGGATAGGGTCTGTTTCTGTTTCTGCGGGGGAAGCTACTGAAGTAAAGAAGAGAGCAAAAAACGATAACAGAAAAGCAACACTGTGGTGGCTGATTTTCTTTCCATTTACGGTGTTGGCTCTGCTACTATCTCCACCTGTGTTCTCAAATATGCAGTAAAGACTGCTTCACAGAAATGCCCCCAGGAGGTGGGGAGTTGTTGGTTTTTTCATACAATTCAAAGAAAAGGGAATGAGCATGGTATTTGGTTCAGCATGGGGTAGAGAGAAGGGAACTTTCATGGGGATGAGAGGCTAGGACTATGGAATGAGTTCTCCCAGGAAGTAGGAGCCAGCCCTGAACTGACATTAATCCCGAGAAAGATGCAGAAATCTTGGAGAAGACAGAGAACAGACGGTCTGCATTGACATCTGGGTTTTATTATTAAAAATAAAATACTGTTGCTGTTCTTGGTATTCTCTATTAAGGGAGCCAAAGAGCACACACATGACACAGGTCCCAATAGCATTAAAGCCCCGTGGCCCCTATATCTGAACCAGGGACTCGTGACAGGTATCATTACCAGCTCTCTATCTGCCCCTAGCAAACACTTCCTTTTATTCAAACTCCAGGTCACATGGTGAAAAGCTCGGACAATGAGGCTGTTTCCTGGGGCTGACATATGAGTAGCCAGGCTCACCCCATGCCAGTTGCTACAAGTGGCTACTAAGGTTCTTCAATCTTAATCGAATAGAGGGGGAGCCGCAGGTGCCCTCAAGAAGGCCCTTCCTAGTCCAGAAACTGAAATCGGTCACAGAGCACGGTGGCTCCACAGAGTTGAGAATATCTGAGTTAATCTGCACTATTGTGGGGCATGCGGACCCCGTGTCCTGCTGACCCACTGGGCAAGAAAACTTGTCCTGCCCCATGGGACCAGCACTGTGTGACCTGCTTCTCTGTGTAGGAAGCAAACTCAGTGGAAAGAACGTTGGTCCATTACAGACGTAAAATGTACTTACTTCTCTAAAGAGGCAGCATGAGAACGTCTTTTCTAGTACACTTTTCTTATTAGGAGTTCCACATCTCATCATCTGAGAAGTCTCCCATGTGGCGATTTCGTGATAGTTGCCACAGCTCTGCTGTAACATTAGCAGCGAAGCCCTCAGCGGACTGTATTTCAATTGGTGAAATTCAAATCCGCAGACATTGACAAGGTTCCTGTGGCCAACGTGCCTTCCTCGCTGTCCTAAAATGAAGTAGGAACATGAGATATTCACGGTGCTTATGAAGGAGCCACTGGCAATCAAGGCTCGCACACAATTTTTTTTTCCCAGAGACTCTAGCGGGGTTTTTTCTTTGTTCTTCTCTCCTACTTTTTAAACTTTCAGTTTTCTAGTAACTATGTATTTTCTTCTAGGTGGGATGAAAGTCTTTAACCTTTGAATTCCACAAAGGATGGCTGAGGACATACAACTCTAATTACCTTAAGCTGCCTACAGCTTAAATACACAGCACAGCAGTCTCCAGAGGAGGCCGTGGATAGAGTTTCTTCCCGGCCCCGCTCCGGTGTAGATTTACACTATGTGCCTTTGACTACCTTTCTGCTTGGAAAAGTCCCTGCTGCTGGTCAGCAGGTGTGATCCTGGGCACTTCCATAAAGAAGTCCTTTATTATTGGGGTCAGTCATTGTGTGAACTTGAATTAATAACAAGGTTTTTGTAGATCTCAGTTTTCTTTTTCACAGAATTAGGTTGTTGCACGATCTGTTGTCTAGCTAGTGCCATCATGATTCACCATGGCATACAAACAAGAATTTAGGGCACCACACCTCTGACATGAATCCTCAGTAGAACTGGCATACTACGAGGGCAAAATAATTGGAAAATGGAAAACGGGAGGGAAGGGAAGGGAATAAGGAAGAGGCAAAGGAAGGAAAGGTAATAGGATGAATTAGGCATTAGAAACCCTGAATTTCGGAGGGTATGCTAATAGGCTGAGGATACATGAACAGCCTTCATACTTGTTGGCAGCTGGTTTGTCTTGCCCATCTTTGTTACCCAGGATCTTGCATATAAAGGTACTCAATAGAGGCTCTGATGAATATTTGGAGAGTAAATGTCTAAAGCTAATGTGGTAACCATTACATGCAAGGTTGTAAGGAAATAAAGAGATCAGGGATGAGTACTTGAATTCAAGAATTGGTATCTATGTCATTCAGGTGGAGCAGCCAGATCTGATGTGCCTCCAGAAGTGATGCAAGGTGAAGCACACATCATATTCTTGCAAAACTTGAACTGAGCCAAGCCTTTAAAGCTGACTTCCAGTTGAAAAAGAAAATGGCAGCTGGAGGAACAAGTTAAACAGAACCTCAAGAAAACAGGCAAATCCAGAATGCGGGACATTTTATGGGTCAACTTACTAGTATCTTCAACAAGTCAATGACACAAAGAGAGAGAAAGAGAGAGAGAGAGAGAGAGAGAGAGAGAGAGAGAACACTACTCAGAACCTTGATTGCATTCCAATTTGAACAAATAAAATATACAAAGACAATTGGGGAAGTTGGAATGTGTACTGTGTGTTAAATGACTCCAAGGATTTGTTGTTTAGTCATGAATAATAGTGCTGTTATGGGTATGTAACAAAATCTCTATGTTTTTAGACATGCACATTGGAATAGAATAATGTGATATTTGGGATTTGCTTAAAATATTTCACACACACATAAAGGAAAAGGAAATGATGAATCTTGTGTGGCAAAATCTTTAAATCACTGGTTTTGGGTGATATGTGTAAGGGTGATATATGCATGAGGGCACATTTTATTGTTCTCTATCGATTATGTTTGAAACATTGATATATAATTAATTCTTTTCTAAAGTAAACACTGTGGAGGACGTTTTATCAAGGAAGGGACAAAGGAAACTTTTAAGAGCTGGAAATTCCATCTGATCTGGGTGGTCGTTGTGGCAATTACATAGATGTGCACATATGCAAACTCATCAAACTATCCACAAAAAATGCATGCTCTTGATTGCATTTATGTTATGCTGTGGTAAAATAAACAAATCAGTCTCCATTTTTAGGAAGCAATATTAAATTAAGTAAACATCTTCATGGGTAATTAAATGCAATACATATCGGCTTCCCTGCTCCCATCAGCCACCTTCATGTAAGAGATTCCTGAGAATGCCTGTATCCACTCTTTAACTGGTCTTCTCTGTGCCCAAAAGCAATGACATTGAGCCACTGGGAACACTATCCCCGGGTTCTAGAGGCTGGAAAAGCTCCCGCCCAGTTCCTGGGGTGAGAGGGTTTGAAAAGGAGACAATTATCAGCATTGGCCTCAGTGGTCAGCATCACAGAGCCTGGGGAAGAAGTGGAGTTAGAACTGCTGTCCTGTCCAGCTGGTGAGGCTCAGTGGTTGAGCATCAACCTATGAACCAGGAGGTCACGGTTCAACTCCCGGTCAGGGCACAAGTCCGTGTTGCAGGCTCGATCCCCAATAGGGGTGTGTGCAGGAGGCAGCTAAATGATTCTCTCTCATCACTGATGTTTCTATCTCTCTCTTTGCCTCTCCCTTCCTCTCTGTAACAAATCAATAAAATATATTTTTTATTAAAGAAAATAAAAGAAACTACTGTCCTCAGGCAAAGGAATAGAAGAACAGCTTGGGGAAGGGGACAGAAAGGAGGACATTAGTAAGCAGACGGTGACTCCATGGAGGTGGACCCCCAGGTCTGTGGCTCAAAAAAAGTGTGTAGACACAGACAATCCCACCCACACCGGAAGATCCTGGGAACAGTCTTGGGAGAACAGCTGTGGATACTGCTCTTAACTATAGGAAGAGAAGGGTAAGCCAGAGAGCAGCTATCCAAGGTTCTTTTCATGTAGACCATAGAATGAAGAGTGGTAGGCAGATGGAGTACTCAGACCTTAGTGTAATGTGTAATGACTAACCCTGATACCTCCCATGTGTACAGTAGAGAATAGTACAGGGGAAGGAAGATCATGCCTCAAAAGAAGGAAGAGAACTGAGGGGGCAGGCAACCCTGATGATCTTCGAATAGCCTTTGGGGTTATTCTTCCCTTGTGTTTCACTCTTGAGCATTTCACAGCAGAACAGCATTATGCCCCGGCCTGTGGGATCTAAGAAGTTCAACAGCCTCCGCTTTAGTTCAAACTGCCAGTGTTTTTGCTTGAGTGGCTGATCAGGTTCACATCATACTAATCTCCTAACAAACATCGTTCCGCCACACCCTTGGTGCTCTCTGCAATACAGATACATTGAGAATTTCCCAAATATTTTTGCTTAACAATTCCTTCTATAATTTGTTTCTCTCTGCTTGCATTTTACGATAAGCAGTCAGGAGGAACCAACACTTTGCTGAGAAATCTCTTCAGTTAAATACCCAATTTCATCCCTTGCAACTTCTACCTTCCACAAAACACTAGAATGTGAACACGATTTAGTCCAATTCTTTGCCACGGTGTAACGGATTGCCTTTTCTCTGCTGTTCAATAACATGTTCCTCATTTCTGTTTGAGGCTTCATTAGAATGGCCTTTACCATCCCTATTTCTACCAACATTCTGTTCATGATTATTTCATCAAAAAAGATGAAAGTTTTCTCTACTGCTCTCCTCTTTTCTTTCTGAGTTTTCACCAGAATTACCTTTAACAGTCCCTTCCTAGTAATCTTGGCTTTTCTAGCATGCAGCTCAAAACTTCCTGCCCATTATCCAGCTCCAAAGCTACTCCCACATTTTTAGGTATTTGTTTCAGCAGACCCCCCTCCCCAACCCACACACACACAAACACACACAAACACACACAAACACACACTTCATGGTCCTACTGAGGCTGCCAGGACAAAATACCATAGACTGAGTGGCTTGAAAATGAGTTCTGGAAGCTGGGAAATCCAAGATCAAGGTACTGACAGATTCAGTGTCTTGTGAGAACCGCCTTTGAGGTCTGCAGATGGCCAGCTTCGCTCTGTGTCCTCACACAGCAGAGAGAGGA
This sequence comes from Myotis davidii, assembly GCF_000327345.1. NCBI lineage: Eukaryota > Metazoa > Chordata > Mammalia > Chiroptera > Vespertilionidae > Myotis > Myotis davidii. Next base: position 253,417 of record NW_006291965.1, read on the forward strand.
AGTGCTGGTATCTCCTCCTCTTCTTATATAAGGGCACTAATCCTATCACGGGCTCTACCTTCATGGCCTCATCTAACCCTAGTTACCTCCCAAAGGCCCCATTTCCTAATACGCTCACATTTGGGTTTAGGGCTTCAACATATGAATTGGGAGGTGGGGGGGAGGGGAACACGAACATTCAGTTCATCACATTGCTACAGCATAGCCCAGTTTATTCTCATGGAAACAAACTCTTCCATAAGAGGAAACAACCTTAGGATGAAGCCAAACACTGTGGGTGGCAAAGGGCAAAGCAAACACGGTTCTTGACATCATTGAACCGCTGGATCAACCCTCATCTGAAGGCCACTCTAACGGTAGACTTTCCAATTATATTAGAAATAAATTCCCTTATTATTTAACCCTATTTGAATCAAAACACTTAACTGGCCCAGGGATGCTGGTCTGTATTATGTGACCCCCTACAATAGTCATATCTGAATAGAATAACAGAGAGCACCTGACCTTTGAGCAAATAATATACAGGCTGGGCAGTGGTCTATGAGGTAGCCAGACACAAAAGCTGTGTCCAACAGGGATATCATATCCAGGGATGTGACTGACCAGAATCACCCCTTTTAGTTTCAAGTTCTTCATTAAGTCTACTGGTAGCCACAAAAATGGTTTAACTAGAAGCAGAGGAGAACTGCACTTATGGAAGGGTGTCTGTGTGTGTGTGTAAAGTATGTCTGTTACCATTTTAAAATTTCCCTGGTTAGTTAGAAAAATATGATAGTATATGAAATAGATATGACAGCACATGAAATCAATTACATACACTGTGGGACATACAGTCAGAGTGTTCGTTTTCTATCACAGAATTTAAAAGTCACATTTCTTCTCCATTATGAGAGAAATTAGAAACAAAGAAAAACTATGATCACGCTCTCATACCCCCCCTCCATCAGACTGGGCAGACCCTGCTGTCACCAACTTAGTATCCTCAGTGAGCTAGATCCTCACTCACCAGTCACTGCCAAATGCAAATCAATAGAAGCCCAGCTCCATGCCTGTTCCTGTTTTTCTGTGTGCTGGCTCTGGGTGGAGATCTCTAACTTCCTTATTTCCACATGTCCTTCCAATAAACCCCTCTTTATTGCAGTACCTCTCTTCTTTAAAACACAACAGTATTTTCAATAAATATCCAATTTTTCCAACTATCTCTCTCAAAATAGTCTATCTTCCCTTTGACACATTTTACTCACATTTTAGTATATATATATATTTATATATATAATTTTTTTTTTTTTAAGAGAGAGATAGAGAAAGTCTTCTCCCAGAGCAACATTTGTTTAAACAACTCTGAGCCTGGTCTGAAATAATAGCTGTTGCATCACTTGTTCCCACCAGATGGCGCTGTTGCTGGTTCACACACCCTGCGTCCTAAAAACTTAACCTCATTACCGAATAAACACCAATAACTGCTTCACAGAGATAACTGCTTCTCCCCCTTCTTAAGACATTACCTCTGTCTTAACAACCACCATCTCTGTAACTAATCTGGACACTCAAAAACTCCCTCAGAGGATTTGGTATTGAGCTAAGCCCTCCCTCAGATGCAATGGTGTTCTCTGAGAATCTAGTAGAGGAGATGGTCATTTGGCAAATGATCACACAAATAAACACAATCGCTGACTCTGATTGGTTGTTCAGAAGGAAACAAAGGTACCTGGTTGCTAACGCTACACATGACTAAGCCTGGAGAGTGGAACCAAAGGTGCAAAAGGAGTTAAATTATGGAAGGGGGAGGTGAAGCATTCTCCCTAACAGAACAGAAAGAAAGAAGGCACCGAGGCTGGAAGGAAAGGTCAAGAAAAAGAGAACCCAGAGCTTTAAAACTGAAGATAAGAGCAAAAGCAAAATGAATTGATTGATCCCACTGAGAAGTTGCTGGCTTCAGCCCTGGCCAGCTTGGCTCAGTGGATAGAGCATCAGGCTGCGGATTGAAGGGTCCCAGGTTCAATTCCGGCCAAAGGCACATGCCTGGGTTGCGGGCTTGATCTCCAGTGGGGGGCATGCAGGAGGCAGCCAATCAATGATTCTCTCTCATCATTGATGTTTCTATCTCTCTCTCCTTCTCCCTTCCTCTCTGAAATCGATAAAGAAATATATATTCTTTAAAAAGTTGCTGGCTTCAATGACCAACAGAATGGCCCCCAATTTATCTCTCTAATCATCTTCACTTCCCCTACTTGATCAATCCACTTAGTTGTTTCAAAGGCACCCTCCAATACTTTGCAGCACTGAATTCGTGATCTTCTCTGGTCTGATTGACTTTTACCAATGGATGGCACAAACCATACATTCTGTTGCAAAATTCAGAAAATGGAAAAGAGTCTTTGAATCTTCCTTCACCCGTAGCTGCATAGACAATCTACCACCAAATCCTGTTGATTTCATCTACCAAATCTGAAAGCTTTTCTCCAGATCAGTGATTCTCCAAGTGCGGTCTACAGACTAGCAACATTAGCATCTCAGGAAACTTGTGAAAAACACAGATTTTCAGACCCTGCTCCAGATCTACTGAATCAGGGAGCATTTTAACAAGCCCTCCCGGGGATTAGAAATCCACCACAGTTTGAGAACCATGCCCACGGCGCCTCTGCTGTTGCCATGACACTACTCCATCGTTTCTTTTCTGGGCTGCTATAATGACTTCACAACTGTTCTTCCCCACACCCACTAAAGCCTCCTTCTAGGGTGAATCTCAACCCTGTCAGAAATTATAATCTACTGGGACCCACTCTAAACCAGCTAAATCCGAATGTCTGGGGATGTGGCCCAGGCTTTGGTATTGTTTAAGGAGCTGCACTTTAAAGGCCAAGACAGAGAACTTACCATTAATCCATCTAATGTGTACACAGATTGATTTTAATGCAAATCTGGTCTTGAAATACCCCTAAGTAAAACTAGCCAGAATCAAACCCACATTCCTAAGATCTATAAGGCAGACAAGTGATCCGGTCCCTCAGGCCTCTACCACACTGGTCTTCAATCTTTGCAGGCTCCTTGCTTCCTCTTCTTTCAGAGTTTTGCTCATGCTGCTCAACCCTTGGCCTAAGTTGCTCTGTCTTACGCCTTGTGCCTACCAATCCTCACTCACTCTTTCTGTAGATCTCAATTCCATCTTCCCTTCCCCAGGGAAATCTTTCCTAACCTTCTTTGTCATGGCAGGGGTAGTCTGGGGAGGATCCAGATATCCTAATTTGCCCAGGAAGTCCTGATTTATGGACTTACGGTGTATGGATTTCTTAGTTGTAGTTTTATATTTACTTGTCATTATTTAATGCTTGTCCACCTTTCCCACTGGATTACAAACTGTAGGAATTTGACACACAAGGTCACATTGACAGATTTTGTTGAACTTTTTGAGGTGGGCACTCATTAGCACACATTAGGGAGAAACTGAGTCTAGAGAATTTAAGCATCTTGCCCAGATCACAGAGCTAGTAAACAGTGTGGCTGGGATTCAAACCTCAGTCAGGAATTTTCCAACCAAATAGCATAGCCACCAAACTGTGCTAGAGGGGAGATGGCTACAGCCCGACCGGGTGCCTGCGCTTCTACAGTAGCTTCCACAAATGAAGTTTCGCTTGGTTCTTATTAAAACTGATCTCAGCTTGAAGGCTACTCAGCTACTTCCTTTCCATTGACATTGCAATCTGCTCCAAGGAAATGAAGCTTATGGCTCTCAGGGCCTAAAGGGCAAATGTGTGGGGGAAGCCAGAGATCAAATGGCCAAGTATACTTGTTACGGAATTTTTCATGAGCTGAATTCAAATGCTATCAGTGGAGCAACTCTCCCTTGAATTTGAAAGAGTGAGAACAAAGGGTGAGGGGAAAGGCAGATGCTGGTGCATAATCAGGAGCCAGATGGACTGGTCCAGGCCCGGGGATGTGGAGTAGATGTAGGCAAGGACTGAGGCAGGTCACAGAGAAGCCAATGCAGCTAAGGGGGTGCTTCTCCCCCAGCACAAAACACGGGGGGAATCGCCCCATTCCCTGTGGCTCATCAGGGGATCCCGCCCACTTGTACCAGCTGCTCTTCCAATTCTTGCATGAGACCAAGTTAAAACTCCAGTAGGTCATTTTGCCTCTTTGATTCTCAGTTTCTTCATATGGAAAACGAGGAAGTTCAACTTAGATGACCTTGAAAGATGCTCTCCGCTCTGAAATGATATGGGTCTGATAGACATGGCAGTTAGACAGGCATGAGCAGAGCATGACCGATAGGCCAGGTATATTATGTCACCAGGGTGGAAAGTCCCAAGTGCCTAGCAACAAAAATACTAGAAAAAACAACTATTCCAGGCTAGGACCTCTCTCCCAAGGTGACCTTTCCTCCCTAGCATGGCACTAGTCATGCAGTTTAGACCACCTTTATACCGTCTTCGAAGAGAACAAGGGGACCAAAGAATAGCCTCCTTGGACTCTCACATAAGTAAGCCCTTTCATGACCACTCCTTAATCATGAAGCCCTCAAAACAATGAGGTTCTCGCCTGCATCAAATAATCTTAAGACCAAAGCTTTGGGTCTATTGACCACAAAGACAGAGTTCTGCTCAAACTAGAGATAGCATCAAGCCTCAGTTGTGTTTCAGCTCAAAATCCAGAAAAGCAGCAAAACCAGATGAAGCGATGCCATGACTGACATCAAGGACCAGATGCTATTATTAATGACCCCCCTACCCCAGCACCAACCAATCAGTAGAGACCACGACCCTGAAAAGACACACCTGGAAGACTGATGAATATTCTATTGAGATCTTCTCCTGAGAGCCCTCCCCTTAAATCACCCCCTTTAGAGAACATATAAAAACCCTTAAGATAAAAAACCCAGTGTGTTCTCTCTCTCTCTCTCTTTCCCACACACACACAGACACACACTCTAGAGCACACCCCACCTTTTTCCTCTTCTTCCCTGAGGGACATTATCTTTGCTTGCTTTCTCCTAAGCCCTAAGGGCCCTTCTTTTGCCTCTGTAACTTGTTTCCTGAGTCCACACAGCCCAGCTGGCTCACTTCTTTCAGCTCTGTGACTTTCTAAATAAACTTCTTGTGCCTAAGTTCTTGGATCTGAATTCTTCTTAGCTGAACTCTAGAACTGAGTTTGCTGAACCAAGGTCTATCTCCACCATTAACAGTTCTATGACCCATGGCCAATGTTGTTAGGATTGACTCCAAAAAGACAGGAACACAGATGGATACTGGAAATAATACCCTTCTCAAAATCAGAAAAAGGATGGCCCATTTATGTTATTCCTCAACGCCTACTGCATCTCATCCCTGAAGAAAGCGCCTCAGGTCAAGTCCAGCCTGCTTTGAAGTCTAAATCAAACCATGAAGTTCAAAGCAAAATGAATACAGAACAGAGTGAATGCCACTAATCTATAAAAATCCCCAACCAGGAAAACTAAACTATTGTAGAAAGACTCATTTAACAGTAAAAAAAATGGTAGTTTTTAAAAATAATTTCATTTGTTTGCATTAGAATGAATTATGTATAATTTTAGACAATTAAATCAGAATAAACCCAGATTGTAGTTCACATTCATGAAAAACAGTGTATTTAGTCTCTATTTCATGGTTGGATCAAAACATTTGTATAAGTTTTATGTCAGCACTAAGGAGGGAGCAGCTATGAGGCAGGACCAGCTAGAAAAAAACTGAGATGAATTCTGCTCTGATGTGCCTTGGTTCCTGCTGTTCACTTGTCTAGAATGCTCCTGCCCTGAGCTTCACCTAAACAAATCTTGCCATCTCTTCTACCCTGTCACCAACCTGGGAAGCATTTTTTAAAACATCACCCCCAGATTCTTTGGCCGTCCTCCTTTTGAAACAGCTTATGTTCCTTCCCCTTAAATTTGCGCTCTACACTTCTTGATGAATAGAATATGATAGAAGTGATGCTCTGCCAGCTTCCAGATTCAGGCTTTAAGAAACTGGCAGCATTTACTTTCTGCCTTGGAACCCAGCCACCAGGCTGTGAGGAGGCCAAAGAGCCACATGTAGAGGCCATGTGTAGGTGGTCCAGCTGACGGCCACAGCTGAGGCCTCAGTCTACAGTCAGCATCAGCTGCCAGACATGTGAGTGAGCAAGCTCTCAGATGACTCTGGCCCCCAGTTTTCCAGCTGCCCCAGCTGACGCCACATGGTGTACAAATGAGCTCTATCCATTTCAGCTCCATGAGCAAATTAAATGATTGTTGCTATCCTTAGCCTCCTAAGTTTGGGATGCAAAGCCACTGAGATTTTTAAAAGTAATTTGTTACTCGCATATGACCAGGTTTCTTAATGGCAGCGCTACTGACATTTGGGTCTAGATAATTCTTTGTTGGGGCATATTGTCCTGTGCATTGTAGGATGTTCGGAGAGCATCCCTGGCCTCCATCCACTAGATGCCAGTAGCATCTCTACCCCAAACTGAGTTAACCAAAAATGTCTCCGTTAGAAGAGGTCCCAGTTGAGAACCACTGACCTAGACAACGGATGTAGCTATCATCTTTCAGATTATATTGTTTCTTCTTCACACTTGGAAAGGCCTTCATAGACACTTTTCTATGACACTCATATTATGTACAATATTGAATTAGTTAGTTCCTTGGAATCTGGACCCCCAAAGACTGTGAGGGCAGGTGGAAAAAACAGGACAGGTGCAATACAACCTAGAGCTTGAGTTTCCATTTAGTGATGCACCAAGTGATGTGGCTACAACTCACAATCTCTCCCATCAAGGTGACCTAATACAGGGCCACCACAAATGCTTGTGCGGTGCCCAGATTGCACAACGGTACCCAAACCCAGGGCTAAGTGGTGACTGAGATCCATCCCACTCTGCTGACTATGCTCCCTCCACATGGGGGAAAAGGGGGTGACTTCAGTCATCTGTCTGAAGAAGAGCCTTTTAAAAAACTTCACACTGAGGCCAGCAGCTTCTCTCACCCAGGTTACAGATACATCCACATAGAACGGGACTAGAAAATCAAAGCCGTCTTGCCTGATGTTCACACAAGAATTCCCTTTGTGCCCTGGCTGGTTTTGCTCAGTGGATAGAGCATCAGCCTGCAGACTGAAGGGTCCCAGGTTCGATTCCGGTCAAAGGCATGTACCTTGGTTGCAGGAACATCCCCGATAGGGTGCATGCAGGAGGCAGCTGATGGATGTTTCTCTCTCGTCGATGTTTCTGACTCTCTATCCCTCTCCCTTCCTCTCTGTAAAAAAATCAATAAAATATATATATATTTTTAAAAAGAATTCCCTTTGTCCTGAATCTTGTAAAGAGATGGAAAGCTAGTTCAAGCCACTGGACAAGAATATAAAAGAAACTGAAGGTAAGACTGTCTAGTTTGAAAGAAATGCAGTGAAAAGTTAAGTCTCCTTCCTACTCCTGATCATTAATATTCCCTCCCAGGGCCTCCCAGAGGAACACTGGGCATATATATACACACACTATATACACTATATATGTATAGTATATATACAATATATATGCACTATATATATACTATATATATAAATATATACTATACATACTACATATATACACTATGAATGTTATTATATATTCACTGTATACAGAGTAAGAGATACAGTAATATGTAGTATGTATATATAGGATTCCCTCTCTTTTTTAAAATATATTTTTATTGATTTCAGAGAGAAAGGGAGGGGGAGAGAAAGATAGAAACATCAATGATGAGAGAGAATCATTGATAGGCTGCCTCCTGCATGCCCCCTATTGGGGATTGAGCCTGCAACCCAGGCATGTGTCCTTGATCAGAATCAAACCTGGGACCCTTCAGTCTGGAGGCCGATGCTCTATCCACCGAGCCAAACCAACCAGGGCTAGGACTTCCTCTCTTTTTAAAACACAAATGTAATGTAAGCCTACTTTATACATTGTTCTGCATCTTCTTTTTAAACTTAAGCATACATCTTAGGCATTGTGCCTTATTACATGCCTCATTATTTTAAAAGCATATTTAATTTTATGGGTAGACATAATATATCTCTTTCATGTTGATGGGCATCTAAGTTGTCACCAATCTTTTGCTATTAATAAAGCTATTATCATTGCTTAAATAAGTAACTTGGGATATTTAAAAAAAGACTGTCTAGTTTGTACCCAGCAAACTTTACCATTATTCCCTAAAACTGGTTATTTATCTGAATCAAACTGGTGACCCCAAATGCCAAAGCCCTAATGTGTGGGCCTGTGAGGCTCTCTAATCTATGCAAAGTCAGTACCAATTAGAAGCATTTATTAAAGTTTCCATATAAAGTGCCAGCTAAACGGTATATATTAATGCATGTCGAAATTAGCCCCCGTGTAAATTGTTTCCGAAAGCACACAACCAGTAGGAATCTCTGCAATTGCTGTTTATGAAATTTCCTCCTGGTGCTGCCCAAGCAGCAATTCTTGATGTTATAAATTAGCGACCAAAGTTACACAGCGCTGACATGGTCAATGGAAATCCAACATCAATATGGGCAATCCCCAGTGTGCACGGTGATTCCTCCGGCCGGTCCACCTATGCCCATCCCTGCATGGCATACACCATGATGCTAATGGCTAAGTGTATCAAACTGTGTTTTTGTTAAATCAGCACCACGATCTACATTGACAGTACACGATTCTAACTCAATACCTTCTCCACTGACATCTTTCCCCAAAAGTTGCCATGTGCCATGTTTACTTCATTCTTTTTCATTTCAGTTGATCCCAATCCAGAGAAAGTCTTACCTTAAAGACTTCCATACGCTCTCAATCCTCATGCCCTCCCTCTACTTTAGGAAGATACAGTTAGTCTCTGTCATCACTTTTTGCTTACTTTTTTTCTTGTATTGTCTTCCCCTTTTGTCTTTTGCTTCCTCTCTTCATTATGACTGGCAACTCAGAAATAGCCCCAATCATGATTGATAGGCATTAGAGAAGTCCCCGTGATAATCCTCTATCAAGAAAAAGGAAAAGCTACAATTTTTAAAGTGAAATTCATGTAATAAGAACAAGTGTAGCGACATTCCCAGAAGCGCCCTTTAAAAAATTCTACCCCCCATACACCTGTCTTCCTCAAGAAGCCATATTAATGATAATCTACTACTTATTAATAATGCTCAGCAGCAGCATTGACAGTGTTTTGTCATTTCTCACTGCAATTTAATGACATTATGCTTTCTTCATGCAGCCTCCTTGGCTCAGAATGACCTGCCCTTAATTTTTTGCCTTTAACAAACCTCTTCATCTTTGAAACCTTTGAAGAATAAATTGTTTCTTCTCCTGTATCCCTCCATCAAGTTGCTTTTGTTGCTATTTAACACCTATTTCACTTTGTCTCAAATTATTTGTATTTGTCTCTCCTCCTTAGCCTCCAAGGCCCTAGAGAGACTGAGCCCTGTTAACACATGTAAACCTCTTTGCTGGGAGCACATCTGTCTGCCACATGGTAAATGAACATGAAGCATATACTGAAATGAAACTGGCTTCTATGGGTTGGGCGAGGAACCTAAAGGCCACTCACAAAGTTATCTCCCTGCAAAAATGCATTGGTTTTCAAACAATTGACTAATTGGTTTATTTAAAATACTACTTTATTCCATAATAGTTTTAGGAAATCTGTAGATGTTCACCTGTTTTTATAGGAGCATATTTTGTAAACTGAAGATCAATACAAGAAAAAAGGAAGAGCCCAGATATGTGAGCCATAGAATCTTATATAGTCATAAAAGTTGGGCTACAAGTTTGGCTCTGAGCTTCCTAGCAGCCAAAGCACAAAAGAAAATATGTTCACCATGTTTCTCATTGGCCAGAAGGAGAAAACATACCATTGCTTGGGGGAAGCAAAATTAATTCTGAAACAAAAACTCCTGTATATGATTTTTAAATGGGATATTGAGTAGGCAAACAATGACTTTCAGTTGGATGTTGGTGAATAATTTCTTCTGGGGACTGCTAATAAAGGGCCATATGGCAAGGGGCAGAACCAGAGAGGTTAAAGTGGTGACATTATTTTATCTGCTCATAAATAACAAAAATTATTGGAAGATGTCTAATAATTAAACCCATGCCACACCTAAAATAGCATCTTAGAAATAGGTGTAAAATTGTTTTGTTTTTGTCATTGGTTTTATTTGTTTGTAATAACAATGAAGACATGTATATTTCTGCTTTGTAGAAATTTTGAATGGGAATTTGTAGATAATTGACTTAATATTTCTGAGGTTTAGCATGGGTTCAACAAGTAGTATATTTAAAAATGGTACAAAAGCCTATAGTCTTCCTGAAATTATTATGGAATAAAGTAGGATTATCAATAAACCAATGAGTTAATTGTTTGAAAACCAATACATTTTTACAGAGTTTTACATTTAATCATTGAACAGGGATATTATTAAAATAGAAATAAATTAAAATGATTTTCTCTCAGGAAATATAATCTTTAAAAAAACAAACAAGATTTTCAAAATTAAGAGTTTCATTGAATTTTGTTTTCCCCATACAATGAAGTAGCAATTCCAGAAAAATAAAGATTCCATGTAATAAATTAGCACACAACTAGAAAAGGCCAACAAGAAGAGTGGTTTGGGGGTTTTAAAAAGATTAGTCAACCTCTTTGGAAACTTCCAGGAGGGCTATTTGGGTCTCACTGTCAGAAGTAAATCAGCCATCGGATAGTAACTAAATTCTATGCAAGCCAAAATCAACTGTGCCTTTAAATTTCATTTTAAACATGTTTTTAAAACCACAAGTAAATAAACTGTATAGCTAGAACATTAAATCATACCACAATTTTCTAAATGTGTTTCTCTTACAGTTGGCCAACTTTTCTAAATCCTTATATGCTTATTGTTAAGTAGTGTTAAGTAGAAGATGCCCATCATTCCTTCTAAAGTTATCCAACAGGAAAATTTATAGCACTGTTTTTATTAACTCTCCAATAATCTCCAAAATATCTCTTGAACCCAAGGTGGGGGTAGGGGGGGGTGATCAGACTTATTTACAGTGCTCTGGAGCATGAGACTGTAAAATGGGGAGTGTTCACCCCCAAAATAGTTTACTAATAAAAATAACCAGACTTTTGAGTCACTCCTCATTATTGGGTTTTATTTATAGAGTTCTGTACTGTTGGTCTGGAAAAACAGTGGAGATGAGAGGTTAAATTAACTGCTAAGCAAAATATATCAAGAATATACTTGAAACTTGAGCAGAATTTGAAATTGAGCTGCACTGATACTTCTTGCAAGGTCACTGCATGATGAAAATGTAATTTTCTTTTAGTAGGGAAGCTGATGCAAGAGTACTCATGGTTAGCAGCTCTAACCCAGTGACAATCCACTTAGAAAGGAGAATGAAAGATATAAATGATCCAGTGCATCTCAATACACCAACTGCAATTTAAGTTAGGTTACAATCTCATGAGCAAGCACTGACCACTACAGACAGCCAGGGATGTAACCTAATATTTAAAGATGGCATTGAAGAAACAATCTGGGGAGCTAAATGTAACTGAAGAAAAATAAATAACTAAGGACCCCTAAACTAATTTTTCCTCATCAACCTTCTATTGCCCCTTATTCTATTGAACAATGATGCCTCAGCCATCCAAGGAAACTCGGTATTTTGAACTCCAAAATGCTAATTCTTAGCCAATCACTATGCATTATTTATAAGGCTGAAGATATTTAAATAAATGCATTCTTCAAATGTAGTCCAAAAAGCATAAAAATTCTTTTGAAGTTAGGATCAAACTGTCGTATAGTGTGCACAGACTTTTGCTGAGCAACCTGGACATTCTGCGCTTACTTACAGAAAGAGGCAGAGTCAGCAAGCAGCGTTGGCCACTATGAAACTTCTAAGGGCAAAGTTGCATGGGAGCATTTCTGCTTCGACTGGGACATCATCCAACACTGAAAGAGATTAAGTTTTGAGAAGGTGCCACATTATCAGTAGATCCGTGTTCAAAAATCTCTCCACCCTTGCTTCTCTTTGAAGGAATACTGTTCAAGGCTAAATAAAATTTTCCAAGGCTACTGGTTGTTAGCATTTCTTTGCCTGGGAATCCAGGCTTGAAGTAGAACACAAGTGGGGATTTGCCAGCTGTGGTGTACATAAATTACTCAAGCAGCTAGTTGGTGTGATCAATCTTCACTTGTGTGTGTGTGTGTGTGTGTGTGTGTGTACGTGTGCAAATGTGCACCCCCTAGCATCAGTGTCTTCAATGCCTTAGAATATGAAGGGGAGATATTAAGAGAGTGAGGCAAGATAGGGAACAACTAAATCCAGGCTGGGTCCCCGTGCTTGCTCAGTCAGATACTGTGAATGGTGTAAAGGAAATGAAAGGGTGTGTGCAATAAAACTGCTGGTTGAGAAAGATATGAGTGAGGCTGCACAGTGAGCTGATAGTCACTGGCAGTTGTTACTAGGAAAGAAACAAGGAAATTCTTCCAAGCAAAGAAATAAGGAAAAAGGAGACGGAAGAATGTAGTGGGGGAAAACATGATACTCTAGGTTGGTGCTTCTTAAACATTAGGGTATATCAGAATCCCTTGGGGACTGGAACAAATGCAGACTTCTGGACTCCACTCCCACAGAAACGGACTTAGTAGGTCTGAGATGGCACCTGGGTATTTGCATTGCTAATAAGATCCCAGGTCACGCCTTTCTGCTGTTCCGGGACCACACCTTTCAAGTAGCGAGACTGTGGGTGCTGACAGATCTGAGTCTGAAGCCCTGCTCTGCCATCGCCTAATTTTGTGCCTTTAGGGAAATTTCCTAGACTCCCTGACTCTTGGTTTCTCTGTCCTTAAGGATGATGTTATACATACAAGTGTTGCGAAGATTAAAGGAAGTAACATAATTAAAAGATTTAAGCAGCTGGGACATAATAGACACTTTACAAATACTCTCATGCCCACCCCTCTGAGGGCAGACGAAGGGAAATGGAAGCATGCCCAGGAGCAGCTCCAGGAAAAGGGCCAGAGGCTGTGTGTCCAGAATGGAAAACAGTGTGATCAAACCTGGGCAGTCATCGGAATCAACTGGGGTGACATTAGGAGTGGAGATTTCTGGGCCCCAGCCTTGAGTCCAAGGACCAAGTGGAGTCAGTGGCCCTAGCACGGAGACTGGGCGACTCTGAGGCCAGCCCAAGGTGCGCCCAGTGACATATAGAAACCTGAGTATGTGATTTCTAAGGCAGAGCCTTGGACAGCAGAGACCAGGAAGACAACACAGGGAACTAGGAAGACAAAGTTGTAGATTCAGAGGCAATAATGAAATTAGGAGAAACCAGAGAAAGCAGCAGAGAAGAAAGAGGAGTGACAGAAGGAGCAGTGTGGGTATGTGTTTAGGTTACCAAACTTTGACCTATACTTATAAGAGGCAGATGAGCCCTAGCTGGTTTGGCTCAGTGGATAGAGCATCGGCCCATGGACTGAAGGGTCTGGGCTCGATTCTGGTCAAGGGCATGTACCTCGGTTGCAGGCTCAGCGTGTGCAGGGGGCGACTAATTGATGTGTCTCTCTCACATTGATGTTTTTCTCTGTCTCTCCCCATCCCTTCCACTCTCTCTAAAAATCAATGGAAAAAT
>NW_006291965.1:269367-288357 GCF_000327345.1 Myotis davidii
GAAAGAAAGAAAGAAAGAAAGAAAGAAAGAAAGAAAGAAAGAAAGAAAGAAAGAAAGAAAGAAAGAAAGAAAGAAAGATAGGAAGGAAGGAAGAAAGAAAGAAAGAAAGAAAGAAAGAAAGAAAGAAAGAAAGAAAGAAAGAAAGAAAGAAAGAAAGAAAGGAAGAAAGAAAGAAAGAAAGAAAAGTTATCCACTGTCCAGCATCAACAGGAACTAAGGCAGGGAGTTTCTATTCTGGGAGGCCTCAGTCACTCTGTTTTTTCCCAAGGCCCTCAGGCACTTCTAAAGTGTGTTTCTCAAAATGCTAGGCTTGAGAAAGGCCGATGGTGATGTGGTTTCAATGATAAAAATAAGAATGACATGTATTATTACTCATCCTTGACTATGCCCAAGACACATTAGAATATTTAAAACTATAAGATGGCTCCCCTATTAGAAATCCTTATTTCACTAAAGGTTTTTGTAGCATCCCTCCTGTTGCTAATTCCTAGGAACTCACCCTCAGAAACACTGGTCAAGTCTGTATTGGCCACACCCTCTGCCCATTCCATTGCCAGATCAGGAACTGAAAGCTGCACTGTTTAAACGTAGAGTCCTTCAGACTCTAAAACACTTCCTGTTGAAAGCAAACTTCTCTCAGCTTTCAGATTCACCGCCTGCCAGGGAGGGATAAGAGTGTGGCTGGTTGTCAGCTGGCTTTCGTCACTGGCGTGGTTAATAAGCAGATAGAACTGTGAATAACATGGGCATACCTGCGTGGGATTCTCCACCCCCTGTAGGGAGATCGAATACAAACACACACACCAACACACACACACACACACACACACACATACACACAGCAGGGTGGAGAGAAATTATTCATGTGAATGAAAAAAAAATGACAGGGTCAAGAGTCCCAGGAATAGAAGGGAAATAAAATTGCAAGAGGTAAAGATGAAAACACAGTGTGCTGGCTGGGTGAAGGCCCATAACTCAGTTGGCTTGTTTTCCAGCAAGCTCATACTCCCCTCCCTTGAAATCCCAGCTTGTAAATATATTTATAGCTACTCAGGCACAATGTGCCGGATACGAAAATAATCCACTTCGTCATTTCATTGTTCCTGGTGAACCAGTTTTGCAAGAGTTAACCTGACCCCTTGCATAAAACAGAACAGTTCGCCAAAAGCTTTAGCAGGAAGAATCCTGCTCTTTGCCCACAGGTTAGCTGATTGCAATCAGGCCGCTACAGAAACTAAGATCTTATTTATTTACTGGGCGAACTGTTTTTTATTGGACTAGAAATGAAGGCCTGGCCAGTACCTGTGCCAAGTGCTGCTTCTTTTATATAATCACAGGGAGTGCCCTGAGACTATACACACACACACACACACACACACACACACACACTCACACATACATTTTTTTTATTGATTTCAGAGGAAGGGAGAGAAAGAGAGATAGAAACATCAATGATGAGAGAGAATCATTGATCATTGGCTGCCTCTAGCATGCCTGACACGGGGGATTGAGCTCGAAACCTGGGCATGTGCCCTGACCAGGAATAGAACCGTGACCTTTTCCCTGGTTCATAGGTCGACACTCAACCACTGAGCCACACCGGCTGGGCAGTGCCCTGAGACTTTGAGGCTTCTTTTCCTTTGTTCTGCCCATGGCCCCGGCATAACTGTCTGCCAAAGTGGGAGCTTCTAAATTGGTTGTGCCAGGTTGTCATATCAATTCCTGGAGTGGTTAAAGAATTATAAAACAATTATCTTAAAAATGACTCTCCTAAGTGGTGAGCTGCCTGAGGGCAGGAACACTGTGGTGGCAGAGCCAGCGTTTCTAAGAGGAGGGGCAGGGGGCAGAAATATCACTGGAAAAGGAGCAGTTGGAGGCTGTGCCCAGGGGACCTGACTTGAAAATGATGGTTGCACAGTAAGCACATTAATTATCCTTAGATTATATGCTCTCAGTCAATAAAAAACAGCAAGTTTTCTGGGCACCTAAAACTAGTATAAAATGATATTAAATGTCAACTGTCATTTAAAAAAAATTAAGAGGGGAAAAAAAGTAGCAGGTTTTTCTGAGGATAATTATAATAAAATTAAGAAAATCCCGACTGCCAATACTGCAGAATAAGAATGCCAAGGATATTCTAGGAGGTAGGAGTTTGGAGTGCAGTGAGGAGCCTGACACAGCCCATCAAATCATCCCTTGGTGCTGGGCAGGAAACAGAACTGATTTATCTTGACACAACCCAGCTTTTAGCACATAGTTAGCACATGTTTGTTGATGCAAAGGGGCAGTGAGCATTTGAGAGAGAGGAGGAAGGCAAAAGAACAGAAAGGAGAAGCTCTAGAGAAAGACTTCAGACAAGAAAGAGAAAGAGAAAGCAGAGGAGAGGTAGAAAAAAAGGAGAAAGATCCCAACACATTTTGCACATAAACTGAGACTATCCGAGATATTTATGGGGCTCTTTAGAGTTCAAATATATTTTTAACTTCTTGGCCAACTGCTATAGTTGTCGGAGCTCACCATAATCACAGTTCTTGTTCTATGAAATTGGACTTTTTTTTCCCTCTCTCTGCATCTGAACTACTTTTTAGAAGTGATTTATGTGGTGTACTTTGTTATCTTGAGGAAGATTCTGCCACAGGGCTCTGCCCAAGTGGTGCCTCTCTGTGGGCACAAAGGAAGCCTGACTTATTTCCACAGGTTTGCCACCGAAAACATTTTCCTGGGGACCTTCTCCTAACAAGTGTTTCCTGTATTTCCAAAGACTTGTTTAGCAGATGGGAAGATATGGGTGAGCCCAGTTTTAACCACCCCAGCCCTCTCGCCTGATTCAGAGATACCAATCAGAAGCTAATGCTTTATAGCTCTGTCATTTCCACTCAAGAGGGGAAGAGAAAATATCGCAAGCCCTGGATTGTAAAGTAACAAGATGAGCAATACAGAAGGGAGGTGAGAGGGAGAGCCATTTAGGAGTGGAGACTTCTGGGTCCCAGTCCTGAGTCAAAGGACCGAGGAAGAGGAGAGAGAGAGAGAGAGAGAGAGAGAGAGAGAGAGAGAGAGAGAGAGAGAGAGAGAGACCAGAGCAAGAACCTTGGGCCACCCTGAAAGCTGCTATGACCCCACACCCTCTGGTAAAGGCTCCTTTGTTTCAGTTAGTTGCCTTCTGGGCAGGAATGAACCAATAAAAGGCAAACCATCTGTGCATGTACTTCTCTCAGTTGTCTACAAAATTCCCCATAGTAGTTACCTTCTGGGAGCTCAGAATGTTGTCATTGTTCCCAATTCTCATTCCAGAGATTTGCAAATTTAATTTTTAAACCTCATTTACTACTGTGGAATAATAATGTAAATGAAATAATACATAATTGCAATACAATTATGCAAGTGTATTATTCTATCTGCTTTTAAGTAGCAAGATAGAGATGAAAGACAAATCAGGGTAGGGGCTGAGAGAGAAAGCCTGGCCAAAAAAAGTGCAACCGCCTCATGACAGTTGGCAGCTGGCTCCTCTCCCTACACCCAACTCTAGCACTGAATCCAACAGTCAGCACTGAAGTCTACGCTTTATGTTGGAGACAGAGAAGTGAACTGTTAGAGTGAGTAATCCAACAATGGGGGTGAGCTCAGTTTGATAGTTAATTGTATGTGTCAACTTGCCTGGGCTGAGGAATACACAGATAGCTAGTAAAACATTATCTCTGGTGTGTGTGTGTGTGTGTGTGTGTGTGTGTGTGTGTGTGTGTGTGAAAGATTAGCATCAGAAATTGGCAGATAAGGAAAGAACTCGGCTCTCACTAAAGCAGGTGGATAATCATCGAACCTGTTGAGGCTCTCAATAGAACAAAAAGGCAGAGGAAAGGTGAATTAGCTCTTTGCTGAGCTGAGACATCCATCTTCTCCTACCCTCACTGATTGGCTCCCCTGGTTCTCAAGTCTTTGGACTCTGAGTGAATTATATCACCAGCTTTTCTTGTTCTCCAGCTTGCAGACAACAGATTGTGAGACTTCTTGGCCTCCATAACTGCATGAGCCAATTCTTATAATAAATCTCCCATCTATATCTCAATATATCCTCAATATATCCAATTGGTACTGTTTCTCACAAAGCCCTGATTAACATATAAGGAGATTTGGAATGCATGTGAGCCCTGTAGACGGGGTGAATGGCCAAAAAATATTCTCAGATAGTTGACTTGTAAAGGTTCACCGTGGGCATGTGCCACACTTCCCATGCCTCCTATTGCAGAATAGGCATAGAAAGTGACAAAGAAATAACTATTATCCGATCTCTGGGGTGTGTGTGTGTGTGTGTGTGAAAGATTAGCATCAGAAATTGGCAGATAAGGAAAGAACTCGGCTCTCACTAAAGCAGGTGGATAATCATCGAACCTGTTGAGGCTCTCAATAGAACAAAAAGGCAGAGGAAAGGTGAATTAGCTCTTTGCTGAGCTGAGACATCCATCTTCTCCTACCCTCACTGATTGGCTCCCCTGGTTCTCAAGTCTTTGGACTCTGAGTGAATTATATCACCAGCTTTTCTTGTTCTCCAGCTTGCAGACAACAGATTGTGAGACTTCTTGGCCTCCATAACTGCATGAGCCAATTCTTATAATAAATCTCCCATCTATATCTCAATATATCCTCAATATATCCAATTGGTACTGTTTCTCACAAAGCCCTGATTAACATATAAGGAGATTTGGAATGCATGTGAGCCCTGTAGACGGGGTGAATGGCCAAAAAATATTCTCAGATAGTTGACTTGTAAAGGTTCACCGTGGGCATGTGCCACACTTCCCATGCCTCCTATTGCAGAATAGGCATAGAAAGTGACAAAGAAATAACTATTATCCGCCTTAAGTTAACTTGGCACCCTGTATCAGTCCGGACTTCCTCTGGTTAGCAGGTGGCCTTTAACAATCTCCTTGTGAATGGGTAAAGTTTCCAATTAAGTTTCAAAACTGATTCCGTGTTATTGGAGGAAAGAGTTATGTGAAATGCCTTTTGTAAAAGGAAACAGTCTTTGAAATTGGATTATCAGCTTATCTAGGTTGACTGACACTCTGGCAAATGGAAAATTTCAACTGGAGAGCAGTCTGGAGGAGTACAACCTCTGTAGTGGAAGAAGTCTCTGCAGCAATGATCACATATTTGTTTTGTGTCCCAGAGGTCGAGATAGCAGTTCTTGAGCCCAGGGCCTAGTGGGGATGGCCACCCATGTTGGAGCAGCAAATGGGCTGAGCACCCCATTAAATGAAGATCACTCAACACATTCCCCTAAGTTCTGCAACA
Organism: Myotis davidii; assembly: GCF_000327345.1. Lineage (NCBI taxonomy): Eukaryota > Metazoa > Chordata > Mammalia > Chiroptera > Vespertilionidae > Myotis > Myotis davidii. The sequence continues at coordinate 274,657 of NW_006291965.1, forward strand.
ATATCCCCTGGAGGAGACCCTGTTTGCAGTTCTTCCTGTTCTTTTTTACCGGTCCCAACCCAGCCATGTCAAAAATTCTTGGTTTCCAAGAAACACCCATGTGGATCACACAGCAGTGTTATAGTCTAATCAAAACAGAAGAGAAAAAAAAAAAAGATAGAAAAGGGGAAAGGTTCTAAAAAGTAAGCATGTGACATAAATACCACTTAAATGTTACCAAAACAGAAATCCTAATTAAAAAGGGTGAAATAAGCAAGATTTTTTTTCCCCTCGAGACTGATTTAAGATCATTATAAAGGAGAACAAGACCAGCCACTTTGAAAAGTATTATCTCCTCCCTAATGGCTTAAAGTGAGGTATGTTCTCTTTCAAGGTCCACACAGAACTTAGCAGTAATGTCCCCCTTTTCCCTCATTCTGAGTCATTGCAGTGGGTAGAAATGCTGGCACAGCAAGCCAATGTCATTATGTCCTATGAGGCCATTTGTAGGTGGTGCATTTTGTAGTTGCACATTCATTCCACCTCCTATTTACAGAAGGACACGTGACCCATCTGCCTATATCACCCTTCTTTATTCTGATTTAGCCTTCATTTTGTTCAATTCATATCCAAACAGATAGGACATTAAATTTCTGGGTATAGGGGGATGAAGGCAAAAAGGATGTCCCTAAATTATCTGAGAGAGCGAACAGTTGGATGGGCTATGACTGGACACATATGAACTAAGCAAAGTATATGAACCGAAAATTTATAGGGGAGAAAATCTAAATGGTTAATAAACATGAAATAAAAAGCTCAACCTTACTAGTTATTAAGGGAAATGCCTATTTAAGCAATACTGAAATACTGTATTAGTCTGGGGCTTCCAGAGATACAAAACCAATATGAGATATCTAGATATAAATGTAGGCATAGCTATAATGACATAGACATAACTACAGGTGTAGATACAGATATAGATATAGATATATTTTAAAAAGAAATTGGCTCATGCAGCTATGCAGACTGAGAAGCCCCAAGCTCTGCAGTAAGCTGGAGACCCAGGAAAGCTGATGGTATAGTTCCAGTCTGAGTCAGAAGACCTGAGAGCCAGGAGAGCCAATGGTGTAAGTTCTAGTCCAAGTCCCATTGTGAGAGCAGAGGACCCAAGACCCCACTTGAAGACAGACGGGCACTGAGAGAGAATTCTCCCTTCTTCTTCCTTTTTGTTCTATTCAGGCCTTCCATGGATTGGAAGAGGCTCACCCACATTCCACACTGGGGGCTTGGGGGGCCATGTAAAGGACAATTCCAATATTAATCACATCCGGAAACACCTTCACAGACACATTCAGAATCATGTTCGACCAAATATCTCATGGCCCAGTCAAGTTGACACATAAAATTAACCATCACAGCCCTAACTGGTTTGGCTCAGTGGATAAAGCGTCAGCCTGTGGACTGAAGGGTCCCTGGTTCAATTTCGGTCAAGGGCATGTACCTTGGTTGTGGGCACATCCCCAGTAGGGGGTGTGCAGGAGGCAGCTGATCAATGATTCTCTCTCATCGATGTTTCTAACTCTTTATCCCTCTCTCTTCCTCTCTCTGTAAAAAATCAATAAAATATATTTTTTTAAAAATTAACCATCACAGATACCATTTATAATCAACAAGATTTACAAAAATTCTAAATCTAAAAAAAGCAAGTGTTGGCAAGGAATGAAAGAAATCCAAAAAGTGCACAATTTGCTAGTGGGAATCTGTCATCATCCCCTGTGGAAAGTCATTTGTCAATCTCTAGTAAAGTTGAATATGGGTACCTCCCATAGTCCCACTTCTATAGTCATTTATATTACCACAAGCTGTTCAAGAATACATTTTATAGCATTGTTAATAATACCAAGAAAAGTGAAATTGTGTATCATAGAGTAGACTTTAAGAAGTAAAAGTCATCTATATGAAGCAACCTAATAACTCTCAAAAATATAACATTACATTTAAAGAAAGCAAATTGGGAAAGGATATACAATATACCATGAGTATAAACATTTAATGTAAATAATAAAATAATAGAAAATATTACTATATATTTTTTTCTGGATAGAGACCTATGTAGAAAGTTATTTTAAAAAAACAAACATGCATTAAGCTGATTCACACCAACTTCAGAATAGTGCAAATTTCTGGGATACAGAAGGGAGAGAGGAGAAGAAAAGAAGTGACAGCAATTGGGTGGTTTAGCTCTAACTAAAATTTTATTTACATAAAAGGAGATTTGGCAACATGTTGATTTTTTTTACATCTAAATGCTCTCTATGCAGGTATTACATTATTCTTCCTATTTTTCTGTTGTTGTTTTATTTTATTAAAAAGGGAATAAATGAATTAAAAAGCACTATTATCATAAGATCCCACAAATACAGAGTGTCCCAGAAAATGTATATACACTTTGAATAATTATTAATTCCAATGAGTTAAATCTGAAGAGAAAAAATTGGAATTAATAATTATTCAAAGTGTGTATACATTTTGAGGGATACCCTATATAATGAGCAGTTAAGTAAAAGAATATACAATAAAAAATACTGAAAAGACTGTAGGCCAAATTGTTAGTAATAGTTGTCTCTGGGAAAGATGCTTAAGATACTGCTTTCCACATTTTTTTGTTGTTTGTTTGAATTTTTGCCATGATTTTGGATTACCTTTGGAGGTAGAACAACCAGCCAAAATGTTGAAAAGGGACAGAGGATGTAAAGGAAAATATAAAGAAACTTACATTTAGGTCTTTACTTAAAAAACAAAAACAAAACAAAAAACCCTTTGAGCCCCACCTGGTGGAGTCATTTTTCAGAGTAGGCCAAAGGAAAAAAGGAATTCATTTATGTTCTTAGAAGCCAATAACTAGCTAAGCCCCAATTTTGCAATTATGCAACACCAGCTGCCATTTCTGAACATTCACAAAGAGCTAAAAAAGAGCTCATTATGTCCTCTGAAATCTGCTCTTTATCCTGCATTCTATGTCTAGATGAATGTTGCCACTAGACTCACTAAGTCCAATCAATTGTACCACCTTAACTACTTTGTGTCCCCCGACCCCCATCCCAGTGCCACCACCTTCATTCAAGCCATCTCATTGATTAGTTGTTCTTCCTGTCTGAGGCCTTACTCCTTCAAATCCATGTAGCAAATGGTGGTCAGGGCAATCAACCTGAAGCACGTTTGATCATATAAATCCCTTCCTCAATTAATCATCTCCACAAAACGTGTCCTTGTTTCTCATTACTAAAAAGATAAACTGCCAACTCTTTAGAATGGCTTTAAAAGTCTGGAGTCTATTAGGAGCTAGCTCCTGTCTCTCTCACCAGGCTGACTGACCTCTTTCCATGCATACTTCAGTCCTATTATCTGTCTATAGTTTCCTGGACTTCACTCTGTGTTTTGTTTATGTTGCTTCCTTTGCATAAAATGCCTGGCTCTCATCTACTTTACCAATAAGCCCAGCCTACTATTTCCTTTATAAAGGTTTTCTCAGTTCTTACCTACTTATACTCAAACACACACACACACACACACACACACACACACACACACACACACTTACACATCATTTGGTCTCAGACTCAAGGTTTTTTCACTGTGCCCTACTCTTATTTTATGGATTTAATAATTTACCAATTCTCTGAGTAGATGAAATATAAACTTTTGTTTTTAATTATTTGCTTTTTAGTTCATGTCTGTATTTCTCAAATTACTTCCATTTCGACAGGGGTCAGTTTGTTTTTCTTGGATTGTCTTGTTCATGCTATTGGTTTTCCAAATGTGACTGATAATTCTATGTATTATTCAATTTACCTTTCATTTTCTAAAAAATTTTTAGATCTCTTATCTGGGAATAATATATCCTTCCTTTTCCTTTGCTGTATAGGTTTACTTCATTTTGAACATTTACAGTTATATTTCAGAGAGGTATGGGGAAGCACAATGAGTAAGTACAAATGTTCAGTCTATTATCTTGGATCAGAGAGCTAACCAAACATTTTAGAGCCCACTGAGTTAACAGACATTTCATAATTATGAGAAAACAAATACATTTCTCAAGACCCAAAATATTTGACTGTAAGTCAAGAGTATTGTAGTTAAGCAATATTTATTTATATAAGTAGAGGCCCCGTGCATGACATTGGTGCACTGGGAGATGGGTCCCTCAGCCTGGCCTGTGCCCTCTCACAGTACAGTTCCCCTCGGGGGTCCTTAGCGCTGCTGCAGAGGTAGGAGAGGCTCCTGCCACCACTGCTGCACTCGCCAGCTGTGAGCCCACTGGTGAGCGTGGCTTCTGGCTGAGCAGTGCTCCCCCTGTGGGAGCACACTGACCACTAGAGGGCAGCTCCTGCGTTTAGCATCTGCCCCCTGGTGGTCAGTGTGTGTCATAGTGACTGTCGTTCTGCCGTTTGGTCAGTTTGCATATTAGCCTTTTATTATATAGGATTACTGAAGCTTGCAGTGTAAGCTTCTTTGAGAAACACCCTATGTCCTCTACATCTTTGAACCCATAGTGCCTAATGCAGTGCTTATCTCATAGCATGGCTCAATAAGTAGTTGCTGAATAAATGCAACGTTAGCAGGAGTTCTTGAAGCAATCCTCTTGCTTTATTTTATTCTGATCATATTCATGCTAGAATATAGTTCTTATTTAGTTTCCATTTTAGTTGGAAAATAGAGAAATTAGATGAAATAAAAGTAAAAGAAACAAGTTTAGATTAGGGGTTCCTACTGCTGTTGTGTCAAGTAAAACATTTTCTCTTCAGGTAGAGCTTTGCAACTGATTGTGGGGGAGAGGGAGACCTATTGAGGTTCAGCTTAGGGGGGTTGAGAAAAGGTGGAGAAGGAGGCAATAAATTTGAAAAAAAGGAGCTGACCACAAAATCTAAACCATTTTTATCTGTCTTCCTTTCCACCAGAATTTCCCAAAGAAGTAATCAGTATGACCTCCATGTCCTCTTCTTCCCTTCCCACACTTCCACATACATTCAGGTCTTCAATTCTCACAAATTACATACATGGACCACAGAAATGGAAATTGGACCAAAGTGTAAATTTAATGTATGGAATAAAACAGGATCTAAGACTCTGATTACAACAAAGTTTTAGAGCTCCAGGATAAACTCTTGATTAATAAATAAAGATGCAAGAGGCAGAATTGTTTGTTTGAGACAAAATAAGATGACATTAGTACCTTAGCTCTCTTTAGCTGGAGAACTACTTTGTAAATGGTGCTAAATAGGCACTTATTCCTTCCACAAAAGGACTAATTTTGGGGGTTTTTTAGTGTCAAATATCTGAAACTGTTCTGGGGCAAAGTAGTTACAATGATGAACAAACTTGTCCATACTTGAGAAGTTTAAAGATTAGTGGGGAATACAGACAAGTTAACAGCCATCTACAAGAAGGCATGATAAATCTTATTATGGGATGATCACAGGTGCTATGGGAACATAAACTGGAACATGTTTTTAGTGAGGGGTTAGGAAAGTGTTCCCAAGGGAAGTGACATGTTCTCTGAAATCTGAAGAATTAATACAAATTATTCAGGGAAAAGTTTACAGGAAGTCTTCATGGGAAAAGAAAAGAGAATCATGCAGCAGAGAGAACGGCCTTGATGACAGAGAAGAAAGAGTTACAAAGTCCTCCTAGGAATGTATTATGGTTGGACATCATTTGTGAAGTAGAGGGTGCTGGGTAGACAAATCAGAAAGGGACTTATGCCCCACATCAGAGAGCTGAACTTGACCATAAGGGCAAAGTGGAGGGTGATGACACAGTTGATAGTAGGATGCTTCAGAGTCTGATTCTCATTTTGGAAAGATCTCTGGCTATATTATGTGGAATGTATGAAGAGATGAAAATGACTGAGCATTTTGTGTTGGGAACTCAGGTAGGAGTCTGGGCAGTAACCTCAGAAAAGAGGGGAGTGACCCCAGACTAAAACATTAGGGGTAGATTAGAAAGAAGTGACTGGAATCCATTTGAAAGATATGTCTGTGGCAGATCAACAAGATTAGGGGAAAGAACCTAAAGCTGCATGTTAAACAAGCTTTTCATGAATCCAAGACTCTAAAATGTTTTCATGAATCCAAGACTCAGCTGTTCACTGTGGAGTCTCCTTATGGGTTCTTCCTATTTCTAGCCTGTTCTTTTGCCTTCACATCTATCATTGTTGAGTCTCCTCTGCTCTTTTAACAACTGAGGTCCACTCCCCATCTTCCCATACATCCTGGAGGACTGATCTCTCCTATCTCCTTCCTACCTACCTCAATCCTATACATGGCCCAAAGTCTAAGACATTCCTTATGGAGTGGCTTCCTGAGGGCTTCCATTAGAAAGGCAATGATAGCCCTCGACTTCCCAGGGCCTTTGGAAGAGCTGATGGCAGATGAGGGAATGGAGGAGGGACTTCCAAGCAACTGGTCACTTTTAAAATCTCACGTCCCTCACCTACTCTTGATTTATTCTACAGATGGTCCATCAGTCACTGCTGAAATAATTACATGTGTGGATATACACACACATAAAATGTTTAAACACACACACACACACACACACACACACACACACACACCCTCCCCAAAGATTAATTAATTCTCAAAGATATATAGTATATAAAATGATAAGAAAAAAGCTAAACATTTTCTTAACTACCTCATAATTTGCAGGGCACCTCTCTTATACAATAGATTCAGTGTTTTATTTCTTCCTCAGCTTTCAAATTATCCGTCTTCTGTCTTGGCAGGAATAAGAAAGGGCTTGTTGCCGAGTTGTAACACTTCTTCGTGGTCACTTTCTAGATATCCAAACACCCATTCAAAGCTGTGAGGTTACTTGAACGAAAGAGTTCATTAAATTCTTAATAAACATTCATTTGCCTCGGCCATGGTCGGCAAACTGCGGCTCACGAGTCACATGCGTCTCTTTAGCCCCTTGAGTGTGGCTCTTCCTAAGCCTTAGGAGGCTCTGTTGACTAATGAGTTTGCCGACCACTGGCCTAGGGTAAAGAATAGTAGGTAGTTTTATTGTTTCAGATATATCTATCTGTCTGTAGCATTCTTCTAGCTGACTAATAGAAACTGTTTAGTAACAGTGCGATACTGTGGAAAGGACACTGAGTAAAGTAAGACTGTGCCTCAAAAATGCTCATTAAAAAAATAAAATAACATTTTTAAAATGTTCATTAAATGCCTGATGCTGAGCATATCTTTTCATTTCTCTGAACCTCAGTTTCCTCATCAGTAACTGATGGGTAACATGGGTTTGTATGTTTGTTTTCACAATTTATATTGAGTGCATATTCAGTATATGAAAGTAGCTGACATATAGTGAGTGTTCAAAAACATATTATCTTTAATTCGTGGTTAAAGTTAGAAATCATCTGATACAGCCATTAGTTTTTGTAAATAAAATGCTGAAGCACAGAGAGGTGTAAGGCTCACCCACTCCCACAAAGTGGCAGAGTCAGGAATAGATGCCAAGTCTCCTGATTCTTGCTCCATGTTCTTTCCATTACACCTCCTGGGGTGAGACTGGAGTGTGTGATTAAAGCGACGAAGCCTTTCACTGCAGAATCTGTGCCCCAAGGACGTGTTCCCCTTCCCCAAATGTCTAGGCTAATGCCAGTTCTTTTCAATGTCCATGTGGCTTTGCCTTGAATGGAAAAGATTTTTTCCAGCACCACCTATCCTATTATTCTGTTTTGAAAGAGTAATCTGTCAGGGACATCAAACATTAAAAGCAGTGGGAACATTCTGAGGTTTGTCGTGTGTATATTTTTTCTCACCGATTAAATCTTCACTCCTCAGCTACCAGACAAAAGGGAGGGAAAGCTGTCCCCCTCCTCCCCTAAAAGGAGAAAAGCTTTTAAAACAGTTGGCAGAATCCACTATTCAAAGTGGAAAAATAAAAATTTCAAGCAACAGCAGATGAAAAAGGCAAAAGTACACATGTGTTCAGGATAAAGTTTGTTTTCTCTTGGGCTAAAATATTGCTGCTTCATGATTCTAAGCTATTATCATTAGAGCCAGACTGTAGCTAGCGATTTTATCAACACAATTCAATGCTTTCCCTAGCTTACTATAATTAGGAAAATAGAGGGTAAGTTTTAAGCTGATCTCATCAAATAACAAAAAAAACACACAAAACAACACCTGGCATTGGTAAACGTACAGTTTTTCTAAGTGGCAGAGTAAATAAGGAATTGGTACGCAAGACTCAAAGTTTCTTCTTTATCCACAGCTGATTCGTGGATTGAGATTATCACCAGGACTTTGATATGCTCACCTAGGAAATGACAACCAAAAAGGGCCTGGCTCTTAGGTGTCTCACCACCACCTCAAATTCAATACATTCAAATTAAAATTCAGTATCTTTCTCTCCTCCCCCAACTTATTCTCCCCCCAGTATTCCCAGTCTCAGCAAAAGCACCACCAATCACTGAAGACATCAACTTATTCTTTCCCCCATCTTCTACCTTCCTCCCATCCCAAACGATCTCTTAAGCCCATTTTTAAATCCCTGAAGTGAGTCTGGAGTCCACTGCCACTGTGTTCATTCTGATTGTCATTGTCTCTTAAACTATTGGCACTTGGATTTGATGAATTGTTCCCTTGGAATCTGCTGCTATAAACCTCCAATCCACATTTGTTATGGCAAGCCAAATTACTATTGTAATATAAAAAGCTAATGATGGTTTAAATCTTTCTATAGCTCCCTGTTGCCTAAATAAAGCCAAATTTTTCATCTGGTCTGGAAGATTTTTCTCAGTATAATCTCAATCCACTTTCCAATCTCCCTCATCATTATGACCATGTAGTTGAAGTGTCAACTGTCCCCAAAGTACTCAGGTTCTCAAAAAACAAACAAACCTCCTTGTTATACTGTACCTTCTCCTCATAAGTCCTACCTTTGAACCCCATCATTGTCCCCCGGGAAACTTTCTCCTTAATCTGAAAGACAAATTCAAATGCCACATCTCAGTCAAGTTTCCATTTTATTCCCCAACAATCTAGTTGAGTCTTTGTATTTCCATACCATAGTTAATAAACTGTAGTTATACCAATCCCAGTATATTATGATTATTTTCTTACTAAGAAACTCTCTGATACATTAGATTGGACCTTCCTTGTACCTCCAGTTTCTAATATAATGTCCAACACAACAGTGTTTGTGATTCAAACTAATTATCCCTCCTGTAGTGATAATAAATATGAGTAATTTTCATGTATAATCGCATTAAACTTCCAGCTATAAGAAAAACAGATTGGTTATCAAGCAATATACCATGACTGCTAAATATATAAAATGTAAATTACATAAGAGCACTGTTTCCATGTATCCGTCAGGCAGTAGGTTGAGCAGATCATGTAATAAGCACAGGACAAAGTCAACTTGGTACTTACAAGAGCTTAAAAAAGAACGTTGTAATGTAAAGCCAATGACCAAAGAAAGCAAAAGTGCTTTTTTAAAAATGAGAACCTGCAAGATCTTTGCCTTGGAGTATATAAGAGGACACAGTCAGGGAAGGACACAGTTCAACTCAAAGAAAGAGTCAATGTTCGAGGGCAACCAAGTGGACAGAATGGTAGCCAAGGGTGTTTTATAGCACTGTGAGATAGCGTTGGACAGTAGATGTTGTAATCATCGCTATCTTGTTTGGAGCCTTTTAATATCTGCAGCCATCTGGAGATGTTAAAAGCTCTCAAAACAGCCACTATTTGAAAGTATGCCTAAAAGGTAGAGAAGTGATTGAGGAAGAATTGCAGAAAGTCATTTTGAAATGGACAGCCTGGATTTAAATCCCAGCGCTGAACTCACTACCTCTGTTAACCTTTGGCAAGTCCCTTTAACCGTTGCTCTAAGATAGGACAGGACCTACTTCAGAAGATCGCAAGAGTTATTCAAGCGGAGAGTGCCTGGTGTGGAGTAAGCCCCTATTAAATGTTACCTGCTGTTATTTGTGGACATTATTGTATTATTATGGCCCATAGTGAGACTAAGGAGCTAACTGCATGTTGTCAGCTGTCCCTGCCACTGCTGTGACCCCCTGATAGTTTAAACTGATAGTTTAACTTACCTCGTTCAGTAGGTTCCTCCACTTCCATGAAAATCCTCTAAATGGTTCAGAGAAAAAGAACAGAAACCTAAACTCAGCTGAGTTCATTTTTCTTCTCTCTCCAAAAGTCCCAAAAACACAGCCTTGCTATTGTCATTCTCCTATATGTGATTGAAAATACACATTTGCTGGAAAAATCAAATCTAAATATCTGTGGCTAACAGGTGTCCCTACAGAAGCCTGATGCAAACAGAAAAATCAAGTAATAATCATGATGTTTGTTTGGGTGGTAAAGTAGAGTTTAGTTGAGGACATCTGGTAAAACTTGCAAAACACTACCTGGGGAAGCAGACAGGAGAAAATCACAGGGGAAGAAAATGACAACTCTATCAAAGATACCTACAAGTTGAATAGATCAGGTCTAAGTTTAGGTGCGTGAGGTTGACAGGATATATAAGGACACATGAGAGCATTAATTTATCTGACCAAAGTTAAATAAAGATCAAGGCCGAGCCCTAGCTGATTTGGCTCAGTGTATACAGTGTCAGCCTGCAGACTAAAGGGTCCAGGGTTCAAGTCTAGTCTAGGGCACATGCCCGGGTTGTAGGCTCAATCCCCAGTAGGGGGCATGAAGGAGGCAGCCAATCAATGATTCTCTCTCATCATTGATATTTCTATTTCTCTCCCTCTCCCTTTCTCTCTGAAATCAATAAAAATATATATTTTTTTAAAAGATCAATGGTTGGAAATCCTATATAATAAAAGCCTAATATGCAAATTGTCCCCTCGATGGGGAGTTTAACTTCTCTCTATGACATGTGCTGACCACCTGGGGGCAGCGCAGAACATGGCAGGCATTGACAACACGGCGCTGGCAGCGGGCAACAGTGGAGGTGCTGCCAGCCCCCATGGGCCCTGACAAGAGTGGGACCACAGTGGGATGGTAGAATAGGTGAGCGGGTGGTGCCAGGCCAAGGCAGATGTGAGCGGGGCCTACTGGACCCACCGATCACCCTGCAGATGGCAACCAGTGGCGGGGCACCACCCGGCTCCCAGTGGGGGCCTGATGACTCAGGCGGAGGGGAGCGCAAGGGGACCTGGGGGCCCAGGTGCTGCCCAGGGCCCAGAGGTCAGCTGGGACCTGCCCTTCCACGCCAGATGGTTGCGCTTCAATTGCCAGCCAGGCCTAGGGACTGCACCCATGCACAAATTTTGTGCACCAGACCTCTAGTGTTTATATGCATGTGGAATTCTGTGGTACATCCATGCTTTGCTTTGACAATCAGATACTTGTGTAATTTGACTCCCTGGAAGTAAATAGCAGTAACTTATGACTCATGACATAATTGCTTTCATCCAAACATCAGAGTTTGACAGTTGCATATAGTAAGTATTAACACCTGCCTCTTAGGGACATTGTGATAATTAGTGTTTTCAACAATGTTTTGAACTGTAGAAAGCAAGAAACAACTGTAGGGTGATGTGTTATGATTAACAGAACAACTATTATTTATTTTTCTTATAATCAAGGTCATCTAGTCCCAGTGGCTCCTTTTAACGTACCTATTTAAGAATACCTTGATATTCCTCAGCCAAATAAAAGTTTCCAGACAATGGAATTCTTCCCTAAATTCAATCTAAAATCAATATGTTCCAAAATAATTCATGCCTCCTAAACACATTGAGGTCTGGTTTTTGCATCATTATCCATAACATTCTTATTGCTAAATCCATCTAAATACTTCTTAATCTTCACAGCATTTGACATGGTTGACCACTACTCTCTTTCTTTAGCCAATCTTTTTAAAAATATGTTATTTACATGAAAGCATTATAAATGAATTCTTTTCCTTCATCTCAAGTTTCCAAAATTTAATGATTCTTTTTAGGTGACCGCCATATCATATTTTTATGGGTTTGGTGCTGTTTTGGAGGTTCTCTTTTGTTCATCCGTGCCATAGTTTTTGTTTGTTTTCTCGCCTAGGCCCTGTTCTTTGCTTTCTAGACTCCTTGCTGCTGAGCAGTATCACACATTATGTGATTTCATATGAGAACCACAGACGGCTAAAGGAACTCAAATAGGACCTAGTCATTATAAAGGGGGTACTGTGGGATAGGTGGTATTTGAGTTGCTTCCTTAAAAATATGGTAAAAGAGGGCCATATGAAGTTACTAGTATAACACTGAATTTGTGTTTGTGTAAATTATATCTCTTATCCTATGGTCTATTCCAGCTTATTCTTTATAAAAGAAATGATTTCCTCTGAAGGAAGTTTGTTAGTTTTTATTCTAGTATCTCAAATCTAAATGAAGCTCATTTTTTTTTTTTTTTTGGCATCATGGCCGCTTCAGGCAGCCAAATCTTCCACCAAACATGTGATTCTATAAATGGTCATTGTCTCTTTGGAGCCATGTCCATGAAGATGCAGGCATTATCTAAGTGTATTACACAGTATTGTGGGGGCTCCTGGTGACAGGAGCGATCGTGAGTCATGTTACCGGCATCAGGCAGGTCGAGCACGCCGCAGAGCGGGTTGTGTTGATCTTGATCGATGCTCCATTTGGTGATGAAGTCTTTCCGGGTCATGGATGGATCTGCTGACCGGACGTGAGTGTGATGGACCCAGGTCACAACGCCGTCTACCTTGAAAGCGGTGGGGGTCGTCAGCACCACAGTGTAGGGACCCTTCCAACGTGGTTCGAGGGTCTCCCGATGGTGCCTTCTGACGTAGACCCAATCCCGCCAAATGTCCTCGTGCAGCCTCTGGAGCCCTCTCAAGGAAAGAGATTGTTAAAGAAAAGCCACCCAGTCCTCGCCAGTCTCCGAGTCAGATTCCTCCTCTCTTGGAGAACTTCAAAGTCCTGATGGCTTCTAGGTAACCCTGTTTATCAGTTACAGAGCTCTGCTTTTTTGGCTTTCTACCAGTTCCCTTTGTGGCAGAGCAGCAACCAGGCCTCTTTCAAGGGAGTGTGCTAGAAGTGGGCATCAGCCCCTCCTTAGCTAGCAGCAACAGGTACCAGTACCAAACCCTTTCAGTACATTTGACCAGCTTCTAAATGAAGCTCATTTTAAAGAAAAAGATGCTCAACTTATTCCTTGCATTAAAATGTGTTTATCTGAATTCAATAAAGCATCAAATTGAAAAGTTATGTGACTTCCTTAGACCATAAGTTTTTTCAAAGAAAAATTCTTATGATTGCAGAGTAGATTCTTCCATTTGGAGAAAAAAGTGCACTTTATTTGTATTTCTCATATTTAAAAAAAAATGTTGAAGCCAAAAATTACACACCTTTATTTTTTAATCTTCACCTGAGGATATTTTTCTATTGATTTTTAGAGAGAGTGGAAGAGAAAGGGAAAGACAGAGAGAAACATCGATGTGAGAGAAACACATCGATATCAACTGGTTGCCTCCTGCACGCACCCCGACCAGGATCTGGGCCAGGGAGGAGCCTGCAACGGAGGTACATGCCCTTGACCAGACTCAAACCCTCCCTTCAGTCTGCAGGCCAATGCTCTATTGACTGAGTCAAACCAGCTGGGGCTACACAACTTTTTATAGTAAGAAGTTTAACTTATAAACACGATTTTCAAAATATTAATATTTTAACAGAATTCTTTT
>NW_006291965.1:288541-289971 GCF_000327345.1 Myotis davidii
TTTTAAATTAAAAAATAAAAATAAATAAATAAATATCCTTTGACAAAAGACAGATCAGATGTGAGAACCAGGAGAGTCCGTTTGGGAGGTGTGGACTTTCAGGAATTTCCCCAAAGGAAGCAGCAAGTGGTGCAGCATCTGGATGACTCGGTGACTTTGCCAAGCATTTTTACATTTACAACATGCTTTAAAACAGCCCATCCTGACAAGCATGTAAGCCAGATCACCTTTATCATCCTGATTTTCAAAAGATGAAATCAAAATAGAGATCAGTGAGGCAATCTGCCTTCTTCCAATAGAAAAATGGCAAATGCTGACAGATGAGGAATCACGGAGCCTGAACCTATTCTGCTGTGTGAGCTGGACTCCAGGTCTCCCGGTTGGATAAGTGCTTCTCGGCGTTTGCAAACTTGAACAGACAAAGCAGTGCACAACTGTGACAGTTCACCAGATCATTCGGGTCAGAATTTCCCTTGTCCCTGGAATCTGAAAAACAATGTAACCTGAATTATTTAACAAATGCATGACTTCACATTTAGCTTTACTGAGAGCCACCAACACGCTAGTGATCCACAGGAAAGGGAAGAGATTTAATTCTCATCAGATTGGGCTGACATAATGAGAGTGTATGGGAATTTTGCTGAAAGAGGGGGTTGGGGGTGTGGAGGAGAGAGAGAGAGAATGAAAGAGAGAGAGAGAGAAAGAGAGAGAGAGAGAAGACACACAAGTTCTCTCTCCTATGCCTTCTGTTTGGACAATTCTCCTCACTAAAGAAGCATTCTTATTTAACTTCTGGCTTCCTTAAGTGAAATATACTCTCTCTGAAAATGTTATTTAATGCTTAGCTTTTAAATAATTTAATATTTGAACTTTAACATTACATTTAGTAATAAAATAATCACTCCTAGTGACTCCTCTTCCGGGCTCTGACACACTCCACGCTGGCCCAGCTGTGGAGGCCCAGGGAACAAGAGCCCAGCCAGAGTTCTAGGTATTGCTCAATGACAGTGCAAATTAAAGTGAAAGAAACAACACAGCTTGTTTGTCCTCTCCAGCCTCTCTCCAGCCAAAACACAGGAGGACCTGAGCAAGCAGGGCAAGGCCACAGGCAAATGACTCATTGGAAATCTTGAATGTTTGCTAAGTAAGGTCTTCTGCAGCATGGCATCCCAGATCAAACATCACTTTACAGTTCTTAAGTTTTGTGTGTGTGTGTTTGTTCATTGAAATGTTTGTAAGGTATCAAATGAACAAAAACACAAAGTGTTCAACATTGAACAAAACCATTTGGAAAGGAGAGAACAATTTTTTAAACAGCAGGAAAAATCATCATCCTTAATCTCTTCCAGAAGCAACCTGTTCACACTCTGTCATTCTTTTACACCAGGGTTTCTCAAACTGAATGCATAAATAAGTGGGACATCAAATCT
>NW_006291965.1:290173-298079 GCF_000327345.1 Myotis davidii
GATGTTCAGCAGCATCCCCGGCCTCTACTCCTAGATGTCAGTAGCATTCCATCCCCCACCTCCAATTATGATGATCAAACATGTCCCCAGACATGGTCAAATGTCACCTAGGGTGGCAAAAGGGCCCCAATTAAGAACAACTGCTTTAGACGGTATATTTTTGGAAAGCAAATGTCGATTGGAGATTTATATATGGGAAAGTTTTAGGAAATTCCTTGGGTAGAACTCAATCCAAGCTTTCATTTCACAAGGGAGAAGGCCCACAGAGAAATGACTTCTGCAGTCACCCAGTGGATCAGTGGTCAGATCCACTTAGCTTCTGATCTACTGGTCTTCTTACTTTCCTCTTTGTGTAATTCTTATGTTCCTACTTGATAGTCACATATGTGGAACCAATCAGAAGTGTCTTCGGCTGCTGCTCTTGAATTTCAACAGGTGTGAGTCTTCCCTGCTCTTCACACTCATCCCAGTTGCATGGGTGATAACAGAGTCTATTTTACTGAAGGGAAATCTGGCTTTTTAAACAGTGCAGTCCTTCTGCTCAGGGGCACTCAAGAAATTCCCAGAAGTTCTTGTGTTTCAGAACCTAGTGCCATTTTTATTTCCTGCTCCTTGTTAGTTTTTTATCTTCATAGGGCAACAATCCAGTGATCAAGGGTACATTTTTGCCTTCTTTGTTCTGATCCATTAATCTAAACATCAGCTCTAAATTTCTCTCCTGGAAAGCCCCTGCTTCTCTTCAAACCCAAACCCCCAATATCCTCCATCTGGACTAAAGGCAATCACTCCTTGCTTCTGCTCTTGTGCCTCTACGATACACAATCCATTCCTCACACAGCCTTGTCTTTCAAACATGCAAATCAGACCGAGCCATTCCTCTGCTTAAACTCTTCCCATGGCTTCCCATTACGCTTTCAAACACAAATTCCTTGCCCTGGCCTACAAGGCCTTATGTCTTGCCAGCCCCCCACCCCCTCTGCTTCAATCACTGGCCTTGTGGTTGTTCTCAGGCATTCCAAACTCGGCCCACCTCAGGGTCGTTGCACTTGCCCTCTCCTCTGCCTGGAATGCGCTTCCTCCATGTTCCTGTGACTGGCTCCTGTTCATCATTTAGGTTTCATCACCAAAGTCAGTTCTTCAGAGAGGGCTCCACTTTATTAGCATAGCTATCTCTGCCTGCACCTCCATCACTCTGGATCATATTACCCAGTTTTGTGTCCTCCATAATATTTATTTTTATATTGGAATCCAAATAATCATATTTACTAATTTACTTTTTATTACCTTTATCTCCCCAATCCCTCACCAGAATGTCTTTTTTTCCCCCACTGCATCTCTATTTCCCACAAAACCCAGCAGATAGTGCATAGGTGCTCAATAAACATTTGTTTTCTAAAATATGTTTTTACTGATTTTGGAGAAAGATGGAGGGAGAGGGAGACAGAGATAGAAACATTGATGAGAGAGAAACATCATCATGGATCAACTGCCTCCCACACAGCCCCCACCGGGGATTGGGCCCCACAACCTCAGCATGTGCTCTGACTGGGAATTGAACCCGGGGACCTCTTGGTGCATGGGTCAAAGCTCACACTAAGCCACACCGAAAGGGCTAAATAAACATTTTTGAATGAGTGAATGAATGAATGACAAACTTCAGAACACCTATGCAAACAGAATTTAGGATCCTTGGCATCCTTCTCTAATGACCACCACCCCCCCTATTCAAACCGACTCTCCACTTCCTGCTCCATCGTCATTGTGCTACACAATACTAGTATATTGTGTCATACTCAAAGCATTGAAGTGTTCATTTGGTGACACTGATTTAATAACCCATACCCTATCTGACTCTGAATGAGTCACTTGGATTTTATAAAATTTCCCCATTACATAAGATGTCGCTAACAGTCCTGCTTTTTATTTTAACCTTAGTCATGAATTCATTTACCTGGGTAACATCATCCAATAGGTAGGCCCCAAACCAAAAAGAACTAAGAGTTACTAAGAGGATTCTGCATATTTGCATGGGATTACTCCTACCACTACCTCATCTGATGTTGTGAGAACATATAAGATAATATCTGTGGAGTACTTAAATCTTAATGAGACATTCATACACATGAAAAATAAAGCTATTGATTTTTCTGACACTCAATGTGTCATTTATATGCCTTTTGTGAATAATTATATGAAGGTAGGTCAACTTTTGTGCATTTCTCATAAGTTAAGGGAAATCTAACTGTGTAAGACATTTACCCGAGAGATTCCAGCTCAGAATTTGAGAATGTTTAAGAATAAAAAGGCTGGATAAATGTCAGGAATCTTCTACCTCCTTTACTCTCTGAAGCATTTAACTGTTGTCACAGACCACAGAATGTCAGAGAGCAAGAAGGCCCCTTATAAAATCACCTGATCAAACTCTTATTTTATAATGAGATTTTCTTTAAGTATGCTGAGAAAGCCAGAGCCACAAAGTCATATATCAAAGTCCTTGAAGCTTGTTAGTAGTAGATGCCAGCCTAATGCCAGCTTCTCCCACTTTCACTCCAGGGATTGTTCTGTCATATCCTATTGCTCCTCAGGCACCATTACTCTATTACTCCCTAACTTTCAAAGGTCAAGCTCAAACCAAGAGGGGAGAGTAAAATGCTAAGGTCAAGATCTCACCAAGAAACAATGCATAGTTTTATTATAATATTTCCATGTTTTGTCTCTTGACGAGAAATAACCACTCCTATTGAAAGTATGCAAATAAGCATCTGGAAAGAATTCAGGTCAACATGGTCAACATTTCCAAGCCCTGGCTAACTTGGACAGCAGCCCTCTGGAATGCTCAGCAGGCTGGAGTAACACTGGATCCAGAAGCAAGTAGCCTGAGGCCAAAGTTAAGAAAAATATTTTAATTTAAAAAGTATATTTGGTAGGAAAGAACTGTCTTTAATTATTCAGCAACAAATGAGCATGGCTAAGAAAAGACAACATCCAAAAGACAACATCCAATACAGTAGTATCATTCCTTACATGCTTTAAAAATATCAAGACTTTAAAGAATCAAAAGTCAAGAATGTGTGTGCTTTGCATCATGAAGAAATATTAAGTTAGATGCTTTCTGCCCTTTTTAAGAATGTGGAGCAATAGTAAATGAATTTTTTAAAGGACTTCCATTTGTAAAAGTTAACAGGAATATTCAAGCATAAAATTCAGTTAGCTTAAAAACTGAATTTGTTTTCAGATAGCTGTAGAGCTACACCAGTATTGAGACACACACACACACACACACACACACACACACACACACACGTATTGAAAAGATAAATTGAGATGGCTCCATATAGAACCGGCAACATAATTTCTAATCACTAGGTATCTAGGGCACCAGAATTTCAAGTACCTTTAAAAGAAAATACAAAATGAAAGTAACCGTGGTCATTTCTATACATTGAATCAGCCATTCCTCACCTGTTAATACAGGAGAGATCAATTTAAAATAAGCCTTTAAAATGTCAAGCTGGTAGGAAAATGTATCAGTAGAAGTATAGGCAAGCTCTGATAAAAATATGAGCACACTATTATGTTATAAATTCTACTTTCTACTCTATTTCATGCTTCAATTTATTCCTTTTTTGTCCCTCCAAAATCTAGCAATAGAGAAGATTAGAGAATCGTAACTGATTTATTTCATAAATAAGTGGATTTCTTTTAGTATAGAGTCAAGATTATGTGGCATGTTTAACTCTACATTCAGTTTTCTTCATCCCGGGGTGATTAAAATTCCAAAAACAAAACAAAATACCCAAATAAATAATAATAATAGTATGACAACTGATATGTGACTATGCTTTATATCTTGGAACATTGTACTTAGATTTTAAAATATGCAGAATTGAACCCTAGAAGCCACATTTTACACTATTTAAGAATTATCTGAGTATATGTATTTATGTGGAAATGTACACATATGTTATTTACACATATATAATATTTAAATTTTAAAATAAATCATCACATAGGAAAAGGAGAATATTGAGACACTGACGCCATCCCTTTTTTAATATAATAAATAGAACAATATAAATTAGAACAGAAATAGTCATAATATGCTAAAATCTAGTTATTATCATATCTTGCTATAAACAACATAGTTGTCTGTTTTTTCAAATAGCAAATAATTCAATATAACTATCATTTCTTTTATTTTTTTAATATGTTTTCATTGATTTCAGGGAGAAGAATGGAGAGGGAGAGATAGAAATATCAATGATGGGAATCATTTATCAGCTGCTTCCTGCATGCCCTCTGACCAGGTCATGCACCCTGACTAGGAATTGAACTGTGAGTTCTTGGTTCATAGGTCAATGCTCAACCACTGAGCACACTGGCCAGGAAACTGTCATTTCTTTGCTTGTGAAGAATTCTCTGATTCTTTAAAAGTTAGCTAATTCTAATCTGATCAACAAAGACTACTTTTCCAGGTGCCTTATGCTCCATGTTAACAAAGTTGTACTATAACCGTGTCTGGTCACAGTTCAGGATACAAATAAGAATCGTGATACATCCCCCAAATATAATCCTAGCACCCCTCACCCGATATTTAAGCAATAACAGGAATGTTAGAGGTCTAGTTGATGGGACTACAGAGTGTATAAGGCCTTGCAACACGCTTCTAGTGAATAATAAAGCCCAGAGAAGATGTTTGTGAGTAAAATTGCTTCTTTGAAACATTAGACTCTGGGCATTTACTGCTTCTTATAAACTACTTTAAGATATTTTTTTTAAAAAAAAAAATTTTATATATCTTATTGGTTTTTTACAGAGAGAAAGGGAGAGAGAGAGTTAGAAACATCAATGAGAGAGAAACATTGATCAGCTGCCTCTTGCAAATCTCCTACTGGGGATGTGCCCGCAACCCAGGTACATGCCCTTGACCGGAATCAAACCTGGGACCTTTCAGTCCGCAGGTCGACGCTCTATCCACTGAGCCAAACCGGTTTCGGCAACTTTAAGATATTTCTTCATTCACTTATTCTGCAAATACTATTGCCTGCTCACTGTATGCAAGGCACTATGGAAGGCATAAGTTAAAAGGTGGGTATGGGGGATGTAGTTTCTTTCTTTATGGAGAATACAAATTACAGTCTAGTGGAGGAAACAGATACCTCACATAAACAAATAAATATATAGCTGCAAAGTGTTATAAATATTATATGGAAGGTAAAGTGAATTTGGAGATTAAGATTAAATAGAAAAAGAAAGTACTGACAAAAAAAAGATTAAATAGAGGGCACATACGTATTAAATCTAGGGAACACTGCTATCAGAAGCGTGTGTGTACCCATGGCTGGGACAGCGCAATGTCTTTAGAAAGCTTAGAAGTAGTGATAAAACTGACTAAAATCAGTCTGCTTTTCTGTCGTCACCATGCACTTGCAATTCTAAACAATGTCAATGATAAAACACTTCTCCTGGGGGAAAACAATCTTTTGTTGATCTAAGTTCTAAACAGTTACTGTAGTTACTAGTGAGTTTTAATAATGTAAACTAAAAATTAACACTTCTCTATTACTTATCCTTTAAGGCACACTGAATTCTACATGGGAGTTAATTTGAAGAACTCCCAGTTATACAGTCAGTCCCCAATACACATGAACTCAATGCTATGAACTGAACGTTTGTGTCTTCCTGCCAAATTCATATGCTGATGCCGAAATCCCTAATTTGGTGGTATTTAGAAAGTGGGGCCTTTGGGAGGTAATCAGGTCATGAGAGTTGAGCCCTCATAATGGGATTAGTGCTCTTATAATCTAGCTATATATATATAAGGCTAATATACAAAGTGTCCCCTCAGGAGTTTGACTGGGAAACCAGTTCAATTGCTTGCTATGATGTGCGCTGACCACCAGGAGGCGGTGCGGCACAAAGGAAGGCTGTGGCTGGCAGCCGGAAGGCTCCGATTGGCCCTGATCGCCAACCAAGCCTCTAGTGTCTTATAAGAAAAGACATTAAAGAGATGATCTGTTGTTCTCCACTCTGCTCTCCATCACGTGAGTAAACAAGAAGAAAATGGCCATCTACAAATCAGGGAATGGGCCTCACCAGACACCAGATCTGCTGCACCTTAATCTTGGACTTCCCAGGCTCCAGACTATGAGAAATAAATGTTTGTCATTTAAACCACCCAGTCTATGGTATTCTACAGTATACAGTAGCATGAACTAAGACACTCAACTACATGCATTTATTCCTACCTTAGGTTGAAGGAGGTGCAGAATAATTTGAGTTAGCTTTGGCCTCTGTTGCTGTCTCCAAATCTTTGGTTCTTTTTCATAGCCCTTTTTATTTTTTAATCTTTATTGTAAAAAGTATTACATATGTCCCCTTCTCCCTCCCCCATTGACCTCTTCTAGTCTGCCCCAGGCCTGCACCACCCTATTGTCTTTGTCCTTGGATTATGCATATATGCACACAAGTTCATTGGTGGATCTCTTCCTACCCACCCACTCTCTGCTGCCTTCCCCCTGAGGTTCAACAGCCTGTTCCATGCTTCTATGTCTCTGGATCTATTTTTGTTCATTAGCTTATTTTGTTCATTAGATTCCACATATGAGTGAGATCATGTGATATTTGTCTTTCTTCAACTGGCTTATTTCGCTTAGCATAATGCTCTCCAGGTCTATCCATGCTGTTGCAAATGGTAAGAGTACTTTGTTTTTTATAGCTGCATACTATTCCATGGTGTAAATGTACCACAGATTTTTTATCCACTTATCTGCTGGTGGGCACTTAATTTGTGTCCAAATCTTAACTATTGTAAATTGTGCTGCTATGAACGTAGGGGTGCATACATTCTTTCTGGTTTCTTAGGATATATTCCTAAAAGTGGGAACACTGGCTCTTAGTCCTCTCTGTGTTTTACAACCTGAGCACACGTGAAGTGCTCAGTCATGTCCATATTGTGAATGGCAAATTTGAAACAAAGGACTCATTCTTGGGTTTCTTTTCTATATCTCGAATAACTGCTGCTGAACTCACATAAAAGTCATAGCACAATAAGAGAGTAAAAGACTGGACATAAAATTCTAACGTGGTAAAAATATATGTATGTATATGACAATGCCACAGCTTCAGCCATTACTCACTGTGGGGTTTGGGTAAAAATTCAGAGATTAATTCCAAATTGTTATCTGTGCCTTGTACAAATCATCCTCCAAATCTTTGAAGAGTTCACAATTTTGGAAGTTTTTCATCATGTATGACGTTTTTTGAAAACTTTAAAAAAGATAGTCCTCCTTTTCATCAATTTTGAAAAGATTCATTGGTGGAAAGTGCTACAGATTGTAGGTTTGCGTGAAAAGGCTTTCCCAGACGCAATGGAGTGTTCATTCTGAAGCTGTACACAGAATAAGGACAAATTTCAAGAAGTTAAGCCCAACCTGTGAAGTACTAGAAGATACTGAAAAAATGTGTACATAAGAAGATCGGTCAGATTTTTCTCTTTGTATAGGCTAATTTTTTTTTTTCTGAGATAACTTTTTTCTGGAGTGAAGTTTTAGTTGAGGTTAATCAGACAAGTAAATTTGCTGAGACAGAATCGGTTTTAGACAATGTGTGTGAAACACCAGGCTTTAACATTTTTCCTTGAAGATCACAGCCAGAACTTGTGGGAAAAGTCTATAAATATACAACAACAAATGTAAGAAAATGGACATTTACATGGAGAAAAATTAAATTCTAAAGAAAAAGACCAGCAGCAACAGTAAAATCAAAAGGATGTGTGAGCACCTTGATCATTTTTACCAGGAATGGGCACTTGTTCTACAGCAATGAATTATAATGTCAATGTTTGCTATCATTTAGTGATTTTTCTCTAATTTTTTGTAGGAGAACTTCAGAGGTTTTTAAACAA
>NW_006291965.1:298255-303380 GCF_000327345.1 Myotis davidii
CCCCAGCTGGTTTGGCTCAGTGGATAGAGCGCTGGCCTGCAGACCAAAGGGTCCCAGGTTCGATTCTAGTCAAGGGCATGTACTGCAGACCAAAGGGTCCCAGGTTCGATTCTAGTCAAGTTGCAGGCTACTCCCTGGTCCAGGCCCTGGACGGGGATCATGCAGGAGGCAACCAATTGATGTGTTTCTCTCACATCAATATTTCTTTTTCTTTCCCTCTCTCATTTCTAAAAATCAATGGAAAAATATCCTCGGGTGAGGATTAAAAACAAACAAATAAAAAACACATCAATTTACAAAGTACTAAAACTGAAGAATGAGAAGGAACAGGCCATTCAAAGGGCAGGGCTAAGATCATTTCATGTAGATGGAACAACCTGAGCAAACACTGTGGATTATTTAAAAAAACAGGGTGTGTTTGAGGAATTACAAGAAAATAAATGTGGCTGGAAGACAGTAGATAAAACAGAGAATGCCTTGGGTTGTGCCTGGAGAAGTAAGCAGAAGCCAAATCAACCCTATTGGCTATGGGAATGAATTTTAATTTTTTTTTAAGCACAAAAAGAAAATATTAAAGTATTTTAAGCAGGAAAATAGTGTGATCATTTTTTTTATTTATTTTTTTACAAGATAACTCTGGCTGCAATGCTAAAAATAGATGGGAGGAAAGCAAGAGTGAAAATGTAGAGACCAATAAGAAGATTATTTTAACAATTTAAATGAAAAGTTGTTATGGATTGGATTAGGTTGATGGCAGGGGAGATGAAAAGCAGTGGATAGGCCTGAGGCCCAGCAGATAAATTTGGAATCTATATTTGAAGCAAAACTGATCAAATTTGTTCATGATACAGATGGCAAAAGTGAACAAAAGGTGGAATCAAGAAGTCCCACATTTTTGGTTTAGACAATTAGTGGTTGGTGGTCATTGGTTGAAATGAGGGAGAAACTGGTTTAGTGAGGAAAATCCTTTCCCACGGCTCAAAGGCAACCTCACACACAAAAACAAGCATAACAGTAAAGATAAAATATAAAGCCATACCCTCATTTTTTAAATCTTCACCTGAGGATATTTTTATTGGTTTTGAGAGGGAGAGAGCAAGAGAGTGGGGGGGAGAGAGAGAGAGAGAGAGAAAGCATCAATGTGAAAGAGAAACATAGATCAGTTGCCTCAAACCTAGAACCTCGGTATGTGATGTGCTCTAACTGGGGATCAAATCCACACCTTTTCTAAAAATTAATTGTAGAGAGAGAGGAAGGGGGGAGGGAGAGGAAGAGAGGAAGAGAGGGAGAGAGAGAGAGAGGGAATGAAGCATCAATTTGTTGTTCCTCTCATTTATGCATTCATGTTTCAATCTTGTATATTTGTATGTGCCCTGACAGGTGATCAAACCCTGAACCTTGGCATATTGGGATGATACTCTAACCAACTGAGCTACCAGGCCAAGGCAAACCTACAACCTTTTGGTGTATGGGACAATGCTCCAACTAACTGAGCCATCCAGCCAAAGCATGATACCCTCATTTAAAAAAAAAAAAATCATCATCTAGTGAACACCAAGATGAGATCTAGCCTCGATTTTCATTTTACAAATTAAAAAGCTGAGTTCTAATGGTAAAAGATGCCCTGTCTATGAGTCAGAGAAGCCATGTCCTAGGTCAGATTCTTTGACTCTCACACTCCAAATCCTTCACTCACGTTTTGTTTGTTTTATAAACCTTTTTCCTTTATCCCCTCTATCAGTTTCAGGCTATGACAGCTAACAGAGCCTATGAACTCAACTCTTCCTAAAGTCACAAACGGTGATGCCAAGAAGGTTCTTCCTGCCTTCAGATCCCTCAGGCTAACCATACCGCATTCAAGAGGATCACATGGAACACTGGCAATCAGGACATTTTCACTCATCAAGCTTTGTCTTCTAAAGTTAATACCCTCAAAACCATCCTGGGGGGCTACTAGGTTCTTTTAAAAAGTATGGTGACTCAAACACTTCTTTCAGACAAATACTTATTCAGTATCTACTGTTCTATAGGCTATGAGTGATTCAAAGGGGTGGTCTTTGATCCTTCCCAGCTGGAAGTTTTAAATTTGGTTGGACAGATTAAGATAAATAGGTAAGAACTGGTTAAGGAACAATGTTGGCTAATATAAAACTTAGCATCAAAATAGGTGGCTAGCCCAATGAGGGCCATGACATTTCAGAAAAGGTGAGAGAAATCAAAGATTATAGGCTATAGATGAAAAAAGAACAATCTGGCTTTAAAAAGAAAGGAAGATGCAAACTTTAACTCAAAGAAACCAATCCAGCTCAGGGTCTGGCCAAGCTCCCAAAAGAGTCAGGAGTTTTAATAAAGAACAGTCGTGTTGCCCAGCCAGCATGGCTCAGTGGTTGAGCATCAACCTATGAACCACATGCCTGGGTTGTTGGCTCGATCCTCAGTGTGGGGCATGCAGGAGGCAGCCAACCAATGATTCTCTCTCATCATCAATGTTTCTATCTCTCTCTCCCTCTCCATTCCTCTCTGAAATAAATAAAAACATGTTTATATATAAAAAAAAAAGACCAATAATGTTGGTGATTGTATTTAACAGAGGCAGAATAACTAAGTTGAGAAGAATAACTAACCATTATGCTTGTTTTAACTCTGGTAAGCCTTATACCTACTCTATGAGGAGGTACTATTTAGTTTCATTTCACCAATAAGAAAACTGAGGCATGGAGTGGTTCTATAACTTGCCTCAGTCACACAGTGTTGGGTTCCAAGCCCAGATATTTTCTTAAGAGACTGTGCTTTAACCACTACAGCAGATGGCCTCCCACATGAGCACTAGTGGTTTGTAACAACAAAGGGAGAGGCATCAAAATGACCATGATGAAGTCTGGGAATAATGATTAGGGACAAAAAGAAATGACTACTAGTTCATGCAGAGACATGGTCAGATTGCAAGGACAGAAGCAGGCCTAAGTGTTAGCTTTCAAATAGTAAGGATGAAGATAAATGTTAAGTTCTAGAAAGACATAGCTCCTGGTTTGGAGAGGGGGTGGGATTTAAAAGAAAAAAGTAAAAAAGTCAAGGGCAAGCACAGCCAAAGATAAGCATGCCTCACTGAGGCAGATCCCTGGCAGAAAGCCAGTCTGAAGCCCCTGACTTCACTACCTCTGTCCTTGTATCTTAAGGAAGAATCATGTCAGCCTCAGAAAGGAAAATAAATGAAATAAAATCTGATAGTGGAGACTGAGCATGAGATGCTTAGGACACACACTGAACCCCATCTCCCTATCTCCTTCATGAGGTAAAGGACAGATATTAAAATGTATGAAGAAACAAAGTCAACTAGATATGCTGGATGGTAGAACTCTGAAATTCAGGATGAGTGGCTAGAATTAAATTTTGGAGGTAATATGGATCCACTGAAGGATCTTGAAGCAGAAAATAAAAGGACATACTTAGCACATCAAGTACCCTCACTTGACTGTGGTTTATATAGTTGGATTAGAGGCAAAAGAAAGGCGATAAGCAGCAAAGTATAAATGCAGGCAAGGTGAGAAGACGTGCAATTTGTTATCAAGAAGATTTGAGAAGGCAGTTAAAACAATGATGGAAATATGAGCTTCCAGGAGAAATCCAAACTCTCAGGGATGAGGTTTTGCAAGTCTGGAAGAGTTTCTTCCTGCAGCGCTAACAGTTGACAAGGGCACTTTTGTAGCACATTCCACAACCTACTGAAAAGATGAGTTCCTCGGAACAGAGGCAAACCGTGTAATTTTAGGTAGACGTATAGTTTCCTTTGAAAACATTCTTTCATTCATGACAAATACAGCCTTAAGCAATATCCCACATGATTCATGTGGCTGTAACACACTCAACTAGTTTTTCTAAAAGATTCACGAATCTGTCCTTAAGAATTGGGACAATTCGCAAGTATTGGTTTAACAAATAACTGATATGTACCTGAAGCAAGAGTACTAATACTGAAAATAAACCATTTCTATGTTGGTATAAAAAAATTAATAATAATCCTTTTCTTTCACCACATCTTCGCGTACTCTAAATCTTTATCACCGGCTGTCAGCTATATTATTGGTCTTTGGTCTTTTTTTATTTTTTAACCACTATTTTCAGGGAATTATATTTAAAAGCACTCAGAATGAAAACCTAAAAGTAGCTTTAAAAAATTTTACAATCAGCAGTAATCCTCACTGGTCCCCGGGATCTGTCTCTTGCATCAACAGCATTTGGACAGAACAGATCCAGAGATGCCCCTTCCTCCAGCCTCAACCGCCCTCCAAGCTCTTTTCTAGCCTCCACCTTCACAACACCCCAGCCATCCTCAGGCTCCAACACCATTTTTTAATCTTAACTCCTTACTGTCAAACAACCACGAGCTCCCAAATTCATCAGAATTATTCCATTGAGGTGGAAATTGCCGTCAACCATCTGGTCAACCTGCAACTGTGGGCCTCCTACACCCGTGGTCAGCAAACGT
Organism: Myotis davidii; assembly: GCF_000327345.1. NCBI lineage: Eukaryota > Metazoa > Chordata > Mammalia > Chiroptera > Vespertilionidae > Myotis > Myotis davidii. Next base: position 302,742 of record NW_006291965.1, read on the forward strand.
GGCTCGCGAGCCACATGTGGCTCAAAAAAAGCCTCTTGGGCCTTGAGTGTGGCGCTCCCACAAAATACCACGTGTGGGCACGCATGTACAGTGCAACTGAAACTGTGGCCCATGCGCAGAAGTCGGTATTTTGTGGAAGAGCCACACTCAAGGGGCCAAAGAGCCGCATGTGGCTCGCGAGCCGCGGTTTGCCGAGCGCAGTTTGCCGACCACTGTCCTACACCTACCTGTCTCTGGGCTTCTATTTGGATGATGACAATGTGGCTCTGGAGGATGTGGGCCACTTCTTCCCTGAGTTGGCCAAGAAGTGCAAGGGCCCGAGAGTCTCTTAAAGTTGCAAAACCAGTGCAGTGGCCACATTCATTTTCAGGTCATGCTGAAGCCTCCCCAAGGTGAGTGGGGGCAAAACTCAGGCAGCCATGGGGGCTGCCATGGCTTTAAAGAGGACCCTGAACCAGGCCCTTTTGCGTCTTCAGGCCCTGGTTCTACCCGCACAGACCTTCAGCTCTGTGGCTTCCTGGAGAACCACTTCCTTGATGAGGAGGCAAAACTCATCAAGAAGATGGGCGACACCTGACTCACCTCCACAGGTTGGCCGGCCCCCAGGCTGGGCTGGGGGAGGATCTTTTTAAAAAGCTC
>NW_006291965.1:304448-310584 GCF_000327345.1 Myotis davidii
CATTCGACAACCTACTGAAAAGATGAGTTCCTCGGAACAGAGGCGAACCGTGTAATTTTAGGTAGACGTATAGTTTCCTTTGAAAACATTCTTTCATTCATGACAAATACAGCCTTAAGCAATATCCCACATGATTCATGTGGCTGTAACACACTCAACTAGTTTTTCTAAAAGATTCACGAATCTGTCCTTAAGAATTGGGACAATTCGCAAGTATTGGTTTAACAAATAACTGATAGGTACCTGAAGCAAGAGTACTAATACTGAAAATAAACCATTTCTATTTTGGTAAAAAAAAATTGATAATAATCCTTTTCTTTCACCACATCTTCGCGTACTCTAAATCTTTATCACCGGCTGTCAGCTATATTATTGGTCTTTGGTCTTTTTTTATTTTTTAACCACTATTTTCAGGGAATTATATTTAAAAGCACTCAGAATGAAAACCTAAAAGTAGCTTTAAAAAATTTTACAATCAGCAGTAATCCTCACTGGTCCCCGGGATCTGTCTCTTGCATCAACAGCATTTGGACAGAACAGATCCAGAGATGCCCCTTCCTCCAGCCTCAACCGCCCTCCAAGCTCTTTTCTAGCCTCCACCTTCAGAACACCCCAGCCATCCTCAGGCTCCAACACCATTTTTTAATCTTAACTCCTTACTGTTCAACAACCACGAGCTCCCAAATTCATCAGAATTATTCCATTGAGGTGGAAATTGCCGTCAACCATCTGGTCAACCTGCAACTGTGGGCCTCCTACACCCGTGGTCAGCAAACGTGGCTCGCGAGCCACATGTGTCTTCAGGCCCTGGTTCTACCCGCACAGACCTTCAGCTCTGTGGCTTCCTGGAGAACCACTTCCTTGATGAGGAGGCAAAACTCATCAAGAAGATGGGCGACACCTGACTCACCTCCACAGGTTGGCCGGCCCCCAGGCTGAGCTGGGTGAGTATCTCTTCAAAAAGCTCATCCTTAAGTATGACTAGGAGCCTGAGGAGCCCAGAGGCCTTTGAGGAGCCCCCTCTGCAGCCCCCTCGTGTCTGGCTTTTGCTTTAGCCTTTCCCAGAAAACACGAGGCATCCTTTTAACCACCCTGGAGCCCTCTCTCATGCATTAGACCACATGGGAACAATAAAGCTTTCTGCAGAAAAAAACAATTTACAATCTTGTGAATTAAGCTCTGCTTCTCATTAATAAAGGAAGATGAACTGTACACTGTCATAGGAACAAAATATATGTGATTCCATTAATGTTTTCATAAAAATTTTTCTGATGATTTTTTTTAAAAATAGCTCAGATTTTTTATATTCTGTATGTCAAAAAATATATATTAACTACAAATTTAAAAAATTATATAATCCACAGCTATATTAGCTATTAACCAATTATTTATAATGTCTTCATGGATACAACCTCTTAGTTAACTGTTTGCCAGTTTTTGATTGTATGAGTGAAGAATTTTTCCAGAATGTTTATAAATATAAAAAATTGGATCATCTCAAAAAGCTTTCTTTGATGAAGCCCTTTTACATCTGTTAGCACTTCCCTCCACCTCTCCACCACCTTTCCTGGGAACTACTGTCCATTCAAAGGTTAAAGGGATGAATCCTAATGTCATATTTCTGTTTCATGGCCCTACCCCATGACCACAGTCTGGAATTGGAAAAGAGAAGAGAGGCAGCTTCTCCTTCCAGGTAGCTGGAGGTGGAACATACAGCATTGGTAACTTTCAGAAACTGTATTTTCCATTGATGCATGCAAAGTTAAAAAAAAAGCTAGTCCACAAAGAGAGAGAGAAAAAAAGCATGAAGTTAGACACAGACAAAGAGGTGTTCAAGCCTCTGGTCAGTTTATTCCTGAGGCTTATTTCTCTGTCTTAAATTTTGCCAGTGTCCTATATCATAAATTCTCGTTGTTTGCATAAGCTACCTCAAACGGGAGTGTGTCATTTGTCTCTCCAGAACAAGAACATGCACATGACGAGCAGTGTGGCTGGCATCTCCCCAGGCTCATCACATTGCCCGGGTGCTCTCAGCCACAGTTCTGGTGGTTGCTGGGAGACATCGCTGGTAGAGTATGTTCAGGAGGAAATGAAGAGGGGGAGAAGCAATCTGCTTAAAACAGCAGCTAACACCCCTAGATTGCCAAGCCATCTCCCTTCCTTCAATTTATCACCCAATCTCTGGAGCAGAGTTATCTGCTTGGGGAAAAAAATAAATCATTTTGGCTGCCCAGAGGCCCTTCTAGAGCCAAGGATTTCTCTTGGGTTCCTCAATATCTCACAAGCCTGTTTCAAGTTATGCATTATGAGTTGTGGGAATTCTCTTTATAAGTACACTTCACAACAAAGTGCTCAGCTTTCAATGGGCAAAGCAAGAAGAAGGGCACTTGAGCAGCTATATCATTGTTATGCCCAGAGTTCGGGGTCCCCAATAATCCACCACCAGGGAGCCTCTTCCACTGCAAAAGCAAGGAGTCTTTATTAATCTTATTAATCAAACCTAGCCGAAACCGGTTTGGCTCAGTGAGATATAGGTTTGTCCCAGCCTCTGTCCGATGCAGCAGTAAGGCGAGAGAGCATGTCGCAGGAGAACAAAGGTTATATAGGGCTAGTTATTTGGGTGGGCTTAGGGGGTGACGTGGGTTACAGAGATTGGTCATTTAGGTCAGGGTTTTTCATCAGGGTCTTACAGCACAAAGGTCAGGAAGTGACCAGCACATTCTGAGGCTTGGGCCATCCCCCACTATAGCCTTATCAGGACCTTAGCTGCATTCCTGGAGCTTCATTGGTCCACTCAGGTGGTGGTTGGGGGAGGTAGGTCAATACCGGCATTCTTGTGGTCACTCAGAAAAGGAGGGGGCTTGGGCTGAGGGCCCAGCCCTACAAGGCAAGATAGGGGAGAGGGAGGGGGGTATGTTTCTGCTTTGTCCTTTCCTCATAAGCATCCCTCTCCAAGGCTAGGGAAGAATCAGACCTCACTATAGAATGTCACTTCCTCCTACAAAGTATCCCTTCCCCTCACCCCCACCATCACTCCTGCATGTATGCAGATTAGGGGATGAATCAGTCTGTCACAATGACAGGATCCTCTGTGCCAAGTAAGCCCAAGCCCAGACTAGTAGACTGACTTCCATTTAAGAATTCTGAGCCATAGGGTCATTAAAAATAGATTACTATGCCTTTTCCTTAGGCATCCCACAGACACTCAGAAAAGTTAGTCTCATCAGCAAGCTCTTACAAGACTACATTTGCATTTTGTCTTTCTGAAGATTAACTTGAATCTGTCCAAGAAAATTAAAATACATTACAGTACTCTTTTGAAGGTTTCACCAAAATCAGCATGGCTTCTGAGAGTTGGCTTCATCTCACCTCACCTTCCCCCCCCACCCCCGAGTCATGGCCATAGCCTCAAAATGACTTGGTTTTAAGCATCTTAATCAAAACTTACTTCTGCCAACTGGTCTTCAGGTGTTGGTCCACACAAGATCAACTGTCCCTGCTGTATCGTTTCTTTCACTGCAAGATCATTTAGCTGTGGAGGTCTTTTCTATGACCATTCAGCTTGCAGCCACATAAAATAGTCTGCTGCTCTCCTACTTCTCTGGGCTTGGGAAAAAACCCAAGAAGTTATCTCATACACCCCTGTCCAGATACACCTCAATGATATTTCTTTATTCCTAATTCATGAAAATCATGTAGAAATTCTGAGTTCTGCCTTGTTCCCTAGACCCTATATTATGAGACTTTCTGACCTTCATTCCCAAAACCTATTGTGGGGAGGGGTGGAGGAGTAGCTTTATCCTCTATCCTCAGAACTGGGCAAAGCCCTTATCAGAGATCCAAGTCTTTACTCTCTCCTGATTTTCTCCTTTCTTCTGTAAATATTTATGTAATTGCAGGTGGGGAAAACTGGTTTAATATGATAGTTTTATTATAACTTTTCTCTCTGATGCCCAGACCAGTGGATTTATTAATGAAAGGGACAAACACTAGATTCTCTGTTAAGTGTTCTGCATCACTCCATCCCAGAAGCAATGAATGCCATTGAAAACATCTCAAAATATTATTTTAGAATATATGAAGCCAAAATTTTTGACAAATGCAATTATATATTATATTATATTATATTATATTATACCAGAGGCCCGGTGCACAAAAATTTGTGCTCTCGGGGGAAAGGAGGGTCCCTAAGCCCGGCCTGTGCCCTTATGTATCCAAGTACTAAAGACAATGCACAGGCATTATTTTATGTGCATAGGTCTACCACAGCAGAATTTATTATTTGCAAAGTCACAGGAATTTTTGCTCAATACCTAAATTTCTCCTAACTAACTTTTTAATATTCTGGGCCCATGTTTCGGCATACTTTTAAATAGATGCATAATTATATAATGTTTGGCCTTGCCCTATCTTCATGCTTCTCACACCTTTTACAAGTACATAAAAATAGTAAGAAGTGATTTTGCAATTATTCATCTAATTCTGTTAAGAAATCTATCATGTAAATGTGACAAAGGTCATAGTGAAGTTCAGTTTACAGGCCTACCTGCCTCAGGAATACGGGAAATTTAGCTAATAACACAGACTCCCTGAAGTAACAGAGAAGGAAAGCCAGATCTGGGTCCTCAGATTCAGAACCTTTTGGAGAATAGAAGGGCTGCCCTAAGTTCGGGGGGCGGGGGAGGCCCCAAGAAAATTGGAATACTGAGGGACATGAGCCCATTCTCAGGTCTCAGAGAACAGGTACAAGTACTATCTAGAGGGGCAGAAACCAAGAGGCCTTTGGGGGACGGGGGTCCCTCAGTACTCTTGTCATTTAGTGAAAGCTCCTGAGACTATCTGAGAAGTGGAAGCCCTTTCTTCTTGCAACAGAAACAGCCCAGTGATCGCAGCTGATAACAGTGGCAGTGGGAACAATAACAAGTCCTCTACAACAAGCAAGGGGCACAGCCACCACAGCTGTGGCAGCAGGGAAACAGAACCAACGCAGGCACACAGGGAGCAGGTGAGGTCTGCAAAAGGCACAGCAGGGGTGCTGGCAACCACAACAAAGAGAGTCCAGCGACAGGAGGAGGGTGAGTCACTCAGGGCCTGGGGGAGGGCAGAGGAAAGAGGCATCTCTCCTGATGGTAAACATCCCCACCGGGACCAGAGCCAAACCAGGAAACACCAGCATAGCTACCTCTGGTTGCACAGCCAGTTCCTACAGAACTGCTACATCAGAGTACCTGGAAGAAGGATCTAGGAATCTGACACTTAAACAAGTTTTTAGGGTGATTTTCTTTTTTTAGCAGTACTGCCCATAGATCTGAGCAGCTGGGAATCTTGCCCCAGATCCTAAGTTTTAGAGAAACTTCTTCTAGCCATGGTCCACACAGGTCAAAGTGTCCTAGGGGTCAAGAGAACGTGCCAACAGGACCTCATGCCCACCTAATACATAAGCACTCCCCACCCAGACCATGCTCCTAGTACCCAAGACCCTGGATTATCTGTCCAAATGACATAAAAGACCAATTCCAGGGCCCAGACAGATCTCTTCTCTCAGTCTACTTTCCCACAGGTGGACCAAGTGGGAGAATAGACTAAAACCAAGTATTTTCCAAGGAGGCGATGTGGGCATGGGGCTAGACTTGCCTGGTGGACTGATCACTGTGCTCTCCAGGCTGCTCACAGTAGGGCAAGAATAGGAGGAGGAAAAGAATGGGGCCCTCCCCCTTCTCTCTTTCCATCTGCACTGGCACCATGGGCCCACAGATATACTAGCCTAGCCTAGAGACTCATTATTTTTTTTTGCTCTGTTTTTTGAGGGGGTTTTTTGTCACAGGGGTTTTATTTAATTTAGTTTGGGTTTTCTTTGGTCTTGTTTTACTTTGTTTTTAAGAAACAGAGAAGGAAAGAAAGCTCTTAGCATCAAAAATGCCAATTATAAAATGAACGAATACTAGAATTTAATCCTGCTGTGACTCTACAAGTTCTTGATTTTTCCTTGGCAGGTGAAGTCTTGAAAAACAAAGCTTGCATGATTAAGTGGCACCCTAAAACTTTGAATTCATTTAGTTTCAGTAGTATCTTGTTGCACATTTTTCCTGTGCTCCCATTGTCCCTGCCAGTGGGAGAAAAAATAATATAGGATTAA
>NW_006291965.1:310659-319533 GCF_000327345.1 Myotis davidii
TAATAGCATACTTAGTTTTTGGTTTTAAGGATTGTTTGTTTGTTTCATGTCAGCAAGGGGAGAGAACAACAGCTCAAGGTGTTTTTCTTTCTTTCAGTGATACTCCAGCTACTGAGCTTCGTCACCTATGACAAGCTTTGCATTTGTCAGTCACAGCTGGTCTTTGATAATAGTCAGTGTTCCTTTCTGGGTGCAATATTGAGCAACAAAACTTGGGAAGAGATCCAATTATTCATACTGTTATTAAAGTTAGACATTTGTTTTGCCCTAAATGTATCATACCAAAAACCAAAGGCATCTGAGTCAGTATGGGCAACTGTTTCCCTTTTTTTGCCAATGAAGTTGTGCCATGAGGATAAAGAGCAGCACAGAGAGGAAGCAGTGGCCTAGGAGTGATCTGGGAAATTCCAGCTGCCCTCCTGCCCTACTTATTACGAATAGAGATGACTCACTGTTAGGAAGCACACAGATGTTGACTTGGCCAATAAAATCCTTTGCAAAATTTAACTTTTCTGGACCCTCACTTCCTCTTCTGGGAAAAATAAAACAGCTTATTATATTTAGCCACCTACATAGTATTGTTTGGTACTGGTATAAAAGAATAGGCATTCACATCATTTTTTAATGTGCTATTTCTTATGTCCTTGAAACCAGCCTTCTCCTGGAACATGTGTGTCTATAGAAGACACATTGTACAATAGAAACCTCCACAACCCAGGCTCCTGCTGTGCAGATATGTGGTGGTCTGCTGCTTGAAAGACATGGGAATTTCAGATAAGCACACCTACTAATAACTCCTGATGTGTCCACCCAAATATAGGCATCCAGAGACTCAGGTTATAAACCTGGCTCTACTGAGTGGCTGTGACCTCAGTTTCCTCACCTGTGAAATCAAAAGGTTTGACTCTAAAGGCTTCTACCTCCTTTATTGTTTTATGATTCTACAGTGTTAAAAATAAAAACCTATAGCACCTACCCTCTCTATTAGCTATCTGCCATAAGAGTAAGCACGTACCAGTTTTCTTTCAGTGTAAGAGGTAGAAGAGTATGGGTTGGGTAATACTGGGTCAAGGATAAGACACAACTTGTAATTGAGTTAAAAACAATTCCTTACTTACCTCATTGGGCTGTTGTAATCATCATATGAGATCACATCCTTGAGAAATTTATCATTAATTGTGCTCTATAGAAACATGCTGTAGACTGATTGTGTCTCTTCAAAATTTTATGTTGAAACCTAATCCCCAATGTGATATTAGAAGATGGGGCCTTTTGAAGGTGCTTAGGTCATGAGGGCAGGTCTTAATGAATGGGATTAGGGTCCTTACAGAAGAGACCCTGAGACTCCTAGCCCCCTGTGCCATGTGAAGTTACAGTGAAAAGGCAGCTGTCTGTGAACCAGAAAGTGGGATATCACCAGACACTAAATCCGCCAACACCAGCCTCCAGAACTGTGAAAATAAGTCATGCAGTCTGTGATATTTTGTTATAGTAGTTTAAATGGATTAAGATAAGATGTTGTTACTATTACTAATAACAAATATAAATATATTTTATCCAATAAACATTGGTCAAGCATCTTCTATATATCAGGCATTAAGAAGACACTATCCTGTTGTCCCAGGGCTCACAAGGAGTCAAAGGAACTCTGTTAAAATGATAACAATATCCTTTAAAAAATATTTTTTTACCTTTATAAAAAGCTTGAAGTTGAATAAAGGATAAAATTGCTAAAGCTATTTTCTTCTCTATTTTCAAGTATTACACATATTTTTAAATGTCCCTTCCCCAAACCTGAAGAAAAACATACCTGAGATTTGGCAAAAGCTCAATTGATTTCAGTGCTAGGCAAAGAAATCAAAGGTGCTACCATCTATTAACTGTTGGGACCAAGGATAGTGGCAAGTTTTTAATGGACTCCCCAGCAATGACAAGAGAAAAATGGATAATTATAACCTCACTGTAAAGGGTAATAAAAGACTGACCTTGGGCTATGAAAAATGTGTCTGTGGCCTTGGGTCTGCAAAGCCCACTATCCCCCACTTTGAACTTTATGCTTGGGTAGCATGGCTCTTACCAGCTTCTAGATCCCTTTATATAGCACGCTGGTTCAAACCTCTGTGCATTTTCTCATTCTGTGCCCTCAGCCCGGAATAAGTAATTCCCCATCACTCCTTGCTCTTCCTCCCTCCTTGGTCCTCCTCCTCCTCCTCCCTTCTCTTTCACCTCTCCCATAGGCTGCTGCTCATTTTTGAAGATTCCACTCCACTTTATTTCCTGCCCAAAGTCTCCGAATTCCCTGCCACCCCGTCTTTGTGAGCTGCCCCTTCACTGCACTCCTATCAGCTCTCCGGTGTCATGGCACTTACCACGGTTTGTGAGAAACTTCTGTACTGTGTCTGTTTCTTCCTCTATCCCAGTGGTTCTCAACTGGAGGAGATTTTGTGCCCGGGGGCACATTCCATCTATCCTTTTTCTCATTTCTTTGTCATCTTATAATTCTGGTTTGGACCCCTAGGCTATTTGCTTTCTCCTCCAGCCTCTCATGGGCATGTCTTTAATCATTTTGCATACTTCATACTTCATTTTTGTGTACCTTAAAACTTTTAACCTTTCATCTGAAACTAAATGCTAAAAAATATAATGCTTATGAATATATTATATACAATATTAAGTTCAAAATAGTATGTTTCATGTTGTATATTATAGATATGCTAAGCTTCATTTTAAGATTAAATAAAACACATGGAAGTGCATGCATTTATGTGTACACAGCCTCTCTGTGCCTGTGGCTTGTTACTGTCAACACTTATAAGCTCATAGGTGTGGTTTTCCAATAATCACTGGACATATATGTATGTCTGTTGGTAGAGCTAGTCATTCCTACCAAATGTTTGGGAAATGTATTTAAACACACAAAATAGTTCCTCCTACAGAAAGCATAATAGTGCCTTCTCCCACATCCAAGAATAATAATTAACTTCCTTCACAAAAGAATATATTAAAGCAAATTGAGACCTTACTGAAGAAATATTTCTATTGGGAACATAAGCTAATGGGTAACTCTAAGAAAGCTCTCACAGACATTGTTCAACCAGTATGAAAACAAAGACAGCACAAGAAATAAACTGATGCCAATTGACCTCTTAAATTAATGACTGAATATTGTATACTATATAATTGAGAGAGAGATAGAAAGATCAATATGAGAGAGAATCATTGATTGGCTGCCTCCTGCATGCCTCACACTGGAGATCGGGCTGCAACCCAGGCATGTCCCTAACCAAGAATCAAACTGTGACCTCCTAGTTCATAGGTCAACGCTCAAACACTGAGCCATGCCAGCTAGGTGACTTACAATTTTTTGATATGAAACTGGAATTCAATATACTGTAATTTTTAAAAATTTATTGGGGTACACTCTATTTTAAATGAAGCAGGGGCAAAACGGAAGAAGAAAAAAAAGTGAGCCCTATTCTCAGATAATGTAAGACTCTGGACTTACATATTAAACAACTGAAACCTACATGTAGAAACACTAAAACCAGTACCAATAAATGTGTTCTTCACATGTGGCTCATTGCTTTGCAAACAGTAGGTGCTTGTTGAAATAATTGTGGAGCCAAATGAGTCCTAGCAGCATTAAGAGGATCTGATTATAGGTATGAACAGTGTTAGGTGCAAAATGAGTTTGTAAGAAAATATGGATAACTTCTTTATGATAGTAAACAGTAACTCCCCACAGGACTTCCCCATCATCAAAAAGTTCCAATGGTCTTCTAAATATTGTGAATATTAAACAAAAGTATCCGGCTGAAGACAGCAATTTATTACAGTGAGAATTGCCATAATTCAACTAAATGTATATTGAGTGCCCATAACAGGCAGAAACTGCACAATTGATATTTAAAAGTCTTAATTTATTCACAATACTGGCAAAAATCCCTACATAACTATTCAAAATTGTGGTCAGTATAAAAATGGTAATGAGTGTAACCACATTTTATAAGCTTACTTTTCTCTAAATTAGAAACATTCTGAATTGGGATAGGAGTTTGTGATTCTAGGCTAATTTGTATCAAGTACCTATTTATTTCTGCTACTTCGTATTTTAAATATAAAGCAAGCTATGTCTTCTTCATAGTCTTTACCAAGGTTTCCTGAATTTAGTGTGTTTAAAAATAACTAAAACCAAAATGGGCTATGGATTCCCATGTCACAGTAAACTCACCAAGATCTAGAATCTTCCTTCCATAATGGAAAGCTCTAAAGTCCTTCTCCCATTCAAAGAGTCCTCACTGCATCTGAAAAACAATGAGATCACATTTAGCGCCACACATGTTAAGACACTTGATTCTACCAACAAACCACATTTCCACTGTTTCATAAATGATCTTAGAAATTAGAATCTATGCATAACTTCTCAACTTTGAAACATTATTATCTTGCAAAAATCATTATAACAATATAATGAAAGAATGGACTCATGAAATGAAATCTATTTTTTCGACAATCAACATTTATCATATCAAAGGGCTAAGATGATCACATATTCCAGAAAAAAATTATCATATACCAAGCAAATGAGCCTATAAGAAAGAGTTCCACAAAGAAATAGGACTGAGGTGGGAAAGGGAGTCATTTACAAGGGTGCCAAGTAGTGTTGGGTTTTTTTAAATTTTTAATTCATGGATCTGAATATGTCACTCTACTTAAACACCTCAACTGTTTCCCATTGCCCACAGTATAAAATCTAACTCCCTTCCCACAGCTTTCAAAAACCGGGTTAAAGCTCACTTCTCCAGTGTTGTCCCTCATCACTCTAAATGCTCCCAAAATTCTTGTTATACTAGCTTTCTTGTGGCTCTGTGAATAACCCACAGGAAAAGCTGCAGAAACTTCCATCCAGCGAATAAAATTCTGTTTGATGAATCCTTGTTTTTTCACATAGAGTTTCCCCTAACTGAAATGGCCTTCCTTACCTGACTCATCTGCCCAACCCAGGCTAAGAGAGCCCTCCTCTGAGAAGCCATCCCAAACCACTTTCCCAAAAGTTACGCACTCTTTACCCTTCGTCACATAGCATTGCTATTATACTATTTATTGCAACTATTTGTTCCCTTTTAAGTGGAAATTCCTTCATGGCATTTTGTGTCTTAATTATCTTTGTATCTTAGGCCCTGACAGTTTCAGGCATATCGTGAGGTTTGATAAATGTTAAATGTTATATTGATATTGTTGAATCCTAAGTAGACACATGATGTACACTTGAAAATCATCCCTGTATTTTAATAGCTATTAGTTTTATTAAAACTGACCTTCTAACAATATCTATACTAATAAAAAGGTAATATGCAAATGGTCAGGACACCCTCACATGTAACGATTGATCAGCTGGAGGCTGCATGCACAGCATGCAGGGACTTGCAGTGTCAGGGACTGGGGTGGGGCACAGCAAAGGCCTCTCCCTGTGCCTGCACCGGCAGTCCACAGGTCTCCGCTGGCTCCAGCCTACCTCTTTGGGGCAATCCATCAAGGAGCCCCAGATGGGTGGGTGGGGCCTACCTCTTTGGGCGATGGATCATGGGGCTCCCGCACTGTGACGGCACAGGCCAGGCTGGGTGCTCCCCCACCCCCTCAGTGCATGAATTTTGTGCACTGGGCCACTAGCCTATGTATATTTTCCTTCTATTATGTTTTGCCTCACATCAAAACTCCTTGCTTTTCTACTGGGTATAGTCTGTCTCCTATTTTATAATATTCAACTGGCTTCATTGTATAGCAACATGATGGCTAGCAAAAGAACACAATCCATGGAAACATTGCACCTCTTAAGAACTAAAGCTGTCCAAAGTTATAAGTTATAAAACCAGTGTGTGTGTGTGTGTGTGTGTGTGTGTGTGGTGTGTGTGTGTGTGTGTGTGTGTGTGTGTGTGTGTGAGAGAGAGAGAGAGAGAGAGAGAGAGAGAGAGAGAGAGAGAGATACAATTGCTATTACATAATTTGGAATGGAGGCACCAGCTGATGTTCCATTTCAATCGTTTTATTTGTTTGTTTGTTTATCAAGAGCTATCCTACAAAGGTTATCAGGAAACTACTAATAAAATTATAATAAACTAGAGGCCCAGTGCATGAAATTCATACACGGGTAGGGTCCCTAGGCCTGGCCAGCAATCAGAGCCAATCAGGGTCTTCCAGCTGCCGGCCAGGGCTGTCCTTCATTCCACGCTGCCCCCTGGTGATCAGCACACATCATAGCAAGCAATCAAACTCCCAGTCTGCCGGTCGAACTCCCGAGGGGACACTTTGCATATTAGCCTTTTATGTATATAGATAATATCACCCAATGACTCTTGACATTTTTACCTGTGGGTACAAATTATCAGCTACACTTTTTTAACTGTGAATACAAATCATTGGTTACACTCAGACTTGTTCCAGAAGGAATTCTGGCCCTTGCAGAGTGTTTCTCCCTCCCCATTGCCCAGTATGTCAGAATCGCTCAGGAAGGTCTTACAAGTTATTTCTGGTCATTGCACGCTGACCCCAACATTGGTGGCACTGTTAGCCATGCCAGAACTCTGCAGACCATGCTCCTCTCACTGTTTTTCATCAATCCAAGTTTCTTCCCAGCCAGTAATGCATAGAGAATGGCAGGTAGAAAATATCCCTGTCTGTTATTCCCTCCTTGAGGACTCTCGGGAATATTGAGCAACAGGAGGGGAAGGTAAACAACAGTAAATTCCTGGGACCAAGGGTTGTAAAGATAGTGAGACAGTGTTGTTTTCTTTCTCCCTGAACTGACACACAAGGTGATTTTATTAGGACAGATTTTTAGTATCAGCCACCACTCTTGAACACCCCTTCATTCTCACCAGTCTTCTGACCTTTGGCCTATACCTGAGCCTGACTTGTTCCACTAACCTTCTCCTTAAGTTGAGTTCCGTTTTAGGGACTCCACCTGGCTTCACATAATTTGTCACCTTGTACTCCTACCTCCAACACATGCACACTCCAACCTCAAATTTACCAGGCATACCAGACAACATCTGACCCCAAGTGTGAACTTCACTTCGGTTGTTTATTTTTTCTCTCAGGAAAGTTTCTCAACACCCTCTTGGAATCAGCAATTACAAAGATTATACTTCCAGGAAGAGGAGTATCATCTAATTCCATGCAACCAAAGCATACAAAACTCAGCCTTGAATCTGAGATGACTCCCTCCAAGGCAACAACTACCAACATAAGAAATGTCATTACTGACATTTCTAGCCTCACTCAGTTCAAACTGATAGAGTGAAAACTGCTGAAAAGAATGCCCATAAATGGCTGGAATTTGAATTAGACAGTCATTGAAAAATTAAGTGATAGGAAAGTAATGAAACCAAATGCATTTGTTTTAAAAAATTATTGATATAATATAATTACAGGTACCTCCCTTCCTTTGATGGATGGCATTCGTTTGCACAATTGCCTTCTGTGCCATGCGTAAATATTGACAGGGATGCAACATACTCCATAAATTAAGGTTTTAGATTCAAGAGCTAATTTTGATGTGGTTTACATCAATGCAATTTCATTGAAGATAAAAATAGTTTGATGGATTTGTATAACTCAATAGGTGAGAAATAGTAGAGTATGTATGTGCAATTCCCAAATTAGAAAGAGCCTATTTACCACTGTGCTTTGAATTCTTGATCTTGCTATGTAACAGTAGCTCCTCTTTGAAAAAAGCACTGGATAAAGGTCAGCTCTTTCAGATTACAGAATGGGAAAAAGCACTAAAGTAATTTCCTAGTGAATGGATCTAAAGTATTATTCATTATGTTGTCTGGGTATATACAATGATGGAACTTACAAAATCATTTATTTTTGTATTGGCTACACTTTGACATTATAGATCAGATCAAAATGACACATAAGAGCAAAAGGCCAGTTGCCCTAGGTGCATATGTGTTTATCCTTCCACTTTAAATTCTCCCAGATGTTAGAGTCAAATGGGGGAGAGCTGGTTGAAGTTTGTTGTTTGTTAGGTCTTTTTTGACCTGCATGGAATCACTTAAGTGAACCTCTCAGGTAAAACAAACAAACAAATAAATAAAATATAAGGATATACAACAAGCAGCCATCCATGTGTCCTGGGAGAAGAGTAATAATAGGTCTTTGGTTTTGTTCCAGCAGCTGAGTAATTCTGCCCGCATCCTGATAAGAAGAGGTTTTACTTGGGATGAGGTGGCCCAATCTGTATCCGAAGCCCAGCCCTGAACCTTAGCCAATACTTAAAGTGAAAATATCTAATTATAGAAAACAGAGATTTGGAGATGTCTGTGGAGACTGGTGATGCAGAGCCAACATTAGTGTCTAAAATGCTTATGAGAGAGAGCAGTTTGAGCAGTATGGCTAATGTTGGAAGTTCCTCCAATCTAGGCACCCAAGCACAGCAAACAGTCACTGAGCATTAAAATGTGTGATTCCCTGGGTGATATTGTGACTTATAATAAGAAATTGATATTTGGTTTCTGTCTGCTTTTCTAGTATAGAACTTCTAAAATCCTTGTAATTTCCTAAGTGGTGAGAATGATGTGACTTTGGGAATAGCCCATGGTCACCTAAAGATGGTGACTGGTTGCCAGGAGAACAAACCCTTTACAATCCTGTGCAGCATTTCAGTCAACAACAGATCAGCCACATATATAACAGTGGTCCCATAAGATTATAATGGAACTGAAAAATTCCTATGGCCTAGTGAGACTATAACAGTCTTGCCCCCATAGCACAAGTAAGAGATAGTTGCCAAGCAACCTGACAGAAGGAAGAAGTAACCCCACCCATGGAAAATTCCACTCCCTGAACCCTTCACAATCCCACTATATA
>NW_006291965.1:321286-339204 GCF_000327345.1 Myotis davidii
CGGAAAGTCGCTCTCAAGTTCTGAGTTCTGCCTGCTGCCAGACAGTCCAGTTTCTCCCTGTATGAGTCCTGGGTCCCCAGAGACTTCCCGGAATCGGAGTCCAGAGTAGTCGGGAGCTTGTGTCTCCCTCCCGATTCAAAAAGACAGCCGTGTCCTCAGATGCCAGCCCCCTTTCCGCGTGCGCTTGAGCCTCTGTACCTTTGCACTTTACTTCCACACCTCCTCTGGGTCTCAGTGTGCTTTTCTTTTTCCTTCTAGTTGTAGAATTTCCACTCAGCCAGCCTTCCTGTAGTTCTGGATGATGTCCGTTTTGTCTTTTCATTGTATTTTTGAAGTTGTTGTGGGAGGCAGCAATTTCCGGTGTTTACCTATGCTGCCATCTTCAGGAGGTCCCACCTTTTCTTGTAAGCCCACTTTGTTCTCAGCTTATAACAGCAGCCCACGGCCAGCCTCCTCCCCCCCCCCCCCAGCTGGAAAAAGAAATCACCTGACCCTGAAATGGAAAACTTCAGCTTATAGAAGCAGCCAAACAGAGCCAGCCCTGAGCCAGTTCAGAGGGCCTTCCTTTCCTCTGTGCTGTCTCCCTTGTGCTTGAGCATAAGCTTAATAAAATCTGCCTGGAAATTTCTCTGGAGTTTCCTCTTTATTTCTATCTTGGGGAACCCAAGAACCCTAATACTGGTAACATTCATATCTTTTCCTATGAATCTCTTCCATCTGGATATCCCTAAGCTATGTCCTTTTATAATAAACCATCTAGTAAGTACATTTCTCTGAGTTCTGTGAGTCGCTCTAGCTAATTAATTGAACCCAAGGAGGGGGTCATGGGCATCTCTGATCTATGGCTAGTTGGTCAGAAGCATAGGTGACAACTTGAACTTGTAACTGGCATCTGAAGCGGGGTGGGGCAGTCTTGTGGGACTGAGCCCTTAACTTGTATAATCTTACGCTATTTCCAGGTAGTATCAGAATCGAACTGAATTATAAGACCTCCCAATTGGTGTCAGAGAATTGCTTGGTGATGTAGGGACCACCCCCCCCCCAAACACACACATACACACACACACACACACACACACACACACACACACACACACACACATTGGACTGAACCTTTACTCTGGGACCCAACATGAGCCCTGGTCAAACACCAAGACCAACCAGACCACCCCAGCAACAGTGCAGCATCCATCAGACTATGTGGAGCCAATCCACGCCCATGATATTAAGTAGCAGCAAGAAGCAATAGCAATACGGTCAGACCTAACAACAGCATAGCCATCGCCATCACCATCTTTGAACTGGGATGCTTATACTATTTGGGGAAGGGGAGTCACTAAAAGAAATATTAGAAATCTTACTAATAAGTTCTATGGGAGTTACTCATACAAAAGCTCAAGTGTTTCACACATAAGGTCAAGTACTTCAGATGCCCATGGTTAGTTCAAGAGCCACATTTACACTATAATTCAGAATGCAAATATCTGCTCCAATAACTTTTAATTAAACTTTTATAATCTTTGACCTGCCCTTGCCATGTAAATAAAATCCAGCCACTAGCTAATAAAGTAGAAAACACAGGAACTGGGACAGGACACAAAAACAAAAATAACTAAATAACTTTTTTTAGCTTTACCTCTCTTAACAAGGCCAAAAAATAGTAGAGTGAGTGGGTGACTTTGGTTAAGACCAAAATGTTTCAAGATTGGGAACCACAAAAAACCCAGCCTCAGGCGCATGTAACCACACACTCCTCTAAAACTTCAGGCATCACATGTCTAGAAATTTTTTTATATACATCATGGTTAAGAACTGACTCCATAGAAATGACATCTTAAATTCTAACTGGTAGCTAAGGCCTCTATTATATGAGTCAGACTTTCTGTTCTTGTTAGGAGAGTGGAAGGAGAGCAATACATCTTGGTTTATTTGTTTTTCTCCAAACCTACTTATCAGCTAAGATTACTATAAAAGTGGAAGTTATGGTATGGTTGAGATCTCTGTTTTAAACAACAGAAGATATACTGTGGTTGTCTATTTATTATTGAATTTCATTTCCAGGGACCAACCATTAAAGCATTTTTTATAAATTATTTTTCAAATCCACCTGGATCGTTCAGCATCTTCTCTTGCTTTGAGGATAATTTGGGGAAATCTATTGCAAGCAGGTCATGAAGTATGGGATTTTAAAAAATGCATTTAGTCCCTTCAAAATCCTTCAGTCACTGCATTTTATTTTGTATTATAAATTTCACATACTCATCTTGGAACTCTCCTCTAACTCCTCTGTTCCATTTTACTCTCACACCCATCTGAAAGATAAAAATATATGAATGCTCTCTTTGTCTACTCAGACTTGTAGAGTATTAACAACAACTTTGAAAACCTTGTGGTAAAACTAATCTAACCTGTTACTTCATTTAACTGTTGTGACCCGTTTTGGGGTAGTACTTCAGGACTTACAATATTTTCTCCTTTGAGCCTTATACAACCCAGTGAGGTAGATAGAAGAGGAACTGTTATGACTCCCATTACACCATGGAGAAAATTGCGCCTCTCAGAGGCCAAGAGATGTCTAAAGCCAGCTCGCGAGTAAGTGGGAGTGCTGACTTGCCTGACTCCCAAGTCTGTGTGGTTTTTACTATGCTATTTTGCCTCTTTCCAACTCTAATGCGGCCTTCCACCTACCATGTTTTCAGCATATTTGGCATTTGTATTTTTCTCATTGAACATAAGTCAGACAGCAATAAGCAAAATAGGTAGGTTGCTCTGAATATAAGTAGCATTTAAATCTGTATGAAGATTTCATGTAGCCTTTATGAGAAATACCATGTATATCTTGCAGCCAAAAACTCAAGTATCAATTAATGTTTAGAGCAGGGAAAATGAGTAGCCCAAGGAATTTTTCTTAGATTCTATGGTGAAGCTCTGCCAATAAAACGCTTACTTTTATTTATGGTATTGGTGCTGAAGATTAATTGAAAATATGCTTGTATTTCCACAGGTATGTTTAGATTGTACGTTTTTGCATTTCATGAGTCTCAGCCCAGGTCTTTTTTTTGCCTTTGTATTGTTGCAGATAAGCACAGTGCCTTCAATATAATAATTCTGTAAATATTTGGTTTTGTTGTTAAAGCACTTGACAGGTACCTGAAAGCCACCATAGGTTCTGATTTAAAGTGGCTAGTAATCATGTCTCAACAGAATGCTAAACAAAACTTCACTGTAGTTTCTGATAGGTATATAGATACAGTTTATTTTTAATAGATTCACTAACAAAGGTTATTATGTTCACAATCCTATTTCCAACCATAACATTTGTTGATTAAACTAAGTCTCTAACTTATCAATCATTATAAGTTGGTAATAAACCTCTGTGTGTGTGTGTGTGTGTGTGTGTGTGTGTGTGAAGGGGTGAAGAAAATTAGCAATAAGCTTGGATTTTACAACTGTGTGGGCATTTCTGTATTATTCCCTAGCATGGCATCCCCTCATTTCATTTTACTATAAAACAACAATTCTGAGCCAAATGTTTGTTTTACCTTAAGATAAAAAAGAAATGCATGCTATTGATTTTAAGATATATTTATAATAGGTTATGTGCAACATGTATATTATATATATGAAATTTTAAGATAGATATTTATTTTAAGGACTTGGCTCATGATTGTGGAGGCTTGGCAAGTCTAAAATCTGATGGGGAAAGTGGGCAGGCTGGAGACCCAGAAAAAGAGTTACAGTTTGAGTCCAAAGGCAGTCTTCTGGAGAACTAGGAAGTGCCAATGTTACAGATAAAATCTTAAGGAAGTCTACTGGCAGAATTCCCTCTGGCTTGGGGGACATCAGTCTTTTGTTCTATTCAGGCCTTCACCTGATTATATGAGGCCCACCCATATTATAAAGAGCAATCTGCTTTACTCAAAGATTTAAATATATATCTCATCCAAAAACACTCTCACAGAAGGATCCAGAATAATGTTGACCAAATATCTGGGAACTTTGTGGTCTAATCAGGTTGATACACACAATTAATCATCACAGAGGCCTTTCCTCTGTGTTTACATCCCTAGTAACTCCCTGTGTCCAAATTTCTTCATATAAAACCAGTCAGATTGGATTAGACCCACCCTAAGAGCCTTATTTTAACTTAATCACTTCTTTAAAGGCCTTATTTCCAAATACCCGTCACATTCTGAGGTACTCTCCAGTACCTCAGAGGGCTTTGACATATGAATTTGCAGGTGGGGGTGGAACAGGGGTACTCATTCAGCCCATAACACTGTGATTACTGCTACCCTTGACTACACTCTCACCACTACTACCACTGCACTGCTCTTCCTTCCGATTATTAACCCTTCCATAAAGACTACTCCAGTTTCAATGTCCTGCATTTCTATAAAGTAGATTATATACACATGGCACCAATGAACACTCTACCAGAGCTTCTACCAAAACTGCGTACTAGTCCAGCCGGAATCAGTTCATGGGACACAGTTTAGATGGCTGTTGGAAAATATCTGGTACAAAAATTATTGGAAAATATTTAAGGATACAAAAATTTTGGCCAAAGTCTAAGGAAGTTAGACCAAGAATATGGGAAAACCTAAGACAGCCCATCCCAGGGAAGCTTGGACCTGTTAGTGCTCCCCAACAGGAGCGTGACCCTGCTGGGGGAGCCCAAACATCTGGCACTAATGACTCCATGGCGACTGTTTGTTTGTTAGAGGCCATGGGGTTTATCACTTGAATGGCTGATCCAGTTTTCTCAGTAGTAAGAACCGAAGGAATGTTTTCCCTTTTTTTTCCTTATAGGCATTAATGATATAATTGTATTTATCAATTCTATGGTAATCCCTAAAAAATAATTGAGAAATATTGTCAATGAAGGAGTAGGTGGTGAATCCAAGTGGAAAATACTCCAAAACACACGTACATTCATACCTCACAGATGTTTTAGCAGACAAGGAAAAGAACAGGTTTTCTCTGTTTCATCTTATATTCCATATGAACTAAATTGTGCACACAAAGACAATAAGATTCCCAAAGATGAACACTGAGTCATGCTTAAGTTTGTGTCTCCTCTTGTGCCTCATTCAGTGTCGTTTACATCATCTTTGTTCAAAAACATTTGCTGAGTTTAGTTAAAAGAAGACTTAAAATTCTGATAATGCTAGGTCTACTGTGGCTCTCTCTCATTCAAAAATATCTACCATGTTTAGCCACCCTGCTAGCGATCAAACAAATCAAGGCCACAATGTAGACTTACCCTGAAATTTGAGTCCATAACACAGTAAACAGTTCAAGTCAGCCCAACAGTCATTATTCAGCCTTTTCTATGTGTCAGATGCTACAGAGCTTACCATCCATTAAAGCAGAATGTGTGCACATGAATATACATAATTCAAAGCAATTTGCTCTATTAGAGATATAAATCATGTACTGGGCCTGGGGACCAGGACTAGGAGCAGCAGGAACTGAAATGGGTGTTAGATTATGGAGCAGTTTGAAGGCTGAGCACTCCCTAATCACCTCTGATAAATTCTACTGTTGCCATTCCTAAAGGTTGAAAAGATATGGAGACACGAAGCCTAGACAGCCTTATTACCCTAACAGGCACCGAATGGAGTCGTCTGACAGCACTACCACACTTCAGGGAATAACACCATCTCAATGATAAAAAGCACAATCTCAGCCTCTCCAGAGGATTCGGTTATGAACAGTTATATGCTAATTTCTTTGTATTTTAATCAATATTACTAAAGCAAGTATGATTTAAAAATGTTTAATGCCATATGCAAGAAGAAGAAAAATATTACAGGGGAATATATGCATAACCCCCCAGGACGCTATTTGGTAATTACAAAACAATTCACCCCACCTTGTTCCCCTTCATCTCTTGAACTGACATCAAAGAAGGAGGGAGAAGAATCAGTGAAAGAGGACTCACAAAAAAGAGCTGTTGAGTGAGGGAAGATAAAGAGTAAAACCTGTAGAGTCTGAGAAGAGAGAGTTTCAGTGGGGGTGGATGAGAATGGGAAAGGGGGCAGTTCGTTGTGAAAAAGAAAATGTGAAAGAAATGGAAAAGATATGATGGTTATCATTTGGATCTCCATCATGACCTCTGAGAGGTACAAGGAAAGAACAGATTTCCTTTTTAATTTGGGGGAAGAGACCAGATTGACTATTGAACTGTGCTTCTTAAATGCTACACTCTTCAGAGACTGAAACCTTGGGGGTCCCCAATTTATTAGATTTGCAATGGGACATAAAATATTTTGGTTAAGGTGAAATGCAATATATGTGTACCAGACATTTCCTAACTAGCGATTAAACTCTAATTGAACCCAGAAAACTATTTTCTTAACCTAGTGATATAATTTCATGGATATGAAAATGAAACATCTTAGGGATTTTAATTAGGACCTGGGTTTTTGTTGGTGGTGTCTAACTACCTATAATTTTTCCCAGAAGCAAGCTACTTGAAGTATCTAGGTCAGAAATTAAAACCACTCCACACCAACTGAATCGTAAATGCAAGCAGTTAATGAAAGCTTTATTTCTTTACAATCTCTGGAATACATTAGCTAGTTAATGTTGATCCTTTAAAGTGCTGTGTCTTTTATTTATAATAAAAAGATATATGTGTATTCATGCCACATAAGTAATATACACTGACATATTTACCAAATTAATTTAAGCCTGTAATAATAACAATGTCACACACACACACACACACACACACACACACACGACACACACATACACACACACACACACACAGCATCTGGTGTTTGTTAATTGTTAATATCTAACATCAAAAGTTCCTGGAGTCTCAAAGCTATAGCCCTAATAATTAAAAAACAAACAAAAAACTGTTCACTGCTCAGTGCTCTGGGAAATCTATACCTTCCCCAGTGCAGGCTGAGATTAAATGTAGGTTAAAGTTACTGAGTATTTGCATTGAGACTCAAGACAGCTCTACAACAAGCAACTGGGTAAGTGGGAGGATCACAAAATCTGCAGCAGATAAATTCATGTCAAGAGCCCCTGACATCTATAAGATCAGCGTGGAAATAGGAATCTGTGTTGTGAATTGCTTATCACCAGGGCTTCTAACATGTCCTCATTTAATGGCCATTATCATAACAACCAGCTAGCACTGCTAGCTCAGAAAATGAGTACCTCTCAGATTTGCATGAACAATAATAATGCGTGGATATGTATATATAATAAATGTAATACTGTGGTGGGGACCCTTGGCAGTTTCACTTTAAGGAAGAATTTCACCCTTCAATTAAATAAGCAATACACATAGTTCTAAATACCAGTTCTCCTATTCTCTGAGGAGGACACCTGAAAATGGGGCACACCTCTCTTCTTTTGGTAGAGTGAAGGAAGGAACTAAGGCTGAGCAGCAGTCCTCAACTCAAATTCTAACCTCGAGTCCATTTCAGGCCCATGCCATGTCCCAAGGGTCAGATGAAGATTACCCTGCCCCCACGAATAAAAATAAAGGGAAAGTAGGAAACATAAAGATGCATTTGATCAAAACCCACATGTTGTGCACCACACATAAGCACCATATAACCAAAATAATTCTGATAGGCGGCAGTGTTATTTCCTCCTCTTTTTTTTCTTAATATATTCCATTGATTTTTTACAGAGAGGAAGGGAGAGAGATAGAGAGCCAGAAACATCTATGAGAGAGAAACATCGATCAGCCACCTCCCGCACATCCCCCACCGGGGACGTGCCCGCAACCCAGGCACATGCCCCCGACCGGAACCGAACCCGGGACCCTTCAGTCCGCAGGCCAACGCTCTATCCACTGAGCTGGGGGAAATAAGAAGAGAAGGAGAATGGCTCCAGAATCAACCTGAGGCAGGTTGATCCTGGCAACCTATAGATAGATATGTTGTTTGGCAAACACTGTGTTTTCAAATGGAGAAAATTTACATTTAAAATAAATCCAGATTTCCAGCATTTTTGGAAAAAACAAAGTGTGGAATCTCTGAGTTCATATGCTCACTGCAGCTAGCTGAGTAGTTCTTGCTACCTTTAGATGGGGCAGGTGTTCTCTAGTTTACCACAATCCTAATCTCTCCCTAACGTCTGTCACCAGAGCCACTTTATTTGTGTGTGTTACCTGCTGGTCCCTCTGGGCATAAGGATGTACCACACTGTATTCATATATCTCCTAAAAGCTCCAGACAAAACTGTCTGGAATTTTATGCATTCATAAAAGATTCTATAAGTTCCAGAGCTCTTCTGAGTTTCAGGTCTGCTTTAGGGTTGGCTGCCAGGCATGGAACCTTGCCTTATTTATATTTGGCTCTCTCATAGTCCACATAGTACCTATCACATAAAAGGCACTCAGGCCTGGCCCATGTGGCTCAGTGGTTGAGCGTGGACCTATGAACCAGGAAGTCACGGTTCGATTCCCGGTCAGGGCACCTGCCTGAGTTTTGGGCCCAATCCCTAGTAGGGGGTGTACAGAAGGCAGCCAATCGATGATTCTCTCTTATCATTGATCTCTCTCTCTCTCTCTCCCTTCCTCTCACTCAGTAAATGGATCATAATAACCTTCACAGAGCTTTGAACGTATTCAGTTTACTCAAATCTAAACCCATGGAGCCTGTGTTAGCCTTAAATTGAAATAGTCCTGGATTGACAGGGGATCACAGGGGCTGTGTTGACATGAAGGTCAGAAACCAGACAACCTGCACAATGGAGGGTAAATGGGTGTAGGAAAAAGGACTTGCCTGGTGCAGAGGGGGGAAACTTCCCTCTACCCTCCTGGGTTCTGGGCTGGGCCTAAGAATTAAACTAACAGAAGAAGAAAAACATACAAATTGTATTTAATAATTTTATGTGCACATGCAAGTCATTAAAAGGAAAATAAAACATTGAAGAAGCCATAAGCCCAAAAGCTTTTATACCTTTTAAAACAAAGAATTGTGAGGATGTGACAAGACATAGGGGCTTGGGTTAAGGACAGTAAATTGTGGGACAGAGAGCAGGAAATAGGTGGGAGAAGCTAATGGGAGATAAGGGTTATTTTAGTAGGTTTGTTTGTACAGGTCCATTTCAGTGCTGATTCCCAATGTCTGGCGATAAGAATGTTCATCTCTTCGTGGTACAGGGAGGGCACCTTTATCACAGGACATTTTATGGCCTGCTTTTAGGGAGAAAGGGGGAGGTCAAAGAGCCCTTCCTGAATCTGCTGTTTCTCAAGCACCTCCATCAACATGCCAAAGTGTTATGTTCTGAGTTGGCATATTCTGAACCTCTTCACTAGGCTTTAGAAGTCCTGGCTATATTGGTTCCATAAATAAATACCTCTGTATTGCCTACTGTGCGCTAAGTGCTAGGGATACATGAATACAATATCCTTTAAGGAGTCCAACCAGGGAGGACTCAAATAATAGTTTCAGTAAAAGCCATGTGGACATGTCATTTTAACTTTTCCAAACTCTGTTTTTCACCAGCAAAAGTGAGAAACAGCTGAATCAATGAGATTGCACACTTTTCAAACTGTGAAACAGGAGTAAAATATACTAGAAGAGCCCTGGCATGTCAATCGGTCTCTTCAAGCAGATGGACGATACAAAAAAAGGAATCTAAGAGGCAAGAAGAGAGAAGTGCTGGCATGATCTAAATGTCCCGCCTCCACATGCCAATCTTCCCCATCTCCTTCTCACCTCCAGTCCTACTGAGGAAGGCATGCCTCAGATACCCACGGACTGAGCAAGGCATTGCTACTGAATCCCTGGGTTACAGTTGCATCCATGGAGGTAAAATGAACTATGGGAGAGAGGCACTCAGCAAGGGACAAGTCCATGAGATTGACGCAAAGAGAAAGAGTCTATTTCTGTTCCAAGCCCATGCTAGCTAGGATTTCCAAAGGAGGCCAGCTTTAACCATCTGCCAAGTCAGAGAGCGAAAGCCACCTGGCCAGGAAACCATGCTCTTATCCTTTTATCTCTCTGCCCTCCCACACATATTTGACCCTAGAAAGGAGGTGAGCAGGGAGCATGAAGGAGGAAGAGGAGACAAGGTTGCTCCCTCTCCTACTGTAGGCTTCAGGCTGGAGAGCTTTGATATTTGGAGTTTTGACTTTGCATGGCCCTGGATATTGTCAAGACTAAATTAAAGCTATACTTATGATTTAAAATGACCACAGAACTATTGTTTACCTGACTGAACAGAAAAGACGTGGGAGGAGCCCAAACCTTTACCTAGGGTCAGATGAAGATTACCCTGCCCCCACGAATAAAAATAAAGGGAAAGTAGGAAACATAAAGATGCATTTGATCAAAACCCACATGTTGTGCACCACACATAAGCACCATATAACCAAAATAATTCTGATAGGCGGCAGTGTTATTTCCTCCTCTTTTTTTTCTTAATATATTCCATTGATTTTTTACAGAGAGGAAGGGAGAGAGATAGAGAGCCAGAAACATCTATGAGAGAGAAACATCGATCAGCCACCTCCCGCACATCCCCCACCGGGGACGTGCCCGCAACCCAGGCACATGCCCCTGACCGGAACCGAACCCGGGACCCTTCAGTCCGCAGGCCAACACTCTATCCACTGAGCCAAACCGGTCTTGGCTTATTTCCTCTTCTTGAAAAGCAGCTTTTAATAGTGAACTCGTGCTGAAGTTGCCATAATTGGCTTTTTCTACTTTCTTCTTCTTAAGACGAAGTATGAATAAAGCCTATTGATAGAATGATAATGGTTATAGGTTATGGCACAGATCTGAGGTTGAGAGTCGATGGAAGAGCCTTGACAACAATTTTATTAGGGGGTTGTGCACCTCCCTAGTAATGTTAATTCAGTAACACACCCCTCCCTTGAAATTTAAGGCTTTCTTCAAATTTTGGAAGTATGAGCGGTCACTGTAATTATGCCTCATGCCTCAGTGCTCAAGTTTCTGTGATCTGTCACTCAAGTAGAATCCTTAGAAGCACCAACTGGCCCCACTTGGCAATGAAATTGAGTGTAGATGGAATCATTATGTTATGCACCTGTGCCTCTATGCCACCCTAATAAAATTTCCAGAAGACAGCCCCCATTTTCCCCACCATCCTACTCAGGAAAATTTAATTTCTTATAAAGGAAATTTTTTTAAAAAAGATTTGTGACTCGAGCAAGGATTACACACTCAAGAGTCTGCCATTTAGAGTATTCCTAAAAAATTTCTAATCTGCCAATAAGTCATCCTGTGATTAATATAGTGGCTTAAATAGAAATCTGTCTAAATAAATTAGGTTTACTCCTTTCCATTAGCCTTGAAAAAATATAGCCCCAGGGAGACTTAGGTATAAGTTGTGTATAGAAAGCAGGCACTTCTTTTTTAAATTAAGAATTATAAGGATGGAAGAAAGGAAATTGCCTTCTCTCCAAATGTACCCTTCTAGACTTACAACCTTGATTTCTTCTTTCAGTTCCCTCCTGCTCAGTCCTAGTCTCCAAATTTTATCTAGGACAGTTTCAACATTGATAAAACACTGGGATAAAACTTAGTGTCTACTGTGTTGTTGCCTTGAAGCTATAGTGCTTATCTTTTAAACAATTACTGTGACCTCCTTCATCCAGCCAATTATCAGTGACAGCTATGTTTAAAAAACAATCACTTTAGTGTCATGAAGATCACTGCTAATTAAAGTCAATCAGAGTATTTGCTGAGTGTTTGGTGTCTGTTCATTGTGTGTTTTTCTAAGATCTCCTTATCCCAAAGTTAATTATACCAAAAGACAGCAGATTGTCTGAACCTCAGGGGGGATTATTCCTCAGTTTGCATTTTTGCTGTTATTCTTAGAGCATTACTCATGGTCATTTGTTGAAGGAAGTATCTTAAATAGAAGACAAAATTTACAGTAAACATTTTAGATTTTGAGAATGATAATTAACATTTCTAATAGTATTAAGTAAATATGTATGCAGAAATATATGTTATTGCATTTTTAGCATAGAGGCATACCAACAGGTTTAGAAGAAATTGCAACTATAAAGAGAAACTTTTACTCTACTCATATATTATATGGTTAAGAGAAATATAAGGCATGGATCATGCCCTCCCAGACCACACAACCTAAATGAATGTGTTTGAGTCTTTTGAATTTCAGGGACCAATAACTTTTCCAGAGGGAAAAAAAATGGGAGGGGCAGACAAAACAAAAATGCCAAGTTTTCCTTCTGTCCAGCTACACAATAAAAATTACTAACATTTACATAGTGCACTTTGTTTGCCAGACACGAGTATAGGGATTTATTTATTTATAGTAATCCTTCTGACATTTTATAAATATATAAAACATGATTAATTATTAATGTCATTAATATATTATATTAGTAATCTATAATAAAAGTGTAATATGCTAATTAGACCGGACGACCTTCCAGACGAAGCCAGGGCTGTGAGGGAAGCCCGGGTCCTGGGTGCCGGCGCCTGGAGGGAAGGAAGGCTTACTCTTGCACAAATTTCGTACATCGGGCCTCTAGGAGCATATAAAAGTCCACCATTATACTACCTCACATCAGTTAATTTCCTTAATTCATTAAGTTTATATTCATACTAAAAGAGTAAAGGAGTCAACTAAGTACAAAATGAAGAACTCCAGTGATTGCCCATTACCCTTAGTAGGAGGATAACGCCAAATTCTGGAGGTTGAAATTCAAGGAACTTCTTGGTCTGCTTCCAATATGTTTGCTACCAATAGAATGGAAGTTTCCTTGGAGCTAAGACTTTTTCCACATTGTTTATTATAGCAGGGCAATCACTGGAGTTCCATGGCCTGTTATTCTAGGTGTGTTAGTATAATCACAGAAACCTGTCTTTTCACTGGATTCCAGGGCTGAAATAAATCAACCATGACCCTTCAGGTGAGTAACCAGGCTTCTGTGAGTAGGTAGAGAAAAGAAAAAGGGAAAAAATTACTCCATTTTAGAATATAAATGGGCAGTTGAAGATGATGTATATTTATTTCTTTCACCAAGAATGCAAAGCACTTTTTAAGCACAGCTCAATTTGATTTCCAATAAGTAGTGTAATATCAAGATGTGTGTGTGTGTGTGTGTGTGTGTGTGTGTGTGTGTGTGATTGGGCAGGGGGAAAGGGAGTGAAAAGGAAGTACAATTCCATTATTTTTAGTGGATTGCTAACTTTTTCCCCATTGAGAGACTTTTTAGCCATCTCTTTCTACCATGTCTTATGTCATGTCTTGGTATCCAATCGACCCTACCAGAGGCAAGCACATGAACTCTTTTAGGCCTCTAAGGTACCATTCACATCACTCAGTGCACTTTTGGCACTCTATTCTATAAGTAGACTGTACAATACTATTTAGTTCAATACACTAGTGATATATAAAACGGAAGTCTTGAAAGAGTTAACCCCATATTACTTGCCCAACATTTGGCTTAATGCTAGGAATTTACTGAAAAACTGGAGAGAATAGAGCCCAATATCACATTAACTGGCACAAAATTATGGTGACATAAGCAAAAACAGATAATATTATCTTTCGTGTACAAACAGAAAAACTAAGAAGCCCAAGAAGGTTTTGCCCACAGTCACACAATGAACTGGTCTCAGAGCCAAAACTGTTTCCAGGTCTCCCAATGTTCCATCTGGAGCTCTGCCTATGGTTTCCTCTAAATTCCAACTCATGTAGGGAAGGGGCAGATGAAAGTGTGTGAGAGGGCAGAGGTTAACACAAGAGTCCCGTGGGCCCTTCCAGGTCCAAAATTCTATGTCTCTCACTCCCACCACCACCCACCCCCTCCATTTCTCTGAAGTGAAATGCTGACCTGTTCCACTGTAAACCCTGCTTGAGATTAAACAGAATTTTTAATAGAATCTGTAAAACCATCCCTTCCAAATTTCCTCCCTGGACAGTAGTTACAGTCACCTCTGACCACACCAAACCCAGAAGCAGCCTTTCCACATTTTATCTCAGTTCCCAGCAGCAGGCTTGCAACTTCCCACAGTTTATTTTCATCTCTCCCTCGCAAACAAGGCCTCTTGTGAAATGAGAGAAGACAGGGTCAGTACACTCACTCACCTGCTGCCTAGAAAGGAAACACTGTGCAAACCCGGGACGCCTGCAAAGGGGCGGGCGTTGGGGGAGCGGTACCCAGAGGTCGCACAGCTAATTTGCAAGCAGATACCGCCCATTGGATTTCTTATGTCTCAAGTTTAAATAATTTTGTACTTGGAGAGGGGGCCGAGAATTAAGAAGGTGGGGAAACTGCCGTGATTTTGCAGTCAGTCTAGTAGCCAACCCCTCCACACCAACGTTCAGAATAAATAAACTTTGGAGCCGGGTATGAATTTATATATCATCTGGCTCAACTCACACCTTAGCGATGTTTTTAAACAGGCAAACAGGGAAGTGACCTGTCCCAGGCCACAGGACTCATGAGTGGCAGTCAGTGGGTGAGGGCATTTCAAGGTATAGGAACAGAAAGAGAGAAGCTCATGTTACCTCAGATCGTGAAGACTTGCTTTAGGATGCACAGGGTGAGCACTTTCCATGGCAGCATAGCCAGCTGAGCACTGAACACTGCGGGTGCAAAGGGTAGCTCTAGTAAAGGGGTTGCGAGGCTCCATTTACACAGGGATTTCTTTCAAAAATGGGGCCGGCTCTATTTATCCTGTGGTTTCGCATCCGCAGATTCTGCATTTGCAGATTCAACTAAGCACGGATCAAAAAAAGTATTTTTGCATTCCCAACTACAGGTCAAGACCACAGATTGAAAATACTGTTTTCCATAGCTGTTGATTGAATCCACCGATGCAAGGGGCCAACCTTAGATTTTGGAGGAGTCAAAAGTTACACGCGATATACCAGCCCATAGGCCCCTAACCCCGCACTTTGTTCAAGGGTCAACTGTATATGCTCAGTCTTCTATTATGGACAATAACTACTCTCAGCCTTTGCTTTTTTTTTTCTTTTTTTTTTTTTGTAAGCTTCGGTTGAATTAGGGGTCGAACCTGCAATCGAGGTACAGTGCCCTTGACCAGAATTGAACCCGGAACCCTTCAGGCCGAGGCTCTATCCACTGAGCAAACTGGCTAAGGCTCTGCCTTTGCTTTTCACTGCTTTTGTTCATAGGGACACACATCTCTATTCTCCTCTGTGCTTAATTCCTGCTTCCCAGGGTTTTTACTTCCTGTGGGACCTTTCTGACTTATTATTGTGTGTCTCCTGCCTTCTGCTCCTCTCTGCAGTTCACTACCCTCAAATAGACTTACATTCAAGCTCCAAGGAGGAGGATCCAATGGGCTCAATTAGGAACTCTGCCACAGTTCCTCTGCCACAGTTCCACAGAGCTCTCCCACCAGACCTCAGGGCCATTACAGAAGATGACAATAGGAAGATGTCCTTCCCTGGTCAATCAGGTTAGGATAGAGAGAGACAAAGTTGAACGGTCATCTTTCCTCAGAATGGGGCTTTAGGCATGGAAAACACTTAAAGCATAATAGGTTCCTCCCCAATTAGTACTTTGGACTAGATCCAACGTTTCCTCAGTTCTACCGTAGTATCCAGCGGTCAACAGGAAACTATTTCTGGAGCCAGGCTATCTGGGACTTAATCCCCTTACTCTTACTTTCTAGCCAGTTATGCTTAAGGAAAGTTAGGCAACCTCAGATTCCCTATTTTTAACATCAAGAGCATAATATCACCTGTCTTGTGGGAGGACTGGGGTAATTTGCATAGAATGCTTAGAAGAGACTCTGACATGTACTAGTAAGTGTTTAATAATTTAGATATTGTGATTATTGTCATATTTTTCCATAGCACCTGTAATTGTTTTTTTTTAAAAAAAAAATCTAATTCTTTGACACTTTTCCCACAAAGGATGGAGTCTAATTCTTCTTCTTTAAATATGGTCCACCTTAGTGACTTGCTTCTAATAGGTAGAATGCAACAACAGTGATGCTGCATGATCTCCAGGCTAGGTGGGGGAAGGCAATAAGAGTCTCTGCTTTGTTGGGATTCCTGCCCTCAGAACTCAGCCATCTTGCTGTGAGGAATCCCAGGACCCATGGAAAGGCCTCGCAGAGGTGTTCCAGCAGACAGCCTGAGCTGAGATCTCAGTCAACAACCAGAATAACCACCAGATATATTAGTAAATAAACCTCAGCTAATCCAAGTCCTCAATTTTCAAGTCTTCCACTCAAAGTCCCAGACACCGTGGTTCAGAGTAAGTAATCCAGTCAAGCCTTGTTTGAATTCCACAGAATCTATGAGCATCATTACTGGCTGACTTATACCATTTAAGAGGTAATTTATGTGGCCATAGTAAGTAGAACAGGCCTTTATTTCTTCACCTCTCTGACTGCACTATTCATGGGGATCATCAGAGGAATCTGGGGGATATTAGATTATCTCTAAAGCTTGGCTTCTACACTGAAGTTTTTCTTAACCAGGAGGTAGATGAAAATGGTCTAGGAGCTTTATTTTAAAAATGCATAATCCAAGTTCTATGCCACACATGCTGACCAATGGATATGGGACTTAATTATATGTAACTTGGCAATGTTCCTTATTTAACTTCAACAAATCTCCACAAGAAGAGACCACTGGTATACCAATTCCCCGCCCTCAGTTTAGAGGGCAATAGCTGAAGCCCTTCACCCATACTCATTAGGAGTTCCCTAAGAATCTCTATGTAACCAGCTCTGCTGCCCGAGGACCTGAGAGGAAGACCACACTCCCATTCTAGGAATGAATTAGAATCCATTAGATATTTCCACTGAGTAACCTTCTCCTGATGGAATCCAGGTCTTAAATGGAAGATACCAAACTACAACCTTCAAAAGTGTATTTCTAACATATTGCCAGTAGTCTGCCAATTCTTCCCTTCAAAATATGGAGAGCTGGGTACAAGATGAAGATGTTTACTCTCACTACTTCTATTCTGCATTGTGCTGGAGGTTTTTGCCAGAGCTATTAGGTAAGAAAAAGAAGTAAAAGGCATCCAGATTGGAAAGGAAGAAGGAAAACTATCTCTATTTGCAGATGACACATTCTTACATACGAAATCTGGAGAGTTTAATAATGTATCCTTCTGAGCCCCAAAGACCAAAAGGAATTGTTCTCCCTCTCCCTTCCCTTCTCCCCAGATCAATGATGCTCAAACTTTAGTGTACAAAAGAGTTCTTAAACACAAATTCATAGGCCCAAGTCCCAGAGATTCTGAAACTTAAGGAGCACCTTAGGAAAGTCTGATGCAGGTGAATTTCAGGCCACGCTGTAAAACTCAGCATGATTCAGTGATACCAATAAGTATAGGAAGAAGACATTAAGTGCTAGTTCTCCGTCCACCCTCTTTTCTTTCCTCACTTTCCCTTGCCCCTCAGAGAAGCTGTGGCAAATAAGCATGTTTGTTAGAAATCAGATTAAGTCCAGAGCCAGCCGATTCCACCATTTGCTTTCTCTGCCTTAAGAACCATTTCTAGAGGAGAACCAAGATGGCGGCATAGGTTAACGCCAGAGTTTGCTGCCTCGAACAACCACTTCAAAAGTGAAACTAAAAGACGGAACAGACATCACCCAGAACCACAGGAACGCTGGCTGAGTAGAAGTCCTACAACTAGGAGGAAAGAGAACACATACCGACACTCAGAGGAGGTGCAGTGCTGAAGTCAAATTCTGAGGTGCGGAGTGCACGTGGAGCGGGCTGGCGGCGGAGGGCGCGGTTGGCGTTTTCAATCCGGAGGGAGTCGCGGACTCTGAGCTCCAGACCCGGGCGAGTCTTTAGGGGCACAGACTCAAACGGGAGAAGCGGGACTGTCTGGTTTCGGTCGGAACTCGAAGGCAGCTTTCTCTCCGAGGTTTGCAGCGGTTGCTGGGACTCAGAGAGGCAGAGCCCCCGGGACAGGACTGAGAGCGGCCATAAC